>NC_140534.1:21497748-21852748 GCF_057382185.1 Mchenga conophoros | reverse complement strand
CACCACCTGAGTTCTGCCAGTGAGGAAGTCCAACACCCATGCACACAGACGGCTGTTAAGTCCCAGATCCCTGAGCTGTGTGAACAGTCTGCAGGGCACTATTGTGTTAAACGCTGAACTGTAATCAACAAACAGCATTCGCACATAGTTACCCTGTTTCTTGTCCACGTGGCTAAGAGTGGTGTGTAGGACGTGGGCGATGGCATCCTCTGTGGATCTGTTGGATCTGTAGGCGAACTGCAGCGGATCTGTGGTGTCTGGGATGGAGGAGGAGGAGATTATGTTCTTCAGCAGCCTCTCAAACACCTTCATTACTACCGAGGTCAGTGCAACTGGCCGGTAATCGTTCAGGGATGTGGGTTTGCTGTTCTTGGGCACAGGGATGATGGTGGATCTTTTGAAGCATGTGGGGACCACAGACTTCACCAGGGACTCGTTGAAGATGTAAGTGAACACACCTGCTAGCTGGTCAGCACAGCAGACGGCCGGTGATGCCGTCAGGCCCCGCCGCTTTCCTTGTGTTCACTCTCCTCAATGCCGCTCGGACGTCATGCTCCACGATGCTGGTCACCGGTCTCTCGCTGATGACGTCACTGTCCTCGGTAGTCAGGCGGTAGATAGCATTAGTCCTTGTTTTGAAGCGAGCTCAGCACATCATGTAATTCGGACAAAGCCATACCTGTGTCCGCTTGTGGTGGGATGTAGACCACCGTGGCGATGACCGAGGTGAACTCACGGGGCAGATAGAAAGGGCGGCACTTAATGCTCAGGAACTCCAGCTGTGGCGAGCAGCCGCTGGAGAGAGTAGAAATGCTCCTGGCATCACACCACTTTCTGTTTACCATGAAACACACTCCTCCACCTTTGGTGAATGGGTTAAATGCAGAGAGTAATTTCCCTACAGGGGTTTAATAAAGTATACATTAGCTATTTCTTGTTTAAGTTTGCTAGCTGCGTCATCTTCTGTAGTTGTCTTGATTGTTGACAGCTGCTGACTTCTTCCCTCACTGCCTCAGTCTTCCTTTGTCCTTTCCCATGTTAGCTGTGTGTTTCCAAGCCATGTATTCCTGGGAAATTTTCTTTTCTCCTTGTGTATTCTTGTTAGAAAGCCCACTGTTTACATGTTGTTCACTTGGCTAAAGTGCTGTGGTTCGTTTATTGATAGTATTTCACTATAGAAATTGATGTGTCCTAGATCACTGAACTCATCATGTCAACCTGTGTTTTCTTGGTTTATTGCTGTGTGTGAATGCCAGAAGAAAACCACTTTGTGAATAAACACAGAGTGGAGCTGATCCAGAGAGTGAGCAACTTTGGGCCGATTCTGGATGAACTCCTGAAAGAAAAAGTTATCCTGCAGGAACGTTGTGACAGAATCAGAGCTCTGCAGATCTCTCAGGAAAAGATGAGGGAACTCTACAACAAAAGATGTCTTCTACGAAATCCTTCAGACACACGAGAGACAACTTGTTAATGACCTCTGCTGAAAGACTTTTGTGGTGAAATCCGTTTAGTGTTCTAAAGTTAAAGTATTTACAAAAGGGAAATGCTTACATTATGACTCTGTGGGTGTCTGATATAAACATAAGACAAATATGACTTTTTAAAAATGCTTAAATATGAAAGCTGACAGATTTATAATGCTGGTTATTATTTGTACCTGGTGACATCACACAGCTGAATAAATCAACCAAACTTGGAATCTGTCTTTGGATTTTAGCCTTTGTGACTCTGCATTAAATGTATACTTTACGTTTTGATTGTTATATTATGATGTTTATGGAAGATTAAATGCTAAAAAAGAGAAACAATTACTGTCAGTCAAACAGCAGGAGAAAAGTCCAGCATTTTGGAAAATCCTGCGCCCATCACGGCGTTCCCCCGATTTTCCATCCATCATAATTACTCTGCCCAGTAGAAGCCACCCACAAAGAAATGTAGAGATTAGTTATATTAAGCAACATGTCTAGCATGCATACAAATGAATAGTTTTCTACATTTGTATTACTGCTCACAGAAAATAAATAATTCATGTAAACGTACTTATTCACAATTTATCAGTGGAAATGGATAAATCTCTTCATGTCACTGCTAGTAAAATAGGTCTCATGAGTACACTATTTCTATGTGTAAATTAATACAATATTTTAATTTTAATAAAATGTGTTTCATTATGAAACCTAATAATACAATTAGTGAAGTCTTTTGTATTAAACTAGTTCCACATGTCAAGTTCCTCATAAAAATGGAGGCCAGACGATTTGATATACTATTTTATGGTATGATTAAATCTATTAAAAACAGTTTCTCACTGGAACAACACAACAGTACTAGTTGACCCACCACCGAACGTGCCATGACTGGCAAGCCTCTACAACTATATTCAGTTCAATTTTATTTGGCACAAAATGTGTCATCTCAAAGCACTTTACGTAATAAGGCCAAAATGATGTTGTGGAGAGAAACTCAGTGATTCCCTGTTGAGCAGGAACTTGGTGAAAGTGAGGAGGAAAGTTCTTATTTAGAAAGCAGAAACCTCTGACTGATCCAGACTCTGGGGGAGGATGCCTGTCTGCTACAAACGATTGGGGTGAGACGAGGGCAGAGAGAGAGAAAAGATGACACAAAGTGTGTGTGTGTGTGTGTGTGTGTGTGTGTGTGTGTGTGTGTGTGTGGGGCCACCAACCTGAGATCAGAAACATACTGACTCAGAGCCAGAGACACCTGCAGAGAGGTAGGGGAGTGAAATATCACACTTTAAGCATAACATAGAGGGTGTCTGCGAGCTGCATCCACAGAAGAGCCTGACAGCTGAAGGCTCTGCCTCCCAATGCACTTGTGGAAACTTTAGGAACAACAAGTACACCTGTTCCAGTTCCAGTTTTAGAAAAAGAACAGGTGGACTCAGCACACAGACGGTGTCACGAGTTATAAAGATTGTACAACGTTACTGTCAGGTGAGAATTTAGAGGGAAGGGAAAATGACTGATTACTCTCCAGGTAAGAGCCCCTATGCCTGCAGATGGGGAGTCTGCAGGCAGGAAAGGCTTTCAGGTAGGAGTCCTTTTCCCATTTTCTTTCCATGAGATCACTAAAAAGCGTCTGGTAAGCTATCACAGGTTAAGAAGTGTTTTTCTGGGAAGCAGTACAAAACTGCCTGACACAAACAGGAAGGAACTGGGGAAGAAAATATTTAAATTGCTGGATTTAAGCAACACATACAGAAAACACAAGAACCTCGTTATCACTTTTGGAGATTTACCTGGATGATTGCGAATGCATCAAGATGTCACTGGATTAGGTTTGAGGAGGCATGAGGAGAACATGAACTCTCCGCACAGAAAGGCCTGAGGCAGGATTTGAACCCAGGACCTCCTTGCTGTGCCTTGGAACAGTGCTAACCACCAAGCTGCCGGTCAATAACCAAAGGGCGGATTGAAGCCCAGAGACAGCTGCTGCTCATGTGGCCCTCCAGCAGCATTCACCCTACACAGAGAGAGCCTGCAAGAGAGTGAGGGACTGGGGGAGTGAGAGAGAGGAGGAGAGAGAAAGACAGTGCCTGTCGGGGCCGTGACAAACACACAAGTTCAATTACAACATTTGGACATTTGATGAGCTGTGTCACTTTGTCTTGTTTGTGTGTTGATTTTATTTGAGCCTGAGTTCATATGACCTCATTATGTGGCTCAGAGCTTTATCATTTGACTTAAAAAATATTTTTCAGAGCTTTAAAACTTGCCTGTGGCTTCTTGTTGTTTTCCTGCTCAGCTGCTGGTTACAGCTTAGCTGCAGGGAGGTTTCAGTGGTGAAACGCTGCATAGCTTCTTCTTTTTCCAGTCCTGGCCACAAATTGAATTACTTTCTGTTGTATGTTGTAGAGGAAATGCAAAGTGCTTAAATTACCAGCAATTTCCCACAGTGCTTTGTAATTTTCAACTTTTGCTTCAATCTCATTCACTCAGCCTCTTATTTGATGTATGGGGCAGAAACCCTCCACTGTAGCTTGCTGAATTAAATTAAGATTTCTCAGGATAGATGCCCGCTTTTTGCATCTACATTTTGATGACAAACGTGGGCAGCAGTGACCTTTAAACAAAAATTAAATACAGCACATTGCTTAATTTAAATAGAAATGCTTTTTGAAGAGCTCATGAGCAAAATACGCAGGTTTTCAAATGAAAAGAAGAAAGACTGAATAAACAAACAGCCAGCCACTGTACGCCTGAGCCAAACAAACTTGAAGAAATGAAGCTCAGAAGGCAGCACCGCTTAATTAACGTTGCCATATACGTTTAAGGTTACATGTGTGCTTTTTGGTGGTGGCTTGTCAAAAAAAAACAAAACAAAAAAAAAAAAAACGAGGAATTAACTTGGTAAATCACCGTTGATGCTGAGCTGCGAGGCTGTTTTTCCAATCTGCACCTAATAACACAGGGCTGGACCAGCTCTGATTTGACTTTGCGTTTTATAATGGAAGCACTGAGGCTAATGCTGCTGTGCATTAGGCCAAGAGAATAAGTGACCAGCCTGAAAAGCTTTTGTGTTGCCACATTATTAATATGGTTTCATCAACACCTCCACTGACGCATTGAAGCTGGGGGGGCATTATCAGGGATAACGAAACGTGTTAATAAGAGTCTGCGGTATTGTGCTGCTGATAATTCTAATGTTCCCATTTCATTTGATGAGTTTCCTCAGAGAAAATGAATGTAATTTTAACATTTGTCCTGAAATGTCCTCAGATCTGAAAAAAAAGGAAGAAAAAAAAAAAGAAAAAAAAAAAGAGCTGCATAATCACCTTGAGAGTGCTGCTGACAATGACAAACGTAGTTATTTCATGATGTTTTGTCGTTGTAATGTACTAGGACAGAGGCTTGCTAAATTTGAACATGCTGAAGTACCGTTACTGTACTCTTGAAATCTGCGCTTGTGCTCTCAGGGTCTGCAGTCAATACTGCAAGTTAAAAACACATAATGAGGCAAAAACAATGATCCATTTCCCCATATGGCTCATTAAGGTTGAAATCCAAAGAGTTTCCACAGTTCTCCAGAAGCATAAGTAGCTGGAAACTGACATATGCATGTTTGACTCCAGTCGCGCACCAGACAGCTGTTTCTGGGAAACTACATGGAACTCAAGAGGCAAGTATTAATAAATATATCAGGCAGAGAGGGGAGTTAAAGGTACTGGAAGTGCATTTCTATTAAGTCCTGTCAGCAGCACTTGAATTATCAGACTGTAAAGATGTTCAGTAGAGCAGCATGGGGGCCTGGTTTAAAGTGTCGTTATAGATTCATACATACTCTTTACAACCCTTAAAATCTGACTAATAGAGGCGCACAGGCTGTAATATGGGAAGATCGAGCACACTGTTTATTAAATGGCAACTTAAAAATGGAAAAATGTACTGGTAGCAAGACGCAGAGTGGCCAGAGACAACTCTTCACTCATATTAATTAAAATGTACCTCAAGCTACGGTTTAATGAAGTACCTTGTGAAATACAAGTAGCCTGTATAATGTGAAGTTGTGAAGTTTGACCATGAACAAGGCTTTCGCCCCAGCACCCAGAATCTTAGATCCTAAAAAAGCGCTGCAAACAATAAGCTCATTAAAACACAGTATGTTTTGCATGTTGTCGCTCAGCAGGAGCTATTTGAAAACAGAAAATAATAAACAGCAACCAGAGGAACCAAGGTTTAAGTTGTCATTAGGTCTGTACACCGTAACCATGCTCCAACATAAAAAACAAAAACAGGCCACTGACATTTTTCCCTCCTCATCTTTTCTGACTGTTTTTCCCCCACTAGTGTTGCATTTGGCAAGGGTCAGAGTCACTAATGGTAGCATGAGGGGATACATGGACCTCCTAGAGGCTGCACAGTAGTCCAACTCCTGCAGGATGGCCATGTCTAGAAAGTTTGGTGTCTCCTAGCACAGTCTCAGAAGCATGGAGACTGGCTGTTACACTCGGAGAGCTGGACAGGACTTTAGACAGCACTTACCAATTATCAGGGCCAGTATCTGCTGTTTTGTGCAAGGAGGAAGAGGATGAACACTGCCAGTGCCCTACAAAAAGACCTCCAATAGGCCACTGGTGTGAATGCCTCTGACCAAACAATCAGAAACAGATTTCATGAGGGTGGTGTGGAGGTTCAACATCGTCCAGTGGGCCCTGTGTTCACTGCCCAGCACCATAACGCATGGATGGGATTTGCTATGGAATACCAGCATTGGCTGGTCCACCACTGGTGCCCTGCGATGACTTGAGAAATCATATCCATGGGGGGAGGCATCTACAGGCTAAGCAACAACACCCTGACTGTCATTAGGGTGGTGCACGCTGGTGCAGTGGGTCTAGGGTTCTTGGTAAATGATCTTGTATGACGAGAGTATGCAGGAAGTTTTTGGAGGATGCAGGAATTGATACCATTGACCTGTCCCTATGCTTGCCTAACCTGACAAGAGGTGCCAGGTTAGGCCAGTTTTAGTCTATCCTAGGGCTGCCACAAACGATTATTTTGATAGTCGACTAGTCACCGATTATTTTTGCAATTAGTCGACTAATCAGATCATGCATCCATTGAACGTACAACCTACAGCTTATTGCACCAGCATGCATCTGCTCTTATATAACTATTAGCTTACAGCTTTAAGTGTTTAAGGTCTGTGCTAACTAAAAATAAAGACAAGATGATAGTTTACTAAATTTTAATGAAATTTGCAGTTTGTTTCGGTTTAATAAACTCCTTGCTATCTAAAATATAACAGGACACCGGAGTATATTCTCGAGCATCTCACACTTCTGATAATCAGCTGTCTGCTTGACGTTTATTCAGCTGTGTAAAAACTATAACTTTAATCTCAGCCAAACAGATTTACTGAGGAACAAATAAAATACTAAAAAAAGCCAAACAATAACATTTTTAAGTTATCTAAGTGACTTATGTTTCACCTGAGTAGTGAAAGACGGCGGTGGGTTTGAAAACGATTTGCTGGGAGTCCGGTGTTCTCACGGGCTCTAGTGAGCCTTGCCCCCGGCTCGCTATCAAGCTAGTGGGTAACAGACGTCTCCGAAAACGTCGGAGCGCTTTTAAAAATATGTGGTGTCTTGATAAACTGAGCAGATATTTGAGGTTTACACAGCTACAGTCTCGCCTAAAAATATGTTAAACATTTATTTTGTGACCCAGAAAGAATAATAAGAGTAATATTAAAACTAACTAGCTGCCGCCATTGTTGTAAACTGAGCTGGGCTGTGCTATGAATTCTGGGACACAGCTACTTCTTCGGGGTTTAACAGCAGCTGGCATCCTTGTACATGCAGTGCTGCCATCTTCTGTTTCAGTCCGTTATTACACTCTTAAATCCTGCTATTATTCCTGCGTCTTTTGTGATCTTACAAAGCTTCAAACGATGCGTCGACTATTAAATTAGTCGTCGACGATTTTGATAGTCGACGTAATCGTGACTAGTCGACTAATCGTGGCAGCCCTAATCTATCCAATACTGCCAGGTTGCAGAGTGTCCACGAGCTCAGTGATACCCTGGTCCAGATGGGGAAATCCCACCAAGACACCACCCATTTTAAATTGCTGCAATAACATTTTGCAGAATGGGCAAGCCTGCAGTATTTTCCACTTTGATTAACCATTACCAGTATAGCTATCCAGCCTGATTTCATTTTCCCCTATTAAAATCTGATGTGTTTTCAAAGTGTTGCTTTAATTTTATGAGCAGTATATTATGATTGCTTATGGGATATCGCTCATGATTTGCTTCACTTCAGGATGATGCTTGTAAGGATTCAGCGTGTGGCTCAGGGACAAATCAGTGGGCCTTGAGCCAGTGCTACAGGTGGCCTAGTCACACTGCTGCCTTTGAAAGTCTACCCGCAGGGCTGTCAGACAAAAACCCAATTTGAGCCCCATTTCTGTCATATGTAACCCTCCTACAACCTCATAATCCGTTGTCCGAGTTCTATATGAAACTGATAAATCAGAGCGAACTACGTCAGCCACGGTGAGACAAATCAGGGTGATGGTTTTGTTAAACGTATTGTCTGGATTACTTTTTCTTGACCTCGGGTTGTCGAGCTGACAAGCCACCTAAAGTCAAGAAAGAACAGAGGACTAAAAATGCCAGCACTTAAAGGTCACAGATATGTTTGAAATGTAGCAGCTGAATAACGCTTTCTTTTCTCCCTCCCTTTTGCTCGGTGCTGAATGATGTCAGCTTTGCCAAACGTCTTCTTCTCTTCTAAAGTTTCAACAAACTCTTAAATGATCGATGCATGTAAATCAGCAGCAGATTGCAGAAACAGATTCGACACAGAAAGGAAAACTGCTTAAAATGGATTTCAGGAGTGAGGATGGACTCAAAGTAGTCACGATCAGCAGGATATTTGGAGCAACATAATAGCATCATTATGTTATTTTAGTGCAATTTGGCAATGCGGTCGGCCAAATACAGAGATGATTATGAAGTCTTAAAAGCAAGAGGATGTGAGAGAGAGAGATGGCTAATTTCTGAACATGATGTTCAAATTTTGGGACAAACATCTTTATTGGATTCATTTGGTGTATCATGGAGTGTTCCCTGACACTCAGTTTTTAAATTTAATTAAACTGTGCCAGAATAAATCGTATGTCTTAAAAATCTCTGGAACATTTTAAATGGTTAAGTTGCGACACAACTTAATTCAAGTATAAGAAGCATTACAAGGTGTTTGCTCCAGGACGAATCCAGGAGGCTGGGTCAGAGGTGCCTCCATCTTTCTTTTCGGTGGAAGATGTTTGATTAATTATGGACCACCTACAATCATCTACAGCTGCAACGGTGCGTTTGTGGATAACACAGTTTAACACTGTATGTGGATTAAATGTTTTTGTACATCTTTTTTTTTGAAATTTCAATTAATAAATGATAATGTCCTCAAATTACAACCGTAAAAGCTGCTGTTAGCAGCAGTAACTTGAAGTTATTATTTTCCGTATGACTTTCAGTCTCACACTCTTCCTTACAACAGCTCAATGAGGTTTGCAGGGATTTCAATCAGGTTGAGGTCTGGACTTTGACTTAGTCACTGCAACACCTTCCTTTTTCATCGATTGTGGTCGACTCAACGACTAAAAGGTGTACAGGTCCTGTGGCTGCAGAACAAGCCCAAATCATAACCCCACTGTGCTTGAAAGCTGCTACAAGGCATTTGTGCTGATGCGCCGTGTTTGGGTTTCTCCAAACTTGGTGCTGTGTGTTATGGCCAAACAGCTCCACTTTGGTCTCGCCTGTTCAAAGGACATTGTTCCAAAAGTCTGTTTGTTCGAGGTTGGTCATTGCAAATCTAAGCTGTGCTGCCTGTTAGGTATTTTAGTACCATGGTAGCATTTACTGGATATTGTTTTATAGTGACATTATGCAGGAAAACTCTGTCATTCAATAAGGCCCCTTTGTTTTAGTTATTTTTCTCTTTGACCCAAGAATTGATGTGTGAGAATCACAGGCTGGTACAAGGTTGAAATACCACAGAGATCACTCCCTCAGCTACATTAGTTTCTTAATCTTTTAGACGCCTGTTGAAGGCCAAATGGTTTGTTTCAGATTTCACTAATGTAAGAACTCTTCGTTTTGTGCCTTGAAAATATGTCGCTGAGATAATCACAATTGTAGCTGAACTAATAAACTACACAAAGGATGCTTCTTCACCCAAGGGCAGGAAGACGCTGCCTTATCTTGGTCTGTACTGGTTTAAACTGATAATCTGCTGTCTCATGAATTTTACCCTCTATATAAACTGTTGTACTTGTGAATAAAGTTGAGTCACTTTGGGAAGACAATCTAAAGCAGTCTCTGTTTTCTTGTTCTCCCAAGCTGCTCCCGAGCTGCTCGTACTAACACGCTGAATGGCATGCTTGAATATTACTTGAGAATATATTTGACTGTGTTACAGACTAAGGGACATTCTCTGCTGATAGGTGAAGGTACATTCTCTGCTGATAGACGTCCACGCCTCGGAGGAAGCCGATCCACGGAGTAGGCCCTGGAAACAGTTTCCTTCACTGCCTTTTTCTTTTTTAGAGAGATAGAAAAGGCTTTTTTCTGGTAACCCATTCTAAACAAGCCATACTTGTTCAGTCTTTTTCAAATTGTACTGTCATCAACTTTAACATTTAGCATACTAACAGCAGCCTGCAGAGTCGGTTTTTACGATTCTACAGTCTCTGAACATTGCAGTCTCTCTCCTTGAGCCACATTTGCTTTTAATCGCAGCATTGTGTTAACACACACCTTACGTAAAAGCTCTGGCTCAGCAAACTGCCAGAACCTTTATAGAGAGACTCACACTTGCTGATGATCAGTTAATCAAGTGCATTTGATTGGCAGCACCTGACTGCCACCTATCCTCTTTGGGTCAAATTTACTAAACGGGGGAAAAACAGCCTCAAATAGCTCTCACAGGTGTGGTTGGACTTACGGCTCATTTAGAGAAGTTGTGCTGTTTTCTAATCGTAGGTGCACTCAGTTCATTTCAATCTCAAGTGCAAAAAAAGAAGTTTGGGAGTTTTTTTGTTTTTTAAAATTAAATTATGGCCCTTAATTGCTATGGAAGCAGTATGGGTGTACTTCACAGTGCTGAACAGGAACCCGTGAAAAATGGTTTCACATGACTTTATTAGACTATTGGTGGGAGAGAATAATATATGTGTGCGTGCTATCAAATGTCCACTGAAGCACAGTGGAAATGATGAACAAAGAACATTCTCTGAGTTTCTGTACATGAACCACGATCAACTAATGTAGAGTTTTTTTTAATTATCAAATGAATTTCTAGGTAATCTAACAGTACTGCAACATAACATCTTTTTTTAAAAAATCAAAATCTCTTTTTCATCTAGTTCACCTGTTGAGGGAAAGCCGAACAATGTGACTCTCCAGAGCACAAAGAAGTGTCCCCACCCTTTCAAAATACTGTCTGATCTCAGGAGGGGAAGCGGAGGAGAAAAGATCATTCCCTTGTGAAATACTCTTTGAAGTTGCAACAAAAGCATTAAGCAGAGGCCTCTCGGGAACCTCCACTGCACAGTCATACACGTTCATTTTTTTTACTACTTTTCAGCCAGAATACAGACAGGATGAAATATACAATGTCCCTTTTCACCTGACTCATAATTTAACTTTGCGTCCCCTCTGGGTTTTGAAGTACAGTCGTTATTTTTGCTCTTGAAAGGAAATCTTAAATCGGGTCAAAATGGGCAGTGATGGGGTTATAAGTCACATTTTGAAGTGCCACAGACAAAAAGAAAGTCATGATGGCTTCTTGGAGGCTGCAATGAGTTCTTTTTGATCTAGTCTTGAAAATGTGAAATCCTCTTCTGTACAGTGTTTCTTTCTAAAAGCCCAGCTGCTCCAACAATTAAATCTAAACATGGAGTCGACACATCAGCTGCATCTGCTTCTGATCAACGGAGGCTTTGGCTCCAGTAGTCCTGACTCTTATCTCAAATGGTACAGGGAGCTGTTAATGGCCAGAGAGTGCTTCTGACGGAATAATGATAGGATGCTGAGCGACTGTGACCAGAAAGGGTGAAAGCATCTGAATACAGTAGGGAGACATTAAAAGACTGAAAAAGGTGACATCAAAACTCGAAATTCAACTAAGATGTTAGAAAAGAGGTTTGCAAAATAGAGTCCAAAGCTGGGGATGTGGCATTTTTGCTTCCACTTTAAATGTCAAAGAACATTTAAAGATCATACAGCTGAGCAAATTTTAGTTGTAAAACGTATGTTTGTCATACACATGTAGGGCATGAAATGCTAGCTTGACTAACTTACTTGTACACTCCTTCTGTTCTAACCTCAAATGAAGCCAATGCATGAGTGCCAAAAACTGTGTGCCCCATTTTAAAATGACTGTCTTAGTTAACACATTCAGTTTGCATGTGATAGATGCACAACTGATATTAAGGGGCTCGAAATGTGCAAAGAAAACATCCCCCACAACATTACACCACCTTCTGGTAATCCTGTGCCTCAGTTTACAACAAGCAGATGAACAGGTGTACCTAATGAAGTTGACTTCTCAGTTGGGGCTTTTAGCGTTGGTTCCTGTAATGCAAGTGAATCATATTTGATACAGATTCAGATGGTTTTTTGACACCACTACAGGGAGTGCAGAATTATTAGGCAAATGAGTATTTTGTCCACATCATCCTCTTCATGCATGTTGTCTTACTCCAAGCTGTATAGGCTCGAAAGCCTACTACCAATTAAGCATATTAGGTGATGTGCAACTCTGTAATGAGAAGGGGTGTGGTCTAATGACATCAACACCCTATATCAGGTGTGCATAATTATTAGGCAACTTCCTTTCCTTTGGCAAAATGGGTCAAAAGAAGGACTTGACAGGCTCAGAAAAGTCAAAAATAGTGAGATATCTTGCAGAGGGATGCAGCAGTCTCAAAATTGCAAAGCTTCTGAAGCGTGATCATCGAACAATCAAGCGTTTCATTCAAAATAGTCAACAGGGTCGCAAGAAGCGTGTGGAAAAACCAAGGCGCAAAATAACTGCCCATGAACTGAGAAAAGTCAAGCGTGCAGCTGCCAAGATGCCACTTGCCACCAGTTTGGCCATATTTCAGAGCTGCAACATCACTAGAGTGCCTAAGCACAAGGTGTGCAATACTCAGAGACATGGCCAAGGTAAGAAAGGCTGAAAGACGACCACCACTGAACAAGACACACAAGCTGAAACGTCAAGACTGGGCCAAGACATATCTCAAGACTGGTTTTTCTAAGGTTTTATGGACTGATGAAATGAGAGTGAGTCTTGATGGGCCAGATGGATGGGCCCGTGGCTGGATTGGTAAAGGGCAGAGAGCTCCAGTCCGACTCAGACGCCAGCAAGGTGGAGGTGGAGTACTGGTTTGGGCTGCTATCATCAAAGATGAGCTTGTGGGGCCTTTTCGGGTTGAGGATGGAGTCAAGCTCAACTCCCAGTCCTACTGCCAGTTTCTGGAAGACCCCTTCTTCAAGCAGTGGTACAGGAAGAAGTCTGCATCCTTCAAGAAAAACATGATTTTCATGCAGGACAATGCTCCATCACACGCGTCCAAGTACTCCACAGCGTGGCTGGCAAGAAAGGGTATAAAAGAAGAAAAACTAATGACATGGCCACCTTGTTCACCTGATCTGAACCCCATTGAGAACCTGTGGTCCATCATCAAATGTGAGATTTACAAGGAGGAAAAACAGTACACCTCTCTGAACAGTGTCTGGGAGGCTGTGGTTGCTGCTGCACGCAATGTTGATGGTGAACAGATCAAAACACTGACAGAATCCATGGATGGCAGGCTTTTGAGTGTCCTTGCAAAGAAAGGTGGCTATATTGGTCGCTTATTTGTTTTGTTTTTGAATGTCAGAAATGTATATTTGTGAATGTGGAGATGTTATATTGGTTTCACTGGTAAAAATAAATAATTGAAATGGGTATATATTTGTTTTTTGTTAAGTTGCCTAATAATTATGCACAGTAATAGTCACCTGCACACACAGATATCCCCCTAAAATAGGTAAAACTAAAAACAAACTAAAAACTACTTCCAAAAACATTCAGCTTTGATATTAATGAGTTTTTTGGGTTCATTGAGAACATGGTTGTTGTTCAATAATAAAATTATTCCTCAAAAATACAACTTGCCTAATAATTCTGCACTCCCTGTATATCGTCACCATTGTGACTTTTAACAACCTAAAAAAAACACCTAAAAAAACTAAATAAATTGCACAAAAATATCAACTGTCTCAAAAATGATCCAAGTTAACAATATCTATCCTTTTAAAAACACACACACACACATACATACACATATATATATATATATATACATAATATTTTTTTTTTTTTTTTTTTTAATTTATTTTGCCAAATAATATATATTTGGCAACAAAAGGTGTTTGTTGAACCTTTTGCCAAAGGTTCAACAAACACTCACATAAGCTCAATTATTTCAAGGTTCAGGTTACATGGTTAATACTGTTAGGCTGTCTGACAGATAATGGATTGCTGTGTGGTTAATTGCGCTAACATCCTGTCAAAGAAGTATATGCTCCAGTTCCTGGGAGGGAGAAATTCTAACATTACTTCATGTATGTTAGACAAGTTGCTTGTTAGCTGACAACTTATAATTCATCACTCTTGTCTGTGGTTGAATCAACTCTTCATCCGCCCTGATTGGGGGAAAAATTGATTTGAGGACGCAGGACAACAGAAACTACGTGATGTGTTTTAACTACAGGGCTCTGAGGCTGTGATTCATCACCATGCATTTTTAATATGTAGTTTGATATAAGTCATAAAAGAGAACAACCAGTGAAAAATCTCTCTTCATTTCAGAGGTTTTAATTTTGAAGAAGTAGCAATATATAGCCCATAAAGTGAAATGAAATGCTTGTCAAATTGAGATTAGTTGGCTCTTTCCATCAACTCATATCATGCTTCCTGCTGGAGAAATGAGCCGGTGTACCTCCTGCCTTTATTGAGGCTTTCTGTGACTGAGGAGAAAGTAATTAATGTTAATCCTTAAAGGCTGCCAATATAACAACGCTCAAACTGATGCTATGGTGAAGCTGATTACTATAATATAGAGCTTTAAAAATCTTTGTGTGAGGGAACTTCAGACGAAGCAGATTTTATTAGTGTAAAATTCATGGTTCACCTTTGGGTTTGACAGAACTGGTCACAACAGATCAGCAGGTTATGGCATGACATGAAAAAACAGCCTCTTAGTTAACCTTTCATGATCTGTGAAACTTATCAGTTACATTGATTGTTGGTTTTTGTGAATTATGGTGTATCATCGTGATCGTAAGATGGTTTTATCTACAGCGCTGAGAAAAAGTATTTGAACCCCTTCCTGATGCCTTAGTTTTTTGCTTATTTGCTACATATTAGCCCCCCTCATGTGTCATCGTCCTAGTTCTTTGTATTTTAAGTCTGTTCTGGACTTTTGTTTCATTTCTTTGAAATTATGAGACACTTATATTCAAGCTCTTGGGTGCCTTTGTGTTTTGTTATTTGTATTTCTAGGTCTTGTGTTAGTTCCCTTTTTGTGTCCAGTCTGTCCTAGCTTTGTACCTCGGCTGTGTATTCAATGTCTCTCGTGTTATATCATAACGCGTTTTGTCTTGTCGGTCATGTCCATGTCTGTCTGGTCTCTCCCTGTTCCTTGTACCTCAAGGTTCAACAGGGCATCTTGGGTTATGCAGCAGTGATCCAAAACACACCAGCAAGTCCACTTCTGAAAGGCTAAAAAAGAAAAACGCAATGGAGGTTTTGAAGTACCCAGTCTTAATCTGGACTTAAATTGAGATGCTTTGACATGACTTTAAACAGGCCGTTCATGCTTCCAACATGAACGGCGTACAAAGAAGAGTGGGCCACAATTCCCTCCTGTGTCCACAGCAATGTCTAAGAAATCAGAAAGGGGGCAAATACTTTTTCATAGCACTGTGAGTTACTTTGAGTATTCAACTGAAGCCATGGTTACTTCTGACACTAAAAAACACCAACATGGTGACAGCAAAAATTCCAAAATCTCAGGGTGATGTCAGAATGGCTACATCCATCTTTTATATACAGGTTACGATGAGGCAGTAAAAGTGAGTGCACCTTTGCACATATGCATTACATTCACTGACAGCTAGTGTCCTATTATAATATATCAACACATAGTGACCGCACTGAAGGCAGCTAAAACACCAGCTACTGCTCTTTAGCGGGTTCAAATCGTGTAGTTCTCTGCATTCCTGACACTAGTAAATGTGTAAACTAGCAACTGTAAACTAACACAAAATTGACTTTAGCAACATAAACACAAGTTTGCTGAAGAGATACAGAAAGTGAACAGACACTTTTGAACACAGAAGTCCTTCAGTCATGCCGAGCCCGCTACAACCTCCAATTACAAGTAAAAGTTATCATATAAGATCTTTGAAGTCGTCCTTTTGGACTCCTTCTAGATAGCGCCTTATCATCTTGTGTTCTTCCTCATTAACTACCTCGAGCTGTCGTTCTGATCCAGCAGAATGCCACTTAATGCACAAAAGCACTTTAGAGCCACTGAATGCATCACAGAATCAACTTTCGCTGAGCCATTCAGAATAAGGAGAAACCTGAAATAATCAAGGGCATGACTGGCCTTTGCCCAACACAGCTGGATTGCTATCGTCATGTGCCGGGGCAGATCAAAGGATTTCTCATTTTGACGCCACAGACTTCTTGCACCACTCATCGCCTTTCACTAAGGCACCGGTTGAAATCAATGATCAAGGAAACGCCCTCAGGGACTTTGATTGCAGTGCCTCTATGTTTTCAATGAGAGCCCAGTGAACTGATGGAGAATACTGTTATTTAGTCACAGAAGCACAAATGTTTTAGTGCAGATCAGTTCACAGAACTAGCAAATATTGAGTAAATGCATTGTACTGAGAATTTAGAATGATGACTTATAGCTTTGCACAGCTACAAACAGGCCCTTTACAATTAAGTGGTGAGAAAACATTTCCTGCCTGACTCATTTTTGTCTGTTCCCACCATTTCTGAACAAGCTGCACTCAGTTTTTGCATGAAAACACATCTTTCATCATTTCAGGCTGCTGCGGTGCTTTGTGTTAAATATTACACACAACAAACGATGTTAAACCTGGTACAAACATCATGTTCTTGGAGTCAGTGGGGGAAAAAAAATCCATAATCACCTTTCAGCCTATTGTAATTTAAGCCCAGTAGAAGTAATCAGACTCAGGCTTTAGAAATTGTAGCAGTGATGGAAGACTTGCCAGGCAGGAGAAAAAGCAAATGTTTTCCCGCCTTTCTGCATCCTTAGTTCTGATTGGATCTCCTCCCTCTGTGTCTTTAGACGTGGATTAAAGTGTCAATACATTTCATCATAGTTTTTGTCATCATGCGTTAGTTTTTATTAAGTTATCGTCTCTTTTGAATGAGAGATATTCTTCCTTCATGGCTTTTCCTCATATATATACCCTTTCATTTGTGTTTCAGGTGGCGAGCCCGCCTAGAATTATCTGTCAAGCAGTTGGATTGAGCAGGTGGAGACTGCATGTAAAATATCAAAACGACAGAAAACACACCAAACAATAAAAATATTTCCACCAGATGGCTATAAAGGTACGACACCTGGCATTCAAAGTGTGCAGATTGTTGTGGGGAAACATCACCGCAGTAATGCTGACAGATTTGCGTATATTCTCCAATATTCGCTTTCCTTTAATGCTGTTTTAGATCTTAACTAACATCTAATTTTACAACTTTTCAGACGCTAAGTGCTCCACAATGCTCACCAGCTGGTTAATACTCTCTGTCATTTGGTGCACAGCAGGTAGCACACAGTTTTGCTTTTTAGCAGCAACGAGCTGCTGTCTGCGGTGAGGATGAAGCGGAACAGTGAGGCTGACGTTCAGAAAACCAAACCAGTGAGCTCTGGGATGATTTAAAGAACTTTAGAGCTGGATGATAATTTTATACAAGGGATTTCCTTTGCATTAATCATCATGTGATCCATTACTAATATGAGAACGATAATTATAGCTGCTTTAATACACCTACAGAACACCTCCAGAGGTGTTTCATTTTCCCATGACTGGAGCTCTTAAGTGTAGTTCCGATTCACTCCAATTCATGCTTGGTAAAATACAAGGTATTTTTTTCATTGCAATTACCACGTCCACCGGTCATAGCTCACCTGTGTTCAGTTCTGTTGTATAAATTTGAAATGTTTCACCTTCATAAAAGTTAAGACCACAGAGTTTTTCATCAGTCATCGACACTTGGAAAAATTAGTTATTACGAGGTTAATTTAAGCACCACTACACTAAAAAAGAGCTGTAATAAGCTGTAATTACACTTAAACTGTCAGGGTCTTGGGACTGGGCGACCCAGGATCCCTGAGCAGTTATTTATTATTATTATTATTATTATTATTATTATTATTATTATTATTATAATAATATGTATTTTGTAGGGGTGCAACGATACACAAAATTCACGGTTCGGTTCGGTTCGATACTTTGGTGTCACGGTTCGATATTTTTTCGATACAAAAAAAATGTTCATGCATTTTTTATTTGTCATTTATTAAAATTATAAATATATATTTTAACTCAAAAGTACAGTTTTTAAATTTAACCCTAACCCTTGTGCGTGTTTTTTATTTTGACAGTGAATGCGCACCTGCGGACCACTTATGTGCAGCCCTGGTTATTTAGCTCATCATATCGCAGCCACAGAAATTCTTTTGTCCATGAAACCATAAAGCTGCACTTTCTTTTTGCCTCATAGTCTGATTTGTCATAACTTCTCCGTTTTGTGGTAAGCTTTTCTTTGGCTGTCACTTCTTCACCCTGACCTGTCTTATTTGGCTCAGCAGAACTGAAATGCTTTTACACACTCACTCACATAAGCTCAGCGATTCTCTGCACGATCAACCTCTCACATGTTTAAGCTTGCTGCGGGAGATTTCACTTGTCATGTTTGCATAGTAAGCTAACGATTAATAAGACGATGTCAGAGGAATTGGTGCACAAATTATCATCACTCACAGATCAGTACTGTCGCTCTCTATACACAGTTCGCACGATTGCAAAGTGAAAGCAAAAAAAACAAGCACAAATTCAAACGCGACTTCAATATGTCACATATTGACAGTGGCTCACCGATGCCAATGACATAATTACCCAGCTACATTTCTGAAAGAATGCAAAAGCATTGACATATATTTTTCCTACAATAGCCCGACGGGCAGGGAAGAGATAGATTTTGGTAGCCCGACTGAAAAAATCGCTAGCTCCGGGACGTCGGGCTAGCGATATTGCGAGCCCTGTATCTGATTGAGGAATCACTCATCTTTGGAAAAGAGAGTTTATTACAGAGAAATGGCTCTTTCCAAAATAAAAGCTATACTATCCGCTTCTTCTGGGCTATATTCTCAGCAGCATAAGGAGAATCATGTGCTAACAGCTGTCTAAATGACTCGGCTAAAGTTAGTAGCATGCTTGTTGTATTTGTCTTTGCACTAGGATGATGTCGGCGTAAATGTGCAGTCATATTCGTTGTGTTCCCACTAGTGCTTTCAGGTTAATCTCGTTGAAATGACCTTAACGCCACAACACGGCAAATCTCCGTTAACGAGCTACCGCCGATCGCTCCGTGCATGGGGCTAGACGGCCAACACGTTAACGAGCTAACTGCGCTAACACACTAGTTCACACCAATGTAATTGAGCATTGCATGGCACATCCAACATACTGTTTTACTTTAGTCCATGACTCGCTTACCTTCAGGGTCATACGTCACATGAAAACCAAAATAATTCCAAACGCCAGATCTGAATGAGGTTCAATTTGCCTGTTACAAGGAGAGCTTAACTTCTGTCTCGCTAGCTTGCCCTGCGCTCTTCCTTCTGACGATGCTGTCTGTGTTGAGCGCTCAGTGAATCTGCATTCGACTACTCCGCCTAGGCTGCACTGTCGAGCCTAGGCGGAGTAGTCGAATGCAGATTCACTGAGCGCTCAACACAGACAGCATCGTCAGAAGGAAAATTGATAAAATAAATTACAAATGTTGTATTGTTCGATACATATGCGTACCGAACCGAAAGCACTGTATCGAACGGTTCAATATCGATACGAATATCGTTGCACCCCTAGTATTTTGGTGTTGCTGCTGCTCTTCTCCATGCTTGTAGATGTGTGTGTGTGTGTGTGTGTGTGTGTGTGTGTGTACGTCTGCGGGTATGCTTGGAGGATGGAGCTCAGCCACCTGCAGGCCTGAGGGGTGTGGCCCTGTGGAAGGACTGGCCACACCCGAAGCCACACACCTGCCGCTGATCAGGGCTCGTCGGGGGAGCTACTTAGGAGAGTCTTGGAGCTCCCACCGACGCGGGATCATTGCATGAGACTCCACGTTAGTCGTCCTGTTACTGAGTTAGTGTGTGTGTATGCCCGCGTTGTATGTGTCCTGACGGCTGCGTCTTTTGTTTCCCGCAGGAGGAGCGTGGAAGACACGGGAGCAGCGAGCACCGGGGGGTGCTGACACGGGAGCGGAGAGCACAGAAACACGGACTATTCACGGGGAGACACGACACGGGAGTCTGGGAAAACACGGGGATTTATTGTTACGTTGTTTGGATTGTCACCATTGTAAATAAACACTGTCTATACATAGAGCACCGCGCCTGGGTCCTCCTTCCCCACTCCTTCCACGGTGTGCCATGCCATACTGTGACATAAACACATCTAGTATGTTTCACCAATAATCATTAAATATGTTTCATGTACTGAGGAGGGTTTAGATTATTGCTTGTACTTGTTTTTGTCATATATTTGCATTATTAATTTTCTTAAATATCACCTTACTGTTAATTAACTGGTAATTTCTCTTTTTTTTTTTTTTTTTTTTTAAATGACATCAGAAACAGCAGTATGCGACATTACGTGATGGCAGAGCTTCAGTTCATCCTTTGTCATTTTTTTTTTTTTTTTTAATAAATAGGACAGGGGGAATGAATGAGAGAGAGAGGGGGAGAGAAAGAAAGAAAACCAAAGAGGAGAAGAGACGGTGAGAAGGGGGGGGAAGAGAGAGAAAAAAAAAAAAGAACTCCTGGGTCACCTGTATGGAGAAAAAAAAAAAAAAACAAACAAACAAAAAAAACAAACAGAGGAGACAGCAAACAACAAAGAGCAACATAATAATAGAGAAAACAAAGCACCATCACAATAAACTAGCTAGTCATAGATATCAATATTTACTAAATAATAAACGATATTGTGCAGCACGCAAGATAGACAGCGCACAGTGTGCTTTGAGGCAGCAGCCAAGAAAGCTTTAGTCCGTGTCTGTGAATACCCATGTGTGCATACCTGTGTGGATCAGCATGCTTGCATTCCAAAGGTTTCTCCATGTAATGATCTGCTAGGGAGTGTGGGGGGGCCACAGCCCCGTCCTCCAGGGTGTGAAGCGGGTATGGAGGAGATCAAAACTCCAGAAATCCAGAGGCCCCCAGAACACAAGAGACCATGGAAGACCAACAGAGGGGCAGCCGTGCCACTGTCCCAGTAAGAGCTGAGGAGAGTCCCAGATGAGGGCTCGCCCAGCAGCCGCGGAGCAGAAGTCAGGGGGAGTTGCAGTGACGCGCCCGTGAGCTCCGCCGGCCCCCAGCTGCGCCTGAGTGACCGAGCCCTAGGCCGAGAGGCCGGGGGCACCCCACCTCCAAAGGGGCCCGAGCGAGCCCCAGGCCCCAGGCCCCGACAAGCGGCCGCCAAGGAGTGAGCCGGTGTGTACCCGGACGCTCACCCCCAGACACAAAGAACCACCAACACACCGACACTTGAGGGAGTCCGCCACCGGCAGGGGAAGTGGTGGTGGGTGGAGATAGGCCTCCAAACCTTGGAGGGCCTGAGGTGTCCCCAGAGAGGTGGCGTCTGATACCCAACCTGACATATAGACACAGACATACAGGCACACACAGACACAAACATCCATTCCCACCCTCATGCTCTCATATGCACTTACTCCACACTCAACCAACGTGGAGACAGACATAAAGAGACGCTGTACACACAATCACACTCCCCAAGCGTACTCTACAAACCGGGTCTAGGTACCCTTGCCCCTGGAGGGGGGAATTGCACCCAGACCCAGGTGGTGTTACCCTTTTCCCTGCGGTGGGGAGAGGCAGACCACCCCGACTCCGCAGCAGCAGGGAGGCCCCACACCCCAGACCGCAGTCGGACGGCCAACTCCTCCTACTAGCCCTCCCGCTCCAGCAGGCCGCAGAGAATGGGGGTGGGAGAAGACTCCAAACCTCCCTCCACCCGCTCATTGTAGTGTTGATGCATATGTGTTCTAAGGTGCAATTAAAACCCAGGAGGGCATGGAGCTACCTACCTGAAACTGGTAATTTCTCTTCTGAAATTGAGATATTTTAGACTTGTACAAATTCTACCTTCAAACGAATGCGTTTCCATTTGTTTTCCAACAGTAAATTAAGTGACTGGTTGGGTTCAATCCATCACCGTGAATAAGTAACAAAACCCCATTTTGCAGAGCAGCATCACAATGGTGTAATTAATCTGTTTTGAAAGGAGCCAGCCAGCTAAGAGCCATGACAAGATTTCTGCCGTCTGAGTCTGTCTCAGATTTTTACATTTTCCTCTGCCAAATAAATCTAAATATTTGACCTCGTAATCTGATTAAAGCTTTGGAAAGTGATGTGCACCTTCTTAAGGTGAGGGGAATAGAGTGAAAGGTAAAAAACAAAACCGTGACTTTTATGGCTCCCCTGTAGAGAAACCAAATACTTCAGGGAGGAGAATATAAAGCATTTGATATAATAAAACTGGCATTTTCTGTATTATATTTTCTGGTTTTGCTGTACTCATTTGTGTTTCCTTCAGGCTCTTGTGTAATCTGATCTCTGTCCCCATGTTTGCCCATATGAGTTCTTGGTCTGTTTGCCTTCCTGCTTTAAAGATTAGTTTCTCTATGTGCCTTATTTTGTTTTCACTTTGGTCCTTTCCCTCTTTTCATGATATTCTTGTTCTCACCTGCATCTTATTTCCCAATCGTCCCTCTCTGACTTTATTGGAGTTTTAAATCCCGTGCCATCCTGATGTAGTGCATTGGATATCTCAGGGAAATAATGGGTGTGTTAGTGGGAGGTGCTTAAGTAACTAAAAGTAACCAAGGATGCCGACTGTGCAATGTGTTCAAGTTAAACAACATTATGCACAATATAAACAAGATATTATAAAAATAAGTATGGGACTTAAATTTTATACTCAACCTTAATTTGAATTTTCTCTTGGTTAAATTTTGTGCTAATATCATAATTACCTAACTGCTCTGCACTTTCACTATAAAGCAAAACAGTTTATTTTGCTGGTGAGGCATAATGGGAGGAAAATACAATAAAATCTTTTTCATACTCCAACTTCATTCAGGGTATTTGTCAAAAGTCTCTGGCATTGCAATAGTCTTTTGGGTGCTTTATCAGAAGCTTTACTTTTATGTGTCTGGTTTGGTGTAAAATAACTTGGTTATGGGAGTGAGAATGGGCTAAGTGACCATGGCGATAGGACTGTAAGCAGCTCTGGAAAATAATCAGCAGAAGCAGACTCTGCCTCAAGTGCAGATTAAAAAATATATATATAATTAAACATGTATTCAAATTTCTTTCCACTTTAATAAAAAGCATGAAAAAACTGGAGAAATCTCTCTTTGAGTTTTCCTTTTGGCTGTGCAATGTGAGTTCTTTACACACTCTTTATGCAACAAGTACAAGAACTATATAAACTATAATTTAGTGTTATGTCAGAGTCCCATTGGTATTATAACAACTCTTTTGACAGTGATAATATAAAACAGGAGAGCTGGATTCATTGTAGACAAACAGTTGCATTTAAAAGTCGGAACACCTTTCACTTGTAAATTCTGTATGTGGGGCAGATGTGGCAGAAAGTGGAGTGGAGAGAGAGAGCAGAGTGCCAGGTGCATCCCGAGAGGATAATGAGTCACACCTGTGCCAATTAAGCTCTTTGTGCATCCTTCAGTAAAGGAGACTGATGAGGGCTGATGGCAGAGAGACGTACAATTTACACCTGAAAGCATCCAACATGGTTTCAGCGAAGACTCTTCTGTTGCACTGACAGAGCAGATTTGATGTTGGTTTGTTAATCAACTTGTTTTCAGTCACAGATGCAAACCAGAACAGTTGTTTTAAAAAAAAAATTGTTCAGCTGCTCGTTAAGGTAAATATCTAATCAGCCAATCATGTGGCTGCAACTCAATGTATTTAGGCACACAAAATGATCTGCTGAAATTCAATCTGGGCATCAGCGTGGGGAAGAAATGGTGATTTAAGGGATCTGAGCATTTAAGAATGTAGTAGGATTATCCCACAGAACCATTTCTGGGGTTTACAGTGGATGGTCTGCATAAGAGAAAATACCTATCGAGAAGCGGTTCTCAGAAAAATGAGCAGACTACTTTGAGCCAGTAGGAAGGCAACAGAAACGTGTGCAGAAGAGCATCTCTGAATGCACAACACATCAAACCTTGAGGGAGACGAGCTGCAGCAGCAGAAGACTACACAGGGTGCCTTCACGCAAGAATTGGACAACAGAAGATTGGAAAAATGTTGCTGATGAGTCTCGAATTCTGCTGTGACATTTGAATGGGACGAGAGGGTCAGAATCCTGGATAAAAGGCATGGATCTATTCATGCCTTATGAATAGAGAAAAATGTCAGGGGGGATGTCAACAACGTTAAAGATTCCAAGATGGCGCGGCCACGTCCAGACGCCTTCCTGACTGCTCCGCTCCGACTATCCACTTTTCTTGTTTTTTACTTATTTTTTGCTCTGGTTTACATCCCAAAATCCTCTAGTCTTATAGTATACGACAGCGGATCACTTGTAAACATCGGTGCCAAGGTTGCACATCTAATCTTGGACACTTTTAAACCTGACCCTTCCTGGCCGCCAGAGATTCTACGCAGCGCGGAGAACAACAAAGGACGGGCCGCTCATCCGAGGCGCAGAACAAAGAAGCGCCGGGGAAAACGCGCTGGTATTAGGAACAGACTGAGACAGCAGGCGCATCGCGCACCACTGCCCAGTATCCTACTGGCCAATGTACAATCCATGGAGAACAAGCTCGATGACCTAAGAGCAAGGGTCACCTTCCAACGTGACATGAGGGACTGCAACATTCTGTGCTTCACGGAGACATGGCTGTCCCCCACCGTGCCGGACCAGGCCGTAACTCCGTCGGATTCATTCTTTGTGCTCCGCGCGGACAGAACGGCAGAGTCAAACAAAACCAAAGGTGGGGGAGTGTGTTTCATGGTAAACAGAAAGTGGTGTGATGCCAGGAGCATTTCTACTCTTTCCAGCGGCTGCTCGCCACATCTGGAGTTCCTGATCATTAAGTGCCGCCCTTTCTATCTGCCCCGTGAGTTCACCTCGGTCATCGCCACGGTGGTCTACATCCCACCCCAAGCGGACACAGGTATGGCTTTGTCCGAATTACATGATGTGCTGAGCTCGCTTCAAAACAAGGACCCGGGCGCAGCCCTCATTGTAGCAGGAGACTTTAACAAAGCGAACCTCAGACAAGTCATGCCAAACTTTTACCAGCATGTCTCGTGTCCAACGAGAGGGGATCGGATTTTGGACCACTGCTACACGCCATACAAGCAGGGCTACAAAGCTGTCTCACACCCGGCTTTTGGGAAGTCTGACCACAACGCCATCTTCCTCATTCCCCAGTATAAACAAAGCATACGGAGGGAAGACGTGACCACGAAGGAAGTAAAACGGTGGACTGCCCAATCAGAAGCTACGCTACAGGACGCACTCAACGACGTAGACTGGGACATGTTCAGAGCATGCGCAGTCGACATCAACGAGTTTACGGAAGTAGCAGTATGCTTCGTCAATATGCTAGTGGAGGAGATTATCCCCACTGCGAGAGTCACCACATTCCCAAACCAGAAACCGTGGATGGACAGATCGATCCGCACTGCAGTAAACGCCAGGACCGCCTCCTACAACGCGGGTCTCGCCACTGGCGATATGAGCGCCTACAAAGCGGCCTCATACGGCGTGCGGCACGCGGTGAGAGATGCCAAACGCAGGTACCGGGAACGTGTGGAGTCCCGCTTCCACCAGGGCGACACACGGAGTATGTGGCACGGACTACGCACCATTACGGACTACAAAGCCAGGGACACTGCGCCGATCGACGCCGACTCTGCATTCACCAACGAGCTGAATCGGTTCTACGCCCGTTTCGAGGTTAGCCAGGCGGCTAATGCTATCTACCGCCTGACTACCGAGGACAGTGACGTCATCAGCGAGAGACCGGTGACCAGCATCGCGGAGCATGACGTCCGAGCGGCACTGAGGAGAGTGAACACAAGGAAAGCGGCGGGGCCAGACGGCATCACCGGCCGTCTGCTGCGCTGCTGTGCTGACCAGCTAGCAGGTGTGTTCACTTACATCTTCAACGAGTCCCTGGCGAAGTCTGTGGTCCCCACATGCTTCAAAAGATCCACCATCATCCCTGTGCCCAAGAACAGCAAACCCACATCCCTGAACGATTACCGGCCAGTTGCACTGACCTCGGTAGTAATGAAGGTGTTTGAGAGGCTGCTGAAGAACATCATCTCCTCCGCCATCCCAGACACCACAGATCCGCTGCAGTTCGCCTACAGATCCAACAGATCCACAGAGGATGCCATCGCCCACGTCCTACACACCACTCTCAGCCACGTGGACAAGAAACAGGGTAACTATGTGCGAATGCTGTTTGTTGATTACAGTTCAGCGTTTAACATAATAGTGCCCTGCAGAGGGATCTGGGACTTAACAGCCGTCTGTGTGCATGGGTGTTGGACTTCCTCACTGGCAGAACTCAGGTGGTGAGGGTGGGCAGGTGCTTCTCCAACAGCATCACCATCAACACAGGGATGTGTCCTCTGGCCACTGCTCTACTCCCTCTACACTTCAGACTGTGTGGCCACCCATGGCTCCAACACCATTGTGAAGTTTGCTGACGACACAGTGGTGTTGGGTGCCATCTCCAACAACGATGAGGCGGCCTACATGGATGAAGTGAAGAATCTGGCATCGTGGTGCCAGGACAACCACCTCCAGCTGAACGTCAGCAAGACCAAGGGGCTGGTGGTGGACTTCAGAAGGGGTCAGCACAGAGACTACAAGCCCATTATCATCAATGGAGCTCCAGTGGAGAGGGTGCAGTCCTTCAAGTATCTTGGTGTCCACATCTCCTCAGACCTGACATGGGCTGCCCACATTCAGGTCCAGACCAAAAAAGCTAGGCAGCGCCTGTATCACCTACGACAACTGAGGAAGTTCAGGGTCTCTCCAAAGATCCTCAGGATTTTCTATACAGGCGCTGTGGAGAGCATCCTCACACAGAACATGACATCGTGGTTCGGGAACAGCTGTGTGAAGGACCAAAAAGCTCTCCAGAGAGTGATCCGTACAGCAGAACGCTGCTGCAGGATTGCTCTCCCCCCGCTTCAGGACACCTACACCAGGAGATGCCGGACTAGAGCAGCGCAGATACTGAAGGACCCGTCCCATCCTGGCAACAAACTGTTCCAACTTCTGCAATCTGGTAGAAGGTTCCGCATCCTCCGGGCAAGGACAGAGAGACTCAAGAGGAGCTTCTATCCCCAAGCCATCCGTGCCCTAAACACACACACCCACCCTCTCACATCATCTATAATTGACTGAGACAGGACTCTCTTCCAGACACTCTAAACCAAGGCACAATGTACATTTCAATTCCTTTAATTTTAAATATGTTTATATTGTCTATCCTGTAAAATAGTCAGATATCTATTCATATTAATGTACAGAATTCACCTGCTTGCTGCTGCTACTGCACATTCACCCAGTGTATATACTATATGTGTGTATATATATATATATGTATGTATGTATGTATGTGTGTGTGTGTATATATATATATATATATATGTGTTCTTCCTCTACACCCCCCCCCCCCCCCCAATTTTTGCACATGTCGAGGAGCGTGTCAGGCTACATTTCACTGTGTGTTATTATACTTGTATAACTATGCATGTGACAAATAATAAAGAACCTTGAAACCTTGAAACCTTAAAGATGGAGAAAACAGACGGGAGGAAAAGAGGAAGACAGCAACGAAGATTCAAAGATGGAGGCAGAAGGTTGGTGTGACAAAGGAGGATGCTGGAGGCAGATCATCTGCTGTAGTGACCTATAAAGAAAGCAGCCAACTGAAGAAGAAGAAGAAGAAGAAGAAGAGCAAGTGCTTTTAAAAATCTTTCCCTAACATTTGTCACTTTGGTCTTTTGGTGCTTCCATAATTGGTGCATGATTGTGTTTTTAATTCCTGGAACATTTCTATAATTATAATAATTGTTGGGTGCCATGATCTTAAAATGTTACTAAAAGTGTCCGAAAACCTTAAAACATAAAGTGGGGTCACATTTCAGAACAGCTGCCTCCTTTTCCCCCCCAGAAAACTCCATTTAATCATTAATCTCAAGGGATGGATGGAAAGCATGCGAGGCTTTTTTGGGGACATTTTAAAATAATTACCACCAACATTTAGCTTCGTCTTGGCACTATAATCTTGTCATATAATTTCAGTTTGATACAGAAGATGAACATCGCACAGAGAAGAAAGGACGGCCAGATGGTGTGGTTTATTTAAAAGATCTCTCCTCTGGTTCTATGAGGTCCTGTATGCTCTAGTAGAAATGAAGCTCTGCTGCCACTTCAATCTGACTTCCTGCTTCTTTGCTCACTTTCCATTTTTTTTATATCAAAACAGTTCTGATGCTGGTGTATTTAGTTCCTCTGAAGTCTTTTCTCATGATTTATGTTGTTTTTTTATTATTATTTTTCAGTTAAATGAAGGTAACAGATGTTCCTCTGATTTGACGCTGAGATGTTCACACATCCACCAGCAGGAATGACACACTTGCACCTATTCTTAAACCATGACGAACAAATCCAGATCTCACGTCCCACACAGCAACACATGGAATCAGTGGGAGGGAAGCGGTGGCCTCCTGACAGCAGGCATTACTCTTACTAATAAGCCCCGTCAAAGTGGAACACACCACGCATCCATCAGCAGTAAAACTGAGCGTCTTGAAAGTCCAAGCGCTCAGATTAATCACCACCGCGATGCAAAATAAATGATCATTCAAGGAATAAAGTTTCTTTAAGTTATTGTTGGTTGACAGGAAGTTGATCTGGAGGTCAAAGGATGATCGATCACTTGTGTTCCTCTGATATTTTAAAGTGGTACACTTGGTTAAGAAGCACTGAGTTGAATTGTCTTTTCATTCCACTCCAAATGTTCAGAATTGACTCATCTTTCAAAATAACACAAATCATCTTGATAAACCAACATAATCCCCGCCGGGAGCGACAAGTCTGTCATAAGTCCCGTGGTTAAAGCTAGGCTGTGCCAGAACTGATTTATTTACTTGTTCTTATTTTTGCATGTTATTTAAATTTTGTTCATATGACAATGACAGCATGCTATTGGACACCTACTGTGAAATCACGCAGGGGAGGGCAGGGAAGGCCCTCCTAGGGGTATTTTCATTCTCAGACACTTTTTCATATTTATCCAGAAAATACCTGTTTATTCATTTATCAACTCCTGGTATTTAAATTGGGCTGCTCATCCCTACTTTGTGGAGCAAGACTGGGCTGCAGGTCACGAGTTACATCGCTGAGGGTCATGGTGTGAATCACAGGCTGATTCAAAAGGACAAGAACCTGACTGAATCATTTCTTAATTTGAAAGGAACGACACCTGAAAGTATCCAAGTCCAAACACAAAGACATAAAAATATCAAACATAGCTATTAGTCATGAAATCCATCCTATTATGACTTCTGATTTTTCTAAGCCTAAAAGATAAAAACCTACATCTACTGCATACTTTGATATGTTTTAAAGAAGTTTACAAATTCAGCAACATTATAATAAGAAGCAAGTGGTCTAAATGACAATGGTGCTAAAATAACCTTATATTAGGTTACATTATTAAAAAAAACCCAAAAAACAAACAAACCTGGGGGCAGGGATAGCTCAGTAGGTAGAGTGGTGGCCCCATGATCGGAAGGTCGGGGGTTCAACTCCACTGAATGGCTACCCCGAGGTACCCCTGAGCAAGGTACCGTCCCTACACACTGCTCCCCGGGCGCTGCATTGGTGGCTGCCCACTGCTTCACTGGGTGAATGGGTTAAATGCAGAAGAACTATTTCCCTATGGGGACTAACACATGTTATTATTATTATATTAACCATTTAATGAATGAATTAATGACCTCAATCAGGATTTTTTTTCTTAAGTATTTTTATTCATTTTTAGGCATGAAAAAAAGATTTGAGCTTCATTTTTTTTTTAAATTGCTTTTCAAAGAGTTTTTTTTTTGTTTGTTTTTTTGTTTTTTTTTTTACACGTCCACTTATGTGGATAACTGATGTGTATGGAGTGACACATCAGTGTCCAATGTAGTGGTTTATGTGCAAGTATACCATCAACACTGACACAAATACAAGAAAACACCCTTTGAATAGCTGTCCACTGTAGTGACCACTATGCGTGAAAGAACATGTATCTATACTCTTAAATATTTCATAACAGACTGTGGGGATGTTTATTAATAAACAATTATTTGTAGACATGCTTAGCATATTATAAATTGTAAAAACACAGTAATAGCAGGGTTCAGGTGGACAGCAGGTGTGAAGAGATGCCAGAAGCAAGGAAAGAACCATGCTGAGGAAAACCTCAGCATCCAGGCGTGATGCTGAGAGTGCAAGCAGAGCATCTGTACAGGCTGGGCAGGAGGCTGAAAATGAAAGTAGAGGAAGTGGGAATAAATTTTTGCATGTAAAGCTAGCAAAAGGCTGGGGATCCAACATTACCTAAGTCCAAATACGATGTAGCAAAGAAATACCAGAAGAGAAAATACTGGTGAATCCAAACAATTGGTTCGCAAAGACCAATCGTTGACAAGGAGGACATTCATGAGGAGACAGCAACTAAGACAACAGACAAACTATAAAAAGGACAGAAACAATTAGGTGAATACATACAGATGGTAATTAGGGTGGAGTAGACTATCCGGTTCATTCTCATCCCTTGGGTGTCAATTAGCGCCGTTTTGTCAAAGCTGCTGGCACTCTTCATTTATGCACAAGGTGTCTTTTGGCATTTCTGCCCGGGTGCTCCAGGTTAAAGCTTTAGCGAGTCAGGTGTGTCACTCGCACCTTGTTATTTTCATTGTGCAGCGTTATTTTTGGGAATGGCTCCATGCGATGGCTTTGTGGTCCACAGCAGGCACTATTTAAATATGAGATGAGCCATAGGCATTCATTCAGTTCACAAGGTTTAAATATATATATGGAAAAACAGCACCAAACAAAACAACTTCTTTTATAAAGAAGATTATCCATCCATCCATTCGCTTCCGCTTATCCTTTTCAGGGTCGCGGGGGGCGCTGGAGCCAATCCTAGCTGCTTATAAAGGGGAAAACAACCCAGCCCGATCTAGTTCTAAGACCTCAGTCTCACATCTCAATGCGTCAACATAACCAGTGAGTGAAAAATGACTAATAAGAAAATAAATCAGCAAAAGAAAGAGTTGTAAACCATCAGCTGTGGAAGAAAACGTGTGGACATTTCTTTGTGGCCTAATGGTTCTTTAGGCTAGCCGTAAACCTGAGCCTGAATGAGCCAAGGGACCTGTCATACCCCAAATTTCAGCCTTACGGGTGTTGCTCTATTTAACATGAACGATAATATATATTTTTAATGAACTATCATGGTAATACCACATATCCTAAAACTTTTCATGAAATTTATCATTATTTTTGTGCAGCTTTTGTAGACCTCTGGATAACTGTCTCTCTCAGCTCCGTTCACATTCATTTTGAGTAGCGTTTCTGCGATGGCCGCTGATGCAGGGGATGAAACTTGTAACAGATTTGTTGACACAAAGGTCACAATAGTGAAGTCCAGGTTCCAAACAGATGAGGCGATTCCACAGTTTACCTTCTCCTCAGAATCTGTCTCAGAACACAAAGTCTCTCACTCTCCGATCTCCAGGATGTGTTTGCAAAAACAACAAGTAACTCAGGCTGGGTCGCAAGGCCAAACAAGCAGGGCGGCCAGCTTCACTGGCAGCTGCCAGTTCAACAATCCAGCAAAGACTGAAGGTAAAAAAACACCTTAAGTACTCGCAGGAGAGGAGATGATTGGAAACAGTTGAGCTTGTTACTGGGAATCCAGGACCAGTCCTGATCCTGAAACAGATGGGCTCAAATGCCTGTTTAGGTTCAAGTAGAAACAGCAGATTTGTGCCTCCCCAGACCACCAGTTGTTTGTTTCTTATTATTTTGCAATTGAATTTTGATTCCTTTTGAGAAAAGAACACATGGAGATTTTTATATATACATAATACTTTGGTTCAGGCCTTGAATAATTTATGAGTATAAGCAATATTACACACCATCAACCAGTTCTTATTGCGCCAGACCTTTTGGGGCCAGAGGCTCGCCAACCCACACTTACACCTAATTGGGGTGAAAACCAGCAAGTATCATCGGTTTAATGGTCATCAGACTGACACATAGCCTGCTAATGGGGCTGTATCTCTCATACAGATACATGTCTGACCTTACATGTTCTAAACGAGATGCCTGGGGCAATTAGGATTAGCTTAAAAAAATGAGAGATTATAATTCATATCACTGGAGCTATACTCAAAAAAATATCTCTGGATCGTTCCAAGCATATTTATTTTTTTATTTATTAGAAATGCTGAAAGGAAAAAAAACACGACACAAGGTTTGCAGAACTTGATTAAGCATCACCTAAACTTGCATACCTGTGATAAATTTCATGTTAACCTAGACTGGATGTCCCCATGCAAATGATGCTTTAATGAGGAATAACCATGTGTAGCCTGCAGTCTTCCTTTTGATGAAAATACCGTGGTGATGGAAGATCAGACCAAAGCCAGCCAACACAGAGCCTGCTTTCTGTGGACTAAACGGTGGTGTGGAGTGTTTTCTCACTGCAATAAAACAGAATGGAAATTTGTGTAAACTTCATGAAAGCATGGATCCATCCACCCAACTCTGTGGGCGATATTGTCTCAGTACATTTTATTCCTTTATGACCACAGCCTACTCATCCTCTGATGGCTGCTTCCAACAGAATAACACACCATGTCACAAAGTTTAAATGAATCTTAAACTGATTTCTTGGACAGGACAATGACTTTGCTTTACTCAAATAGTCACAAACTGGCTCAGAGTAGGCGACAAGGAGGGAGTCCATATCCTGGCTTTCATACTCAACATAGATTATAAATCATATAGTACAAGAACTTAGGAATGACTGATATTGTAGATATGATTATATATTTAAATAAATGCTGTTTGGCTTCATTTGACCATGAAAAAATGTATATGACATATTTGTCAAAAGAACAAAAGTGCACAAATTCAATCATCTGATATGGATATGAATGTGGATATTCAGAATAACAGCAAAAAATAAATCATATGGATCCTTCTATATTAAATCAGTGAGTACCTCCCACCTGACCAATCAGAATCAGTTGATGTTTTCTGTACGGCAACAGTAAATCTAATGAATCCACGCAAAAATCTATGTGCTATGGATAATGGCTGAGTCACAGGCCTTTGAAGGGTTGGGTTGATATTTGTCACCTTATTTCAAGCTTTGAACCCTCATAACTTCTTGTAACGTCTGTATTTTCTTTGCCAGACAACCTGCCTGTTTTCAGCTTGGTTTAATCGACTGGAGCAGAGCTGTTATGGCTGCGGGCTCCTCGGTCTGTTCTGATGGATTCAGAATGTTCCATCAACCTTGCCCCACCGGCGTCAAAATCTCTGAAACACAGACCTGAGTGATTCAGGAGATGTGAGTTAGACCATTCAAAAAATTGTCGTGGAGTCAGGATGTGATTGCTTTTGGTTTGTTGCAAATTGGCACTTGCTGCATAGAGTTTATTTAGTCCATCACATATGCTTTTGTCCATAGCTCTTTCCTGTATCTATGAAGATAACAAGAAGGTTTATGTTTCGGGTTATGTATTGACTCTAAATTATATTCCCATTTGGACTGACTTCATATGCTCATCATGACCAGCTGGGAAAAGCCTATTTCATGCAACAGTTGCAAAACAGGCCTTTTTACATGTTGAATACACTGGATAAACAGACAACATTAGCAAAGGACGATCATGCAAAACCCATGTTCAGCAGTGCCCAAGGGCTGACAAACGTTCAAGTACAGGTGTGGCAATGTGCAACGTTTGCAGTGACAGTAGGAGCGATATGGCCTCCCTAAGGGGGCCTCACCTGATTCCAAACAACCCTAATGACAGCAAAGCCACTAAAACCAAAATGAAAGGTTATCCTTCTGGCAGTGGGGAGAAAAAAAAGAGCAAGAACGAGGAAGGAGAGAAAAAAATGGGAAGTGGAGCAGATTATAACAAATAAATATAAAGTTAAATAACGTTAACTATCTAGAGGTGACCAGTCGTGTGTGTTTGATGTGTTCCAGAGTAACTGTAATCACATTACATCACACACTTGTTACAATTATGTTGTCACTTGTGTTACAAAGTTTCTCGAATTATCTGCACACAACAGATAGAAAGAAAATAAAAACAAAAATGCTTTTTTCTTTCAGCTTGCACCACAATCAGCTGATTTCGCTCCATGTGGTTTAAGGAGGAAAAGCATGAACCTCAACAGGTAACAGGCAGTGATGACCAGTCAGGCTCTTTAGGCTGGTTTTCGAATTGTGCTGTCGGTCTTGTGCTCATACATAAAAATAAAAATAAAGGTGAGGTTTGCACCCAGAGACACAACTTTCAGCTTTTGCTGAAACTGCGAAAGCAATATTACAACAACAACAATAGAAAAACTGTAACGGATTTTTAACCACAATGTGCTTGTTGAATTTAGCAACAATTAAATGTTTCAATACGGACACATTTGATTACTGTACTGCTACATTTATGGTTTCAATTTTATGAAAATTAAAGTTGTGCACTAGTACGCAACATGGGCAAATGGTGCAAAATGATAACACAACAGCAGAAATCCTGGAAGTTTTTTTTTTTCAGGAAGATCTATTTCATTCTCATTTTAAAAAATGGCTTCAATCAACAACACTAGTTAGCGATGAAGGTGTTTGGTGAAAATGATTTAATACACTTTTTTTATTGGACAGCTAGTACAGCAGGACATTTCCTGGTGGTCTAGTCATTTTGCTCAACTGCTTGTGAATGCAAATATCTGCTCAGTTAATAACAGGGAGCAACATTTAGTCATGTAGACACAGGCTAAACTGACCATTGGAAAAGGGAAGAAAAGTTATTTAAGTGATTTTTAATGCATCATGGCTTTTGGTGTCTGTGGTGGTGCCACAGCCTACCTGACACCATGTGACAAAGCTCAGATCATCTCAAACATCTCATGACAATGAGCTCAGTGTACTGAAATGACCTCCACAGTCTCCAGATCTCAGTCCAATAAAGCACCTTTGGGAGATTCACATAATGGGTATGTAGCCAACAAGTCTGCAGCAACTGTGTAAGTTTTATTGTTTCAATTTGGAAGTAAATCTCTGAGGAATGTTTTCAGCACTTGTTGACTCTTTGCCACAAAAATAAATGTCCCATTTCTGAAAGCACAAAAAGGTCTGATCCAGAACTAAAGGTGTACTTTACTTGGCACACTGAACACTTTTTAGTCTGTTTGTCTTGTTTGATCATAAGTTGACACATGAAGTCAAATTTGATATGACGACCAGTCATGCAGGCTTCTGTCTTTTTTGCCTCCAGTATACTCTATATTTCCTGGAGTTCTCCCTTGTATTTGTCTTACAAGATCTTTTTTCAGGAATACCTCAGCTAATTCTTACATTATATAGGAGAGTTGGTTTTCAATTCTCACTTAGAGAAGTGTCGGACTAATGGCTGTTCTGTATTCAGAAGAGGATGAGATCATCCAGAACAAACGACCCCAGAATTTACAGAACAAATGCGGTGCACTTACCAACTCGGAGCCTCAGCATTAAAGTCCGCGGCCATTAATATGTTTCTCAATATCCTAAAATTGAACTAACACTGTTTACATTTGTTTACCCTCCTCTATAACCCTCAGTGTGTCACCAGCTGCAGTGTTTCATGCAGCCTGTGCGTGTTGTAACTCTTTAATGTCAGCTACCAACTAATCAAGTAAAGTTCCCTCTGCAGTCTTGGTCTCGGCAAATGAAAGTAAAGCTGCTGCACATTTTATTGTTTCCTGTGTCTGCATGTCTCTGATAGTACTCTATTTATGTTATAACACAAAATCTTGTTCCTGAACAATGTTGGCTGGCTTGAATGCCTCTTGCTGCTGCTCTACAGATAAATATTGTAAATCTGTGACCAAGTTTGTGGAGTACTTTGAGGAGGATTTGTATGCCACCAGAATTTGAAATGTTAGATGTCGAGTTTGCTCCTGTGCAACATTACAAAAGGCCCCTGAAAAAATATCTGGCCCAGGACATAATGCAGAGTTGCTATACCTAAGGGATAGTATTAATCCCACGATCTATTTATTAATTTATCAATTCATTCCTTTGTTTTCTTCACACTTTCCACTGCCTTTCTTCCTTTCGAGGTTGGGCTATCTCTCAGGTCTGCAGCATGAGGCCAGCAACATTCAGACTAAAAAACATTATTCAAGGGCAGAGTCCATATTGGATGAAAATTCAGACTCCAGTTACTGTAGCATCAAACTTAAAAGGCTGCTCAAATTCATCAGAAGAGTGAGATCTTGAAAGAATGAGAGATATGCTATTTATGGAAGTGTGTGTCAAGACTGGCTGTGTGGCAGGCTGAGTAGGACACAAATGCAGGACTCAGGAACAAGGGAGTTAAACTAAAAAACAGCTTTATTAACTTTAAATTGAGTACAAAATAATACAGATGTAAACATCTGAAAAAATAAAATAAAAAACAAGAAAACCAAGTTATATATTCCAGGAAACCGTACTGTGAGAGAGGACACATGACGGTACAGCTGGGGTAAATAAAACACATGTGAGCAGAATCTAACTAACGAGACAAGGACACAAAATTAAACAACACACACACACACATAAGATGAGGCACTATCAAAATAAAACAGGAAGTACAAACACTGAGACCAGGAGCCAGACACAGAAACACGAGGGAGGCAGGAATAACCAGGGATTCATAAACCAGACTGAAACCAAGAAATGCTACTGCCAGAAAGTATGAAACCAGAACACAAAACACTCCAAGAAAACCCTTAAGTCATGAAACAAAGATTATGAAAAAACAAAGCTAAAGAAAACTCAAAATCCTGTGTTCGACACCCAGGGACCATGACAATGTGCTGCAGAGTATCAGGTATCCCTTTCAACAAATAGATTTCTAAATCATAACAGATGCCCATTAATTCTCTACAAACAGGACTTAATGCAAATACAGATTTTAGTCATTTGTTTGCCAGAGGAATGATTTGTTGTACATCTGGGAATGGGAATAATCAGACAGTTTAAAGTAATTATCCTATAACATATACCAGCTTTTTCTCAGCTAAAATTAACCTTATAAATCTCACACCTGGCAGTTAATTCAATTCAATTCAATTTTATTTATATAGCGCCAAATCACAACAAAAGTCGCCTCAAGGCGCTTCATAGATACAGAGAAAAACCCAACAATCATATGACCCCCTATGAGCAAGCACTTTGGCGACAGTGGGAAGGAAAAACTCCCTTTTAACAGGAAGAAACCTCCGGCAGAACCAGGCTCAGGGAGGGGCGACCATCTGCTGCGACCGGTTGGGGTGAGAGAAGGAAGACAGGATAAAAGACATGCTGTGGAAGAGAGACAGAGGTTAATAACAGATATGATTCACTGCAGAGAGGTCTGTTAATACATAGTGAGTGAGAAAGGTGACTGGAAAGGAAAAACTCAATGCATCATGGGAATCCCCCGGCAGCCTATGTCTATTGCAGCATAACTAAGGGAGGATTCAGGGTCACCTGGTCCAGCCCTAACTATATGCTTTAGCAAAAAGGAAAATTTTGAGCCTAATCTTAAAAGTAGAGATAGTGTCTGTCTCCCGAATCCAAACTGGAAGCTGGTTCCACAGAAGAGGGGCCTGAAAACTGAAGGCTCTCCCTCCCATTCTACTTTTAAATACTCTAAGAACAACAAGTAGGCCTGTTAGTGCCTACAGTTAGTGAAATATTAAAAGCTACAAAGAAGTTTAACTTGGTTGCAGGAAAACTTCTGCAGTGGTGTCCAGTTAAAAGTAATCATCTATGCAAAATTAAGTCACTGTAGCATCACAAACTGTAGTATAAAAAATAGCAGCTTTAGGAAACACGGTATTACACTGAGAGGTTAATTAAAGCTGGTTAGGTTAAATATAATGGCAAGTTAATTTTTCATGCGTGGTAGTTTTTTGGTCCTTTCAGCCGGTGTCATGGAGACAGGTAAGTCACCACATTATTCTTCCTGCACCCTCTGCAAGATCATGTGTTCACTTCAACATGCAACTAGTGCTACAGAAGAGGAGGCAGTTGAAACAGAGTGCCTGTTTTAAACTGGCAAGTCATTTTGAATGCAATGTTTCAAACAGGCAAATGTGCCTGCTAAGCTAAAGCTGCAGTTGCTGTATTTTGCAGGGGAATGAAGTGTTAATGTGCGACACTCTCACAGATGCAAAAACGATGTAAGCATGAGAGGACAGACGAGGAAGAGAGATTCTTTCCTCGGGTAAGGACTGCTCACTAAGAGACATTTGATGAACTGGAAATTTCAATTTATAATTTAAAACGTGACGTGTAATGTCCATTTTTGGTTTAGATGTTTGTTTTAAATCAGCTGCAGATCTGTGCATAATGTATCGGCTTAGTTATGTGGTTGTTTGATACTGAGAAATGTTCCATCTTATTCAAAGGTTACACAGAAAGTAGGCGGTTTGCAGCATTGTGGTTCAGTTTGTAGTGATGGAAGCGGCACTGGTACGGTGCAGATTGTGGTATCTGAAGCTTTTTTTCACTAGCACCCACTCAGCTTCACTCAACTATACTTACTCAGTTTTGGTCATTATCCAATTCAGCACAAAGTCAATTTGTGTGGGAACGTTATGGCAAGGCTGCCTGAAAGTCCTGTGACATCATTAGTATGCAATGCAAATGCAACACAACAATGGAAGACATCAAGGCGACAGTACATCTGCTGCTCAGTCTATGGCTTTTCATCAGATTAAGGTACATCTGATACTCACTGTTGGAGCACTGTGTGGGGTGTTGTGTTCCTTGTTGCTGGGTTTCACACATACAGTGCTTTTGGCAAACATTAACATGCCGATGGATCCATGAGACATGCAGACTAGATGACCCTGGGATCGAACCACGGACCTTCTGATTAGCAGATGACCCGCTCTACCTCCTGAGTGGTGACTGTAGCAGGTTTGATAGAATATTCTCTACATGAAATTTGATGATCCTGTTTACCATTGAAATGATTGGTAAATTAAATAATGCTTCATAATAGCTGTCCATGTGTTAACATGGCAGCTGAGGAACAAGACCTGCTCCTGTTGGTTCTAATTTTAGCTTCTTCTTTTTTTAACATGCGGAAAAAAATGGGTTCAAATGGGTTTGACACAGCTCAACCTCAAGTTACTGTATAATTTAGTAAGTAGGCTATAACTTTGGTATTTTTAGGATAGGTTACTAGAATTAATGTCGTAGTTGCACTTGTATGTAATTATTAAGTAATCGTGCCACATGTTTCATTTAATGATGTTTGAGCCTCTGATTTTCTGAAGTTCGAGCTTACAAACAGCTCATGCTCGAGACTTAGAGGACTTGTGTTGTCATATAAACCTTTAAAATTACATGAGAATCTTTATTAATTCATTCTTGCACTTTCTCCTGCGAGCTGCAGCAACTCTGTCTTTTACATCACTGTCAGATTTTCTGTTTTTTGAAGTATGGACAGCACAAAGTAAGAAACCTAATTATTCAGATATTCAAAGCCTGAATTATTCAAGGCTGATTCGCTCTCTGCTGGTCTGATTGTAAATGGATCCACCAGACAAAATCAATCAGTAAACAGCGTAAAAAGCATTTATTAGCCTGTGTTGACACAGATGTGTAACCTCCAGTGAAATTGCTTTTTTTTGTCTCTGCACGGTGTGCTTTTACCTTTGCTGACATAGAATCTTGTGGCCGGTGTACAGAAAAATCCTATTTTTATGTTTTATGTTTATCTCTTCCAGCATGTTATACCTCAAGGCCAGAGTGTGGTGGGACACTGGCTAGCCTTTTACTCTGCAATTGTTTTCTTCTTTCAGAAAAGAAAAACAATGTGCAGCCAATCTACCAAGAAAAGTTCCTTTGAAAAGTAAAAGCCATTTTTCCACAGTACAAACAGTGAAGAGAGTTCAGATCAGCTCAATAGACACAGCATTTTGGCCTTTCTTCTCCTTTGGTTTAATTATACCCGATACTCTGCTCCGTCTTACGGTCCACAGGATCACAGTCAGCTCATGTCAGTTATGTCATGTCAGCTCATTTGGAAGTGATTGAAGCTGACATCCTAGGTGTGTTAGACCAATTGCCCTTTCCCCTTCCTCAGCTGAGAAGAAACGCAAAGTGGTGGTGCAGTACTGGACGAAAGAGCGACTTTAATAAAAAAAAGATCTGATAGTTGTTGCTGAGGAGCGCCTTCCAGTAGAGCGCTTCCTCCCATCACGCACCAAAAGTGGTTACACAAAGATTAACTAGATGCGCTAATTGCTAATCAACGTTAAACTACCAGCTACATTGTACAGATGGACATAAACTGATGGCCTCTTTCAAAACAAACACTTCAAATGTCTCCCAGGGGCGAATGTGAAATTCAGCTGTGCTTCTCTGCCTCAAAGTTTCAAAAATGATTCCCTCTTGTTGGATCAAATGTCCAAAGTTCTCTCGTAAATGCAATCACACTGGCAGCTCTGGGCTCTCTGGTGTCCCAAAGGTTGATTTCCTTTAGGTGAGACTGATCGCTGCGGTGCTACGAGGTTAACCTGCCGGAGGTAGAGTTCAGTGGATCAAAAATAATATGAAAAAAGGGCTGTCTACTCAAAATTCACTCTCTGAAAAATGGGCCCACCTTTCACTTATTGACCTTCATTTGATTTTCTTTTTATTCATACTTTGACTGATGCTTTCACCCTCGTAAAGATTGCTATACATATTTATATCCAATAACGCTGGTGTTTTACTTTTCCCGTGGATCCTAAGAAAAGGTTCACAGCTAGGCTGTGCGCTAATAAATGCCCTGTTCAGGAGAATAAAACAGCATATAAATGTGTGCAAATAAATATCAAACAATCAGAATCTCTATGTGAATCACAACAGCTGAAGGTTTATTTGGAAGGAAATAAATAAAATATTTTTTATGAGCTGGGTCATATCAGAGCATGTCAGTGATGCTGAAGAGCACAGCCTAAAGAAAACAAACAGTGAAAAATTATTGACCTGCATTAATTGAATTTAATTGATTTAATCTTTTATTTGGGCCACTGCCAATTCGACACCAGACATTATTTCTATTTCTGCTTGAGGATGCATTTGAATTCATCTGAAGTATCAAAATCTGCAGCTCTATTCCTCCTGATGAAATGAGCTGGATGAGCAACCTAAGCTTCACGAGGGGGGCATTTGGTTCAACTCTCTTTGCTATTTCATTTTTTCAAAAAGTGCATTTATGCAGGTGCAGGTGTACTTGGAGTCACATGTCACAAAATAGAGGTTATAAGCTAAGATGCATGGTTAATTTAAAACAAAAAAGTGAATGTACATTTAAAATAGTACTGCAAGAGGCAATCATGTACTGTATAATTATAACCTATACACTGGGTTACCTTCACAGGTACACAACTAATTTCATCATAAACAACCTACTTTAAGTCCCACCGTGCACTGAGTATGCATAATTGCAACCAGTCACACAGCACACTCAAAGGGAAATGTAACCACAGTTATAAAAGTTCAAAGTTATCTGTCTTTGATGGTATAATGTGCAAAACAGGAAAGATATTATCTCTATGTGCAGAAGTAAATGTGAACTCCCCACACAGTTTGGGTCACTGACTGTGACATATTTCCATTTGCTTTGCAATTTTCGAGCGAGATCAGGCTGCTCAAGCTGAACAGTGAACTCTTTTTAAGTTCCAAAGAGACATATGAGGGGGAACTTCCCAAAGTCTGACATACATAAACTCACGTGATCCAAAGTTAGTGTCCTCCTCAGTTATCCTGCTGCAATTGCTACAGATGCACTAAGCTACAATTAATCCGATAGTTAGTGCAGCAACAATTATACTCATGCTAACTTATTGCTACTCACACCTTGGTTTTGGTGTTTAAGCTTTTCATTACCAAATTGCAGGATTTAATTTTACCAATTTGTTACTAAGGAGTGTTGCACTTTAAACAGGTCCTATTATGCTTTTTCTTCTCTCAGATATACTCCGAGGATTGGTAGTGTGGGCGACAGGAAGTAACCTAACACAATGACGAAGACTACGCAAGACAGCACAATCAAACAATTATATGTGACAAATGATCAAAGTAACAAATAATACAAAAAACCAAAAGGAGTCATAAATCCACAAAACTAAAAACCATAACAGCGAGGTTCTGGCTCCAAAAAGCAGGGGTGCGTCTAGAAAGGGGGTATGGGGAGGCATAGAATTAGAATAGAATTCAACTTTATTGTCATTGCACATGCACAGGTACAGGGCAACGAAATGCAGTTTGCATCCATCCAGAAGTGCTTTAGTGATATAGATATATTACAATATATATTAGCAATAGTATAGATATGTAAGTATATTACAGAAATGGGTCTATTATGGTATGTTATAATGTACACGGTATGAAGTATGTTGTGAATATTCTATAACTATAAGCAGTGTTGGGAAGGTTACTTTTAAAATGTATTCCATTACAGAATACAGAATACATGCCCCAAAATGTATTCTGTAACGTATTCCGTTACGTTACTCAATGACAGTAACGTATTCTGAATACTTTGGATTACTTAATATATTATCATGCTTTTTACAACAACGTGAATGTACTATTGCTGTGTGATTTATTACTATTACTGAAGGTCCGCGACTCCGAACTGTAGTAAAGGGACCTCTGACTAATACGGCGGGGTCCCTGTCGGCTCGTAGCCGAAAACTAGCTTTACTTTGTTGTGTGGGTCAACTTTTCTTGCGAGAGACAGAGAGAGGCGTTGAAAGACTGCTCCAACGGAACTTATTGTTTTCGGAGGAAAACACGAACACGGTGTACAGTCGAGTCTTAATAGCTTGGCTGAAGTGGTTATTATTATATTTACATGCTTCCAGCTCCCGTTTTTCCTCGATGACAACTCGTACCTTTCCACTCCCCTTTTTCTCTCTCCCTCCTCGCGCTCACAGACCCATAACGTGTATGGCAGTCCATTCTCTCTGCAACACGGACTACACTGCCCATGATGCTACATTCTTTAGAGCTATGCTTGTAGCATTCTGCCTGTTAGCTTAGCACAACAACAACAACAACAACAACGAAAAGGCGCTCTCTCTCACCTAGGAAACACACAGTCGCAGAGAGAGAGAGAGCGTCGCCCTGTAACCCTGGCAACCGTAGCACTGCCGCCTGGAACAACAGAACGTAGCTGTCAAACAAACCCAAACAGTCCTGACCCGCGACAAAATGAAACAGGAAAGTACCGCAGTGTAATCCATTTATTTCAACAAAGTAACTGTATTCTGAATACCACCTTTTTAAACGGTAACTGTAACGGAATACAGTTACTCATATTTTGTATTTTAAATACGTAACGGCGGTACATGTATTCCGTTACTCCCCAACACTGACTATAAGTCTGTGAAGGTTCTCAGTCATCCAGGTCATCATAGTCAAAGGAGCTTGCAAAGAAAAGCGTCTGGACTTCTTTAAGTTACTTCAAGACGTTTCGCCTCTCATCCGAGAAGCTTCTTCAGTTCTAAGGTCAAATGGTGGAGAGTCCCAGATATAAACCTAGTGGGAGTGTCCCCCCACAGAGGGACAAAAGGACCCCCTGATGATCCTCTAATCGCCTGAGCCAAGGTGTGAAACTGGGTGTGGGTCCCAATCAGCCAGAGTTTCGGGTGAGTTCATTGTGAAACCTGGCCCCACCTTATCATGCGAATTCCTGAGATCAGATGGCCCAGGATGTGAGTGGGCGTTAAGGCGTCTGGGAAGGGATCTCAAAACTGGATTATAGATGGCAGAGAGTTGGTGTTGTAAACCACCGCCTCTGTTCAAAGATGGTCGCTCACAGTGGACATAGATAGCTTCTTTCACTCCTCTTTCAAACCATCTGTCCTCTCTGTCCAAAATGTGAACATTGGCATCCTCGAAGGAGTGTCCTTTATCCTTAAGATGCAGATGGACTGCTGAGTCTTGTCCTGTGGAGGTGGCTCTTCTGTGTTGTGCCATGCACTTGTGAAGTGGCTGTTTGGTCTCTCCAATGTAGAGGTCTGGGCATTCCTCGCTGCACTGTACAGCATACACCACATTGTTAAGTCTGTGTTTTGGCGTTTTGTCTTTCGGGTGAACCAGTTTTTGTCTGAGTGTGTTGCTGGGTCTGAAATGCACCGGGATGTCATGCTTGGAGAAAACTCTCCTGATAACTCCTATAACTATAAGTATGTACAGGCTGTAGTGAGTACAAGCTATGTGCAGGCTATGAACAGGATATAAATATGAAATAAATAACTTTACAGAAATCTGAGATATACAGCTATACAGAAATGGGAACTATGCAAGTTGTAAACAGTTGTAGGATTAAAAATTATCGAATGTACAGAATGATTATTTACACAGAGCTATACAGTAGTGCAGTTAAGATAAGTGAGGGTGTAGATAGTTTCATCCACCCCATCTGGCCTTTTTCCAAATGACAGAGACATGACTCAGCTCGATATCATCTTTCTTCGTGGTACGAACAAAGTTCTAAACATGTGAACTGGGATGTTCTTGTTTTTCTGTATTGCAAAGTAAAGCCTCTCAGTTGCTCATAAAGGTAAGCTCCAAAGAAGCTCATCCTGTAATTTTGAAGAATAAAGGCACAATTTCTTGGACCTTAAGATGCAGACTGATACTGTCAGTGGTACTGTGGTCATGGAGCAACAACGAGATTCAGTGAGTTCTGACAGACATTAACTCACTGGCTCAGTAAAGGAACTGTTCACTTCTAAGGTAATTTTCAACTCTGTAGTTATTTCTGATTACCGGTGTGGCCACCATTGCTGATTCTTTGTATCCCCCCCAACCTCACCACCACCTCATTAAATATAATTAAAACAACCAAGAAGCTCCCCTGCCAATAAGTCTCTGACTCTCATTCAAAATCTACTCAGATATTTGTATCATTAAATAGCTGGTTAGCTCCATCCTTCTGAACACTCCTGCTTTAGGTTACTTTGAAATTACCTAATTTGCTAATATAACATAATTAAATAAATATTAGTCCTCAAACAGATGTATGGAGTGATTCACAAGCCATGTGAATGAGGCAGACCGGCAAGGTTTAGGGAGATGAATTAAAGCTACATCTTTATTGTTTTGATATGATGACCTCTTATTTCCTCATCATTTATTACAGAAAATGTACAGCCTGCTCCTCATATTGGCTTATTCTTTGTAAGTATTTGTTAATGCCGTCCAGTTTTAATGCATCCTGGCCATTATAAAATATATTGCTAATTCTGTACACGTTTTCTACCCTTCATTCAGGTTCTCTCTTTCTCATATCACCCTGTTTTCCCATATTTCGAAGAGCCTCCCTCAACAACAATAGACGGGGGTTAACCACAAAGCTTTTAAGGTTTCAGTTTGGCTCCATTGTAAACCACTGACAGGCTTTATGTATGGAGTATAGTCTATTTACTTTCTGGTGCTGCACAAGCAGTGGATTGTGGGTTATTTGCTGAATACAGCTGTCTGCTGAAGCTTAAAGTACTGGAAATAGAAATGAAATGGAACCAAAAGAGTGTGTAAAAGAAAAATACATAATGGGAGAGTCAGATGATGACTGACTTGTTTTGTCTCTACTAGAAAGATTCAAACCTCTGCTTAATCAGTAGAAAACTTCAGATTTATATCATTTGCCCAGTCTAGATTGGACAGTTGGATGCTTTTTTAAGCAATAGATACAGTTTCTAAATGTCCAAACAGGAAGTGTCAAAACGTTTTAGGCTGTCACGAGCTGAGAAGCCATGATTGGAAATAATGAAGTCTGGCTTTTCCCATGCAGTGTTCAGCAGATTACCAAAACAAGCTTGCTCAGACTGGAAATAAGATCTTGTTTTTCATCAACACTAAACCACCTGTTACGCAGCGGGAAAAAAACCCCTAAAAGAAAACTTAATACAGCTCCAAAGACTGTGCAGGTGGTCACAGATCTTATTATTTTGGATTTGAGATCAGTAGTCGGGCAGTAATCAGTTGGTTTGAACAGTTATAAGTTTCTCTTCTGTTCCTCACAGCCCTCATCAGCTGTCTCCTCTTCTTTGCTTTGGCGAGGAGACTTTATGTCAGTCCTACTGTACACCTGTTCATTTTATCTCAAGCTTCTCTCTTAGCCTGCCTCTACACACCCACATAACTGATCCATGTTGAGACTCCAAAATAAAATTTAAATGAGCTCCCACATGTGTCATCACTGTGTACGAGACTTGACATGTATTTTTAATTTAGTATAAGAATAACACATTTCCTCACAAATCTAGTTTTTGCATTGCGGTGCATTACATGTAGACTGCACGCCGTTACAAGATGCAACAAAGCTGGAGTGGTCTTTGGTCCTGAGCCATGGCTGTCACGTAATTTCCATCCTGTCCATTTACTTTCAAAGATGTAATCCCAACACGGCAGCAATTTTTCTACTTTGATGTAAAATGTCCCAGCCAGCCGATGTGTTGACTGAAAGGCGGCAGTAAGAGTGATTTTAAATAACACAGTATGCTTAAACCAGGTAGATGCTCTGGGAGAGGAAGGGTAATTTTCATGTGACTCACTGTCATGAATTGATGCAGGAAAAAATTCAACCCATCACAGTCAAAAGAGGGGCCTGATATAGCTCATCAGAGCACAGCTCATCAGGTCGATTCAGCTGACGGAAAGGGCTCAGAATCGCAAAGAAAACACAAGATCAAAGACAACCTGATTACAGGTTTATGATACCAGAGATTAGAGAATGATACTGGAGATATTTTTGTGCTGCTAAAACACGTGTTAGATATCAGAAGAAAATTCAAATAGTGATTAACAAAGAGAAGTAAAAATAGGAACACCACAGTATGAAAATCACCTCAAAGTAAAACTGTGTATCAACAGTACAACTACTCATTATGTTGAAAAATCACTTTGACATGCTCTTTGGAGCTGATGTTCACTCTTCATGATCACACATGATGGTGATTTGCAAGAGAAAACTTGCTTGCTGAGATAAATTCCTGGGTAATTTCTTTTTTTATTCATCAGTACTACCTCTGTTTCCACAGCATTGGCACTTGAAGCACTAGAAGCACTTTGAGCAGCAATAACTTTAATTAATTGTTTTCTGTGTGACATTATCACTCCCTCACATCAATGTGAAGGAACACAGCTGTCTTAAGGTCCCACCACTGCATTTCAATCAGGTTGAGGTCTGGACCTTGATTCTTTTCTTTTTCAGCCATTTATTTTAAGATTTGCTGCTGTGCTTGTGATCATTGTTCTGTTGCATGACTCAGTGTCAGGCAACTTTTCGTTATTGAGCAGAAAAATTTGACTCAAGAATATTTTTAATAAACAGAGGAGTTCATGGTCAGTTCAATGACTGCAAGGTGCCCAGGTCCCCTGGCTGCAAAACAAGCCCAAATCATCATCCCTCCACCATCATGTTTGACAGTTTGGCTTCATGTATTCAAATGATATTGTTCCAGAAGTCTTGTAGTTTACTCAGATGCAACTTTGCAAAACTAACCTGTCATGTTATCTTAGCAAAGAAAATACTTTGCGATACAAACCAAAACCAGAGATTGTTCAACTTGAATTCAAAGGACTCAAAGCAATCACAAGGAAGTTGTTGGTATAATACTAATTTATTTCACCCATCAACAGCCAGATTCTTTTTCTCAAGCAACAAGGATTTGCCTTGGGTCACAGACCAGTCCCTCGGCCTAAGAGGTCACCCAAGTTAGGAAATCATCAAAACTCTTTTCAGTTATAAATGTCTTATTCAAAGAAATCTGTCTGCTACTTGCCGAGATATCTTATACATTCAGTGTTGAACCAATGACTCCATGGACTCCAGGAGAAATCTATCAATTTAACTTTTAAATTCACTTTTTCCTTATTGGAGTTTATGCACAACACTCTTCAAAAACTAATTACTTTAACTTGGAACAAACTAACCTTCTACTCTGTTGCAATGATCATTATTCATTTTGGCATTGGAGTTTCTTTGCCTTGTCTTGATTGATGTTTTCATATTGTATTTCGGCTAGTGCATATTGGCGAGGGCGTGCATGGAGGTGGTCTTAATGACATTTTCCTTAATAGATGATTAAATATAATATTATTTATGCACACCTTTCTGTGCTCTGGTCTCACTGGGTATCTTGACTGAGACTCATAAAGGGTCATTTTAATTGATACTTCCAATATGAATTATAAACTTTATCATGTTGCTTTGACTCTTTTTTATTTTACCTTTTCAGCATTTTGTTGCTTTTTTCAATTTGCTTTCATAAGTGGAAGAAAATGAAAATGCTAATAGATTATGTTTGTTTTCCGTTTGTTAGCTTTTTTTCAGTCTAACTCACCCAAGTCTACCCACACCATTTCTCCAAGGATGTATGAAACCAGCTTGCCTTTATAGATGAGGCTCATTAAGGTAGATTATACTCCTAATCTTTTTTATAGTTTACAATAAACCAAGAGCAGTAAAAAATCAGTGGGTGGAAACAGTAATTTGACTTCCAACACTAACATCCCCGTGGCTTTTGCAGTATTTGCGGACCATGTGCACTCACTCCTGACAGGTGTACAGTAACACAGTGCTCAGATCCACTCTGACAGCTTCTCAGTCTCTGCCAGATGAGTTATTATAGGGAGATTCGACTCATCTCCTTTGTTGCAGCATTTAGAGGATTGCCTAAAAACAGTGATTCTCTGTGACAAACACATTTTCCTTTATAAAAATTATTTCAGGGAGTATGAATGCCAGAGCGAAATGTCATGTCAATTTTTGTTTGCTATCAATTAGAGATGGACCGATTTGATATTACGTATCGGTATCGGTCCGATACTGACGTAAATTACTGGATCGGATATCGGAGAGAAATAAAAAATGTAATCGATCCATTAGATATCAAAAAAGCACCTCACAAAACTTGCGACACGGCGTAACTCTCCTCTTAACCGTAGCACGTTGGAGCAGTATGCTCACGTGATAGAGCGGCTGTGTGTATTTGTAGTTTCGCTACCAAACCAGCATTTCATCTCCGAGGAAGTGATCCCAGAGAGAAGTAAAGCAAGTGTGTAAGTTGATCTCTGAATGTTTGTAAAGCATTCCCACGTTAAGCTTAACAACCGATATATGGAGCGACTGCCTCTTCTCTCCCCCTCCCTCTCCTGCTGCTACTTCAATCATGAAACTGATCAGTGATCAGCTGATCGGCTTTTCTGTCGCGAGTCGGTCTCTCTTGTTTGTTTATCTTTGTTTTATTTATTTAATATTACTTTTTACACCAGGATCCTTTTCTATGTAGCTGACGGCTGGTAACTGTGCAGGGGCGGATCTAGCAAAGTTTAGCCAGGGGGGGCAATAGGGCATGAACAGGGAGAAGGGGGCACAAAGACATACTTTTCTTTCTTATTCTCATTTAAAATGTCAAGCTTTTATTAAATAATTATCTGAATCTTACACCCAAAGTTTTAATCTGATGTAAAATGAATAGAAGTCCATTACTGTATATAGTAACTATTAAGTCTAATATACCCTAGTAAGCTATACTACTTTTTCCTTTGGGAAGGTACCATCTGTGCAGTCTGCCGTTCTGTTGAAGAAAGATGTTGAATCTATTTAATTATTCTTGAAAAATAATTTATTTCTGTGCATTTTTTTTTCACACTGCATCAAATTAAAGTTGATTACGTCGATTAAGCATCATGAGGTGGAGGGTGGTTCCTTATTTTTTCTTTTTTTTTTTGCTGGGAGTTTTAGAGCCCTATTAGTTAGGTTGCCTACTCTTTAAAATACCAGAATAGGGAGGATGGAGTAGGTTTAAGTTTATTAGATTGATCAGTATTGCTGAACTATGAAATATTTTGGGTGCAATGCATTTTTTGCATACAGGTATAACAGAATAGCTTTAGTTTTTTTTGTTTTGTTTTGTTTTTTTAACTTGAGTATGAACTTATACAAAAAGCAGCAAGATATTAAAAAACAGTTTTATTGATTTTATTTATTTTATTGAAGTTTAATTCATATCGGTATCGGCCGATATCCAAATTTATGATATCGGTATCGATATCAGACATAAAAAAAAGTGGTATAGTGCCATCTCTACTATCAATAGAAAGGCACCACAGAAACACTAGGAAGACTAAGAAAGAAGAAAACAAAAAAAATGTTCTGTTTGCATCTATATAATTGTTACTACTGAACATGTATAATATAGATAAATCCATTATAATATCAATGGACATGTTTTGGTTTAGCAACAGCCAAAGGGCGTCAAGTTTGGCATCTCTGATGTTGTCATCTTGTTTTGTGAAATCAAACAGGACATTTAGGGTGCTAATGCTATTGCTAGCACAGACTAGCTAGCTTGGTTATGAAGAACAGATTGTCCACTCCTGGTGAAGTGTGAATTTCCAAGCTCCCAGTTGGAATTTTCAATTGGAAAATCCACTTGAGTTGGACTTCCAACTCAAGAAGTCAAAGTAGTCCCATGTAAAAATCCAAGATGGCGGCAGTCAATTGTTGTCTATTAGCCATACACAGAGCACTGACCAGGCTCTATTTGTGAATATGTGGTGATGGTATTTTTAAGTGCCAAAAAAAGAGAACTCCCCAAAAAGCAAAGCATTATGCTGTATTGCTGGTGATGCATAATGCTCCGGCTTGCTAAGGAGCAAAACAAATCCTGTTTTTTGTTGCTTTTTCAACTTTGCTACTGAAGCGCCTTTAACTTTACTGAATGCAGAATTACTAAAGAAACTGATCTTAGTTCAACTAAATTGTAGAACAACAAAAAGGACTCCACCTCTTGCTAAAAGTAGCATGCAAAACTTTACACATTAATGCAATTTAAATTAGTGGGCTGGTTAAAAATTATGTTTTTTGTCTTGTGGGGGAAAATTAGACCAAAAGCCGAAATCCGTTTATTCCAGGCTGTTTATCTCTGCTGTACAGGTGAACATTTCACTGTGGAGGATTTACGGGGATTGAATCACAGTCAGCAGACTGACCACTTTTTCTGTAGCACCAAAAGTTGCCACTTTGTATTTGCACAGTTACTATCTTTGTTTCCAGGTTGCTGTATTATCCCCTATTTCCTCGTGTTTTAGTCTTGAAACTGTAGAACACAGCTGTTGAAGTTTAATCTTCTCGTGGTGTTAACAGAAACTGATTTATTTTTGCCTTAGCGTTCATGGATTTTTCATTGACATCAGTGACTTTTTTTGAAGGCTTTTGCAAATGTGAAAGTACCCAAAGTCTGTGCATGCTTATTATATAGACTTAGCGGTCCAGAATTTAAACAGACAAAAAATCCCATCTTTTTATGTCTTTTAACACTGTTATGTTAATACTACAGCTCTCTCATGTATCTGTTATTAGGGCTGCATGAAAAAGATTTGATCTAACAAGGGGGAAAGTGAAGGGAAAAACACAGTAGTACCTTATTTATGAATATCTACCAACAATTTCTCATTGTTTATATCACACCAAAAGTCAAAATGTGTTTTTGTGACAATATTCTTTTGCTGTGCATGAAATAGAGCCACATCCTAATGAAATGAGAGAAAACAGCTGAAAGATTTTCACTCATGGTGCTTGAGAAATTAGCATTGCGGGGGACACTGTCACTGCATTTTCACTGGTTTAGTCAGAGCGGGCACATTTTTCTTGACAGGGGTGTCGCTTGTTCTTGTGCAAATTATCACAGCTTTATCACACTGTGCATGCTGTAAACACACAAAGAGTTTAAACGGGCAGAAATCGTGACACCTTGGACATAAAAATATTGGCAACATTGTTTGAAAATTACCCAACATTCTTATCTATCTGTGTGTTAACGAAACATAAACTGCATGCTTATTCTCTTCCCGCACATCACAGCTCTGCGTTTCAACAAGAAACTCTGTTTTATCTAACAGAAAACTCTAGAGCTCCTCTCATTTTAACATGTAAGACAGACATGGACCTATAGGGATTCTGCATTATTGCACTAATGAAAGACATAGCTCACAATGGGTCACATTCATCTAGCTGCTTTGAATAGTGGTCATTGAAAGCCAAAGGCCAACATTAGATTAGTGACCCCCTTTACTTTCTATCAAACAAAAAACTATTTGAAGTATCTACTTGAACCACTTCCTCTGGCTCTAAGGCGCATTTATTCCTACCTCTGACTCATCGCCATGTCACAGATTCTCCTTAAATGACTTCAGCATACACCACGCTGCCCAAGCTCTCACTCACAGTAAAATCACAAAGTTATTCATCTAAGCCAGGCAAACAGAGGACAGGAAACTTAAATAAACCTATGGATCATTTCTCCTAACACCTGATATGAGCATGAGGTCATAAGGAAAAGTGCATTGTTTAAAATAATTAAAGATGTACTTTTATTTATGAATCAAGGCTGCAATAATAAAATACAGTTAAAGGCTGAAGCAATGATGGCAACCAATTTAAAGTTGAATGTTTTGTTGACCCATCGTTCCACCTCAATTATTTTCCTTTGTGAGTTTTTCCATTTTCAGTCACTTTCATCATAATAAATTCTGTAACTAGAGAGCTCTGTCACTTGGGCACGAGGAAAGCTTGCTAAGATTTGTACACTTCATATCTTCTCTACAGAAACCTCACAGGGATTAGTTCAGCATTAAGTAACTTTTGGCTGTTAAAATGAAAGAGTGGACCCACTTTGCAGACCTCAGCATCAGTCCGAGGAACTCCTTGAAGTCACGTCACTGAATGTCCTCATTGAATTAAACTAAATTTGTGTTAAAGAATAATTTTCAACTATCATTTTATTGAATCGAGCAAAGTGAAGAAATGTAACACATATCATCTCAGGCTTTCGTGCCTATTTCTAATTGACTTTAAGCTCAACTGGTCCATCCCCGGGCTTATGACACTGACATCAGGGCCAGAGAAGTGATGGCTGTTTCAGTCAAAAACGTTCAGTTTATCATGTAAAATATGTGTAATGGCTTAATAGAGATATTTATTGTTTTAAAAAACACACTACAGTTTGTGTATGTGGAGACCAGAGACATTGTGTGGCCATCTGTTCACAACTATATTTAAAAAAAAGATTGTAATCTTCCTGACGTGAAGATGTATATTACCTCTTTGTGAACCATCTTTCTTCTCAGAGGGGACGGGCATTTTGAGAGGAAATTTGAGTCTACAAGTCCTTGAATGTCTGCATCCAAAAAAAAACTTGTGCCTTTAGAAATAAGCAGCCAGTTTCACCAGTTAGAGTAAAAAAATTAAAAGGACTGAACATGAATCACTGTGAGTCACTCAAGGATAAAAACAATAACAAATAATTAAGACACTGGGCTGCTGCATGTCACAAAAGTCTAAACACAGACCCTGCATCCATTAGCAGTTTTGAAGTTATTCAGGAAGCCACAGCTCTGGCTTACCATAAAACACTGCAGCAACTTTTTACACGCCATAACCTTCAGCCATTTGCATGTTTTGGTCTTCCAACTCTCTTCAAGTGCAGGTAGGGTTGGACAGATGAGGGGCCGCCTTGGATTCCCGCTGTTCGGCTGACTCCCTTGTTGCGCATCAGTCTCATTTTCAGCCAGTCCTTAGGACCAGCTCCAACACCAAGTTTCCACCACATGCTCTGCTTCATTAGTGGGAATCGGGCTCTTCCATAGATTTGCAAACTTTCAAGTTTAACATCACTATTTCTCTGTTTCCAAGTGTTACCTCTGTAGCCAAAGAGCAGCTAGCTCTTCAGCGTAAGCTACCTGTTCCCATCAAGCTTGTCCTGTCCCTTTGACATCCCTCATCTGAAAACCTTTCAATTTTATTTTTTTATATACTGCCATATCATTATAACATCTTAGGCACAAAGAAAACCTCTCCCTCCTCCAGACATAAATCAGACTAGCGGTCCCCCCTCTATGCATTCTTCCCAGACAAACCAAGTGAGCCACCTCACCCACGTCAAACATAATCCTCTGGAATATTTCTGTGGAACTCCTCACCTGGACTAACCTCTCCTCTCTCTCAGTCTGCCCTGGGTTTTGCTTCAGTCCACTTTCCTTTATTGCCATCTTGGCATGTGACATTCTGATTAATAATAAAATAACTAAAAAGTTAAGAGTTACAGTTCCTGAACAAAAAGCTCGTAAATATTTTTAAAATGTGCTATTTTTTGTTTCACAGACACCCTTTTTAGATTATAGAAAATTTGTGTTTGTGTCATTTGAGGCACGCTTCTCTGTTGTGATTTCACTTCATTACTTAAATCACGCTGCTGTTATTGTGTATATGCTGCTGTTATTGTGTATATATTTATTTATATTTCTTCATACATTCTTATATAGTTCTATATTGTGTATTGTGTATTTTGTTGTACAGTTATTTTATTTTCAACTTTAATTTATATATTTTATCTTATTCTCCCAGTTAAATTTACCCTTCATTCTAATTTGTGTTGTACAGTTATTTCATTTTTAACCTTAATTTATATTTTATTCCTTCCTAGTTAAATTTACCCTTTTTAATTTTTCATATTTATTTCCTATCTTATTCATAGCCTTTTCCTTTTTTGTTTTCTTTAGGTCACGAGCAGTTGTCCAAGCATTTCACTACATATCGTACTGTGTATGACTGTGTACGTGACAAATAAAATTTGAATTTGAATTTGAATAATAAAGGATTATGGGCCGCCAGCCTAGTAAAGGAACTGATGCATGTGAGTGGGCATGTATCTACCACCCAGAGTCCTCCTGCTACATTTGTCATAAACAGAGTGCTGAAAATAACAGGAAAATGCCAATGGTGTTAACTGTGAATTACCTACTGTTTTGTGGGCGCTCATGATGATGCAACAAGGCATTTTTCCAGGCAGTAAAGTAAAATAAGGAAAGATCTGCATCCAGCAATATAGAAGAGATTATATACTGTACTATGATGCAAAATATTAACTAAAACAAATTAAAAAGCAGTAAGTAATAAATTTAAAAAAATGGTTTAATAGGACCATGAACAAATTCATATAAATTCAGTTTTATTTATATAATGCCAAATCACAACAACAGTTACCCTAAGTTGCTTTATAATGTAGGGTAAAGACCCTAACAATCAGATGACCGCCTATGAGCAAACACTTGGCGACAGTGGGAAAGAAACTCCTTTTTAACAGGAAGAAACCTCCAGCAGACTCGGGCTCAGGGATGGGAGGGAGACAGGATAAAAGACACACTGTGGAAGAGACCCAGAGATTAACAATACCTAATGGTTAAATGGAGAGTGGTGTGTTAGTGCACAGAGTGAAACGAGGTGAGTGAAGACGAAACACTCAGACTCAAACACAGAAGCAGAGACTACGTCTGTCATGCAAGAGGAGAACATAACAGAAGTCTTAACAAATAACTTGGAGAGGCTGAGCTACAGTACTGTGCAAAAGTCTTGACTCACTCCTTGTTTCTTTATATTTGTCTTCCAAGGTCTTGAGCAATAGTTCTCCAGGTTTTCTGAAAGACTTTTATGACCATTAACACTGAACATGAATCAGTCAGTGAACTATTGTGTCATAAAGCATAAAGCTCTTATTCAAAAACAAACCACCAAAGACAACACAGATAGACAAGCATGAAATAATGTTTTTGCACTAACAACATTAATTCCCAAAGAGATATTGGCTTAAAAGTGAGATATAAGAGTCTGACTGGCCACTACTTCATTTTACAGCATGACAATGATCCTAAACACCCAAAACAGTTAAACGATACCTAGATAGAAAAACACACATAGACTGGTAATGGATTGGCCTCCCCAGGACCTAAACAGCAAACACCCAAAGAAGACTTTGAATGTCCTTCAAGAAGCCTGGAGATCTATTCCAGAAGACTACTTAACCTCCTAAGACCCGAACTCTTCCACAGCATGCATTTTTAATTTCTCTTTGATATTTGGGCATATTGGGGCCCGATGAATGTACAAACAAAAATTACCCGATTTTTTTTTTACCTTATTTTTGCTTTTAAGAAAAATAAGAGCCACATATGAGGGTATTCATTTAAAATTTTGATAGAACAGTAGCAGTATGATGTCCTCGTAAGTGGATATCAGGCACATGTAGAGGAAAATTTGGTATTTTGGTCTAAATAACCCAAAATGTGATGTCCACATATGTGAACGCCAAGTCCTAGGAGGTTAAAGAAACTACAAGAAAGCTTGCCTAAGAGACACCAGGCTATGTTCAAGGATAAAGGTGGTCAAACCAAATATTGACTTTAAAGCTCATTAGATTTGTACAAATTCCATTTTTTCCCTTATATATGCTGTATTTCCATGTATCTCTGTGTATTTTTCCGATAAATCGCACAGTACTATATATATACACAATAATGAGATATAGGTGCACACAATCATCAACAGATGAAAACAATCAGGGAGTAAGAGGAGGGAGCAAAATTAATGTAAAGCACAAGAAGATCAACCTTCAATATAAATAATGTAAGAATCCAAAAGGCAGTAATCACAGAGACAAGAAGACTCACACTGAACATGAAGACAGAGACAAAGCAAAACTGGAAAATAAACACAAAGTCAGAGAGGAAAGAATTAGTAGGGAAACACTAAACCAAGAGTTTGAAAAACTTCACGAAAAATAGACATGAAACAACAAAATGACAATAACTAAGCATGCCTAGTGTGAGTACAAGAAAATAATTATTATAATATGATGTGTTAAATTTGTTTAGATCAGAGGAATAAGGAAGGATTTGTCTGTGTTTTAAGTTGGCTTAGCTGTAGCCCTGAGAGTGTGTGTAATTGTTTTGAGAGAAAGGAATTTATGGACACTGGGGGTCTGCCTGCCATAGAAGGAGACAGGAAGCTACAGTTGGGGGTTGCTGATGCTGATGCTTGTACTTTTATTAAAACTCATAATTGTTATAAACTTAGAAGTAGGTTTGTAGGAGACTCTCCACCATATCTGTAAATGTAAGACAACAAGAGGCCAATGGCCCAGTGGATGCAGAGTGGGGGTCTCAGTGTTTGTAATATGTTAGCTCTGTTTTGTATGTTGTCTAAAGGAATTTGGTGTAGCTTGGGTGAGGAGATTACTTTTATGACCCCCAGGAAGTCACGTATACAAAGACACATACACACACAGTGCTTTGACTGTTACGACACGCCCACACCTACACGCACACTCACTCACGTGCACTCACATAGACATACGGGTACGCGCAAATACAGGCACTCACATGGTCGTGCATACACACAGACACAGAGTTTGCAGCACACCATGGGGTTTTATGATGGGGTCACTTCTACAAAACTGTGTTTCACAGACAAAGCAGTGAAGATCTGCAGAGGGACACCGGCCTTGCACGTCTTCCCTTCTAGAAGATGCATGCTTAAATGAAGATGAATAAAGGTGAATAAAGGTTTTGTGAAATGACTACTGAGTTCCGGTGCCGTCTCTGGATGCTTCGAGGAATAAAAAGAACCGGGGTGAAACTGATTTCGCAACACAAGCCCTAAGGTCCTTTCAAAGTTAGGTGGTGTGTTTTTCCCTGCAAGCTGTTGTCTGTAAATATAAAAGGTAATTTTGTTTAACAGGCTGGATATTCGGCTTGTTATTCTATAAATATGAATGAGGCTTCTGATAAATTTAATCAAAGCAGAGAAAACGCCCTTGCTCACTCACTCACACCCTCATCCATTGTTTGCTACAGAGTGGACTCGGTGCACTGCTCAGTGCAGCGCAGACCACTGATGATGCATTATTAACACTACAGCATGTAACACTGCTCCACAATAATGTGTCGAGTATTCACGATTGTCTTTGTTACATAAACAAACCAAGAACATCTGCACCACATTTGAGTCCATGGACACAACAACAAGGGCTTTTTTGTATAAGAACGTGTCATTTTATTTACACCCCTCCACCTACACAAGTGGCATGTTACTGGAGCTGCAACTACACAATTGTATTCTGTTTGACAGTTTATTAAATGTAACCAGTTTAAATGTGGTGGATACACTTATGAGTTATGCTTTTTTTTTAATATATGTATGTAAGGTTAAACAACATGCATACATTATGTGACAAAACCTTGAGTGAAAACAACATTTCTGGGACTCTTTACGATTTAATTAAAACGTTTTAACACTCTGAAGAAAGCTTTTTATCAATATGACTTCACATTTTATCACAATAATGCTTTGTTGTTACAGCATTATAGAAACACAATAACTGGAATTGTTCAACAGGAGTAATTGAAGTGAAGGACGAAAATCTATTAGCATATTTAGGTTGACTTTGAAACAGTAACTCTGGAGCTATTAAAGCAATTTTGTGAACTTAATGTGTTTGTACAAATGAAACAGTTTCCATTAATATTTAGCAAAGAGTAACAAATCCATGTCCTGTTAAATTCTTTATTGTCAGCCACAGTTAGTGTTTTTTTTGCCATTTAGACTCCATAGTTTAGGGAAATAGAAATATATGTGTGCTTTTATCACTGTTTGTGCTAATCACTGCTACCACTACTTGGACTGAGCAAGATTAAGAGGCATAGGGTGACAGCGGCTATGATGCAGATGCCTCATTTCTTTAAATTTTGCTAGGAAGAGGAAAAATATGTGGAGCAATTTATTGAAACATGCAGAAACATACATGGAAATACAGCATATATAAGGGAAACAACTGAATTTGAACAAATCTAGTTCTCCAGGTTTCTTGAAGGCCTTTCAAAGTTTTTCCTCGATGCCGGCTGGTTTTTGTTCTTTTCTAATCGCACACTCCTTCAGTAATGTTGAGGTCTGAGATCTAGGGAGCGCAATCCATGGCTGAGAGGGTTTTCGAGTAAAGAAATTTTGATTCAACAAAAGGAAGTGTGATAAATTATGTGTTTTTGCAACAGGTGGAGGAGATAGCAGAGGCTGATCGGCCCAAAGAAGGCAAGCAACAAGATGACTGGACAGTATTAAGATTGTGGGTGATGTAAGGAACAAGAAACATCCTAACACCCAGGAAAGCAGGCAAACGAGTGATTATAGATCTTCCTTATTGAACTTACACATAAACTTAATTTGTCTGATACATGTAGAAACAGTGTTGGTTCATTCCTTAAATCAGGTGACTGAATGACTCATAGATGAATGTTAAGTGACTTAAAAAATTGTCTTTTTTGATCTACTTGAGCATTCAAAGCTCTTTATGTAAATGCCACACTCACCTGTTCACACCCATTCATTCAAGCAGTGTTTTCTGCACCTATCTATCTAACACTCTCACAAATTCATACACTGATGAATGCAATGGAGAGCGACTTGAAGTGTAGTATCTTGCCTAAAAACACGTAGACATGCAGACTGGTGGTTGGATCCCTGGCTGCTCCAGTGTCCAATCTTCTGGCTGGTAGATGACCTGCTCTGCCTCCTGAGCTACAGCCATCCCAAAATAAAGAAATAAGTGGTGGCTCAAGACTTTTCCACAGGATTGTATTGAAGTAAATAAATATATATAAAAATAAATATTTTTTAAAAATTCAGTTCATTTCCATATTCACATTCATCTCGTTTCTTTGTCAAAGCCACAGGGGCCCACAGTGGACACGGGCAAAAGAGCCACAGGTTCAAGACCCCTGAGGCAGACAATCATTTGCACCACCACACCTTCCCAACATTTGAACTTGGTGTCCAGTCCACAGCATGTGTATGGCAGCACCAAAGCAACTCCGAGATGCAAGTGACTGTGACAAAACAGCATATTTGACAACCTGGGAGAGAGAACAGCTGGCTTTTAGTCAAGAAGACGAGGCTTAAAGAGGCACGAACTAAAAAGGCTTTTTTCAGACGGATAATGAACCGAGGGGCTTTTTTGCCATGAATAAAATTACAAAGCTCTTGTGGAGTCTTGGAATATAAATAAAGGGTAGAATTGAGCATAATGAGCCCCCCCTTTAAGTTAACAACTGCTGCCAGTTTTGTTTTTTGGTTTTTTTGGTACCTACTGATTTCCTCTTGCATTTTATACAGATTGTGTAGAAGTGCCTTGCAATTCCAGGCAAAAAGCTTTCAGGGAATCATTTCTGTGACCCGAAATGCACAAAAAATGAACATAGTCAAATTTTACATTAGATGGTTTAAAGTCTCGCCTGAAAAACTTCACTTTAATATTTCGTCACTGCTTTCATTTGCAATGATTTTCAGGGGATAGAGCCAATCATACTGCTGCAGCAGAAATAAGAGTCATTTCTGGAGCCTGTTTTAAATGTACAGTACTATATATAATACATCTATATAGTACTGTGTATATTTTTTTTTTCCATGAGAACAAATACGATGGATCCTCGACAAATCCTACCAACCAAAAAGGTGGAAGCCGAGTTGCTGACTTTATTTTTTTCTATGTCAGTGCAGCAAGCCATCACTTTCTCAGTCCAATTATTTTGGAGGAACATATTCCATTTCTCCCGACCTTCATTTTAACTGAGAGGGATCCCTAATTAGTTGCCATATTTTTCAAGTCGCTGTCCGCAGCAGATGAGGTGAGCCTTGTAATAGAGTAATAGCTGTGGCAGAACATTAAACCTTAACAGGCTTCCAGAAAGATGTTAAAAACAGCCCGAGTCCACATGACTGCCCGACTTTGAAGAAAACACCAAAATGTATGGTGTCACTACAGTCCTCTGCACAAGATGTGTGAGCATAGGAGACAGAGAGCAGGAGGAGAAGGATGGGGGGTGGAGAGGAAGGAGGAGGTATACACTCAGTTTATAATGGAAGCCAGATTAGAAATCAAAGAATGATGCAGTGAATCATTTTAGTTTGCAGAGAAAAAATACACAAAAATACACCAAGGAATCAGCGCCAAACGCAAAAGAGCTGCAGTTTTGGGGGTTCTTTTTGGGAGGGGGGTTGTCTGCTGTTGCCTTTTCATGTGTTTGCCTTCCTCCACCTTCTGCTGGAAACTGTTCCTCTTTGGCAGCGAATGAGGCGTGAATATGAAGTACCTTGGTACTTGTCACTCCATTACCTGCTCTCTGTGCTTCTCATTACAACTCCTTCCCCTGGGAATGCATTCTCACTGCAGGGCGAGTGTATTCAAAAGCTTTGTGTTATGCTAGGTGTTCCTGTTGTTCTTTGCCTATGAGTGTATATATAAGCAACAAGCACTTTTAAAGGAGAAAAGAAGCACAAAACAGAGCTTTTACAACTATATTATATAATGTATATTTAACACTGTGGCTGTATTGTGTCATTAGAGGACTAAGGAAAGTGTATTTGTTGGTGTAAGTGCTGAAAAATGTCAAATTCTGTTTGTAACTGTAACTAGACTTGCAAGAAGCAGTGGCAAAAATGCAAATGCAATGGTGTGAAAAAATGTTTGCCCCCTAAACCTAATAACTGGTTGGGCCACCCTTAACAGCAACAAATGCAATCAAGCGTTTGCAGTGACTGGCTGTGAGTCTTTCACAGTGTTGTGGAGAAATTTTGAACCAGTCATCTTTGCAGAATTGTTGTAATTCAGCTGCATTGGAGGGTTTTCACCTTTTTAAGGTCATGCCACAGCATCTCGATCAGTTTCAAGTCAGGAGTTTGACTGAGCTACTCCAAAGTCTTCAAGAATTAGTATACTGGGACATTTATACTTGTCTTTAATGTGTGGTTTTATTCAAACTGTGAAGCACTTTGTCACTGTATGTTTTAAAAAGTAAAGTCAGAGTAGCCTTGTGCTGCACAAGTTGAACAACAGGGTATAACAAGAAAAGTGTCCTGTTGAAATTAGAACTTTTTCTAATTAAAACAAGAAGAATATCTCTTTTCATTCTGCACCTTTTTTGTTAATAACAAGGCAGTTTCCCTGATTTATATGTGAGCATCGTATTTTAACCAATGGACATTTCCACCAGCCCAGAACTGGTTCTATTCTGGTTTAATAGCTGAAATCTTGTTTCATGGAGAGTCTACGGTGGCTCTGAGAGGTCAAATGCACTGCACCTTAAGAAATCACCACCAAATAGAAAACCGCTGCAAAATTAATGGAAGCCAAATAAAACACCACAGAAATAAAATAAAAAAACAATGCAAAAGTAAAATGAAAAAATTATTGTCACGTTACTGGACGCAAGAAAATGACAAAACAGCGACAGAAGTGACAAAGTAACTGTAAATGGCTCATAACAAGTATTATATCAGTCATGAAATTAAAACTCACATTGCCTGCATCTTCTTCTTATTCACAACACGAGTTAATACGTGTCTCAGTGCAATCATTCGTTTTGGTTTCTGTCACTGCTTTTCTGTCACCTTATTGTTTCCCCAAAAAACATTGTGTTTTGTGAGATTTTCATATTTCTATTTCCACTGTGCTTTATTCCACTTTCTGTTGTGTTTTGCATGCTTTCGCAGCGTGTGTTTGACCTCTCAGGGCCACCGTACAGTACAAGGCTTTGACAGAAGTTACTTAAAAGGAAAGAACAAGACATTTTAGGTATCTGTAATATCAGTTCACCTGACTCAACTAAACCAAACTAAAGGATATATACCAGAAACTTGCAGTCAAACGATACAAACTACCACCTTGCTTGGTTTTCACTGTTTGCTGTAAAAAAAAAAAAGTCTCTTATCATGTCGGAACGATGGATCTGCTACGGCTTGGTGGTAATGAGGTGACACCCTGGTTCACTAACTCCAGAAAAGAAAACTTTTTTTCTTTAAGTCTTAACTCTGATAGTAAGCCAGTCCTTATCTCTGAACATCAGTGTCCAGCATCACTAATGCCGGCTAACAGAGCAAATCCCTGCAGCCGAGGCTCCAAAATCTTCTGCAAAGCCTTCACAGAAGAGTGGAAGCTTTTAGAGGAGCAGATCTATGCCCGTGGCTTTAATGTGAGATTTTTACAACTCTCATTTGTGTTTAGTTTTAGTATTCACATATACTTGTCACCACAGTGCTATAGGTGTCATCAGATGTGTCAAAACAAGTCAAGCAAGTCATAATATCACACAGATACAGGAGGAATATAGCACAGTCTTCCACACGGGGATCTGGAAGGTGGATGAAGCATTAATCAGCATGCCTGCACTGTCAGTAAACATACATTTTTAATTCAGGTCCTGAATAAAAAATAAAAGTGTTACGCTCTACTAGAAGCCCTCCAAAGGTAATATTCATCATTATGATTCCACCTCCCTGCTGCAAAGAGTCATATAGCGGATGTTCATTGTGAGCATCTGTCACAGGGTATTGCTTTCCGCAACAACAAAGAAAATGACGGCGGCAACCAAAACTTTAAATATCTATGAAGGGCTCAGAGGGAAAACAAATTAAGACACTTCTGAAGTTTTCATTTCATCGAAATGAAAGTGTCTGCCGACTGATGACGCCCCTCCTTTAAGCTGTATGCAGTCGGAGGTCTTCTGCTCCTTCTGTTCTTCTGATCCCTGTAGTTGCCTGTGGCTGGTTAACATTGTGGCAAACCAATTTCCTCCAGTAAGAACAGTTTGCCGGAAACCAGCTGCAGTTCTCTGACAGAGGGAAATGTGTTTCTATAAATGCACTGAAGTTCAAAGAAGAGAGGAAAAACTTTCACTCATCTGTAAGTGGACTATTTTTTACACTAAAGACCAGATTTATAATGCAGAAGATGTGATGTTAGCCTAAAAGACGTTGTCTCTTTGATGCGAATGGTGAGTTTTTAATGTCCCCAAGTGGCCAAAACATCAGTGTCATCGTATCTTATCCGGCCCACAGTTCAGCACAATTCACAGGTTACTGTAACATGTGAAGTACTGAGAAGTCAAGGAGCTCACAAGCGGTCACACCCCTAAATGAAAGTGTTTGAGTGATATTATGTAATATGAGTAGTGACCTTGGCTGTAAAAGACATAAAATCTTCTAAAACATCACCATATCATGGCACTGACAATATTTATTGATGTCAGTGTAAGGCCCAAGGCACACAGGCCTAAAGACCAACTGGTACCCACCAGTCACTGTGGACAAATTTATAATTCTGACCAGCTGTGAGCGGTTGTTAGAGGTTGCTGGCAGTTCCTGTAAAAATTGATTGCTTGAGCCCCTATTACACAAACCTAGAGACCTCAAGATGTTTAAACATGACGGTTTCAACTGTAAAAAGGTGCAACTTTTACTTCAAAGTCTGATGTTCTCCATTTGCAGTTTGCACTCTTTCAAGTTTCACTACAGTTTGTTGGATAGTTAACAAATGTCAGTCAGTATCTTCCACGCAATCTGTGGGTGACTCTGGCAATGTGGTGGAAACCAAAGATAGCAAGACAGCCACAAAAGATCTCGTTAGTCCTTGGTTACTTATAGTTTAATAATACAATATTAACAATCGATCCGTTCTTTTTCTTCTACTTATCCATGTCAGGGTGACAGGGATGCTAGAGCACGTCCCAGCTGTCATAGAGTGAGTGGTGGAGTAACCAATAGCAACCTGTCCTAGAACTCATGCAGATGCAGAAATTCACACCTATGGCCAATTTAAAATCACCAGCTAACTTAACATGTGCATCTTTGGACTGTGGAAGGAAGCTGGAACACCTGAAGGAAGCCCACATGGGGCCTGAAGAACATGCAAATTACACACAAAGGCCCCTGCTGGCTGGTGGATTGAAACCCAGGAACCTCCTTGCTGTGAGGAAACGGCGCTAACCAGCCTTTCCCTATGCTGCCGAAAAGATTAAATACACGTTTATTATAGATTAAGGCGGGACATTTCTGATCCCAGGGGGAACATTAATGTGCGATAAAGTTAATCAAATTTGCTCAACCTTTAGCAGCTGCAACATTAAAGTTATATATGAGAAATGTCACGGCTGGCGGAGGGAGCCGTGTGGTGTGGAGGAAAAGGAGGACCCAAGATGCAGCAAACTGATGATACGAGTGATGTTTTATTTACAAAGGTGGTGGTGACAAAAACAGGCAACGAGGTATGAGTACTTTACAAACGGAAACCTAAACTGGGAGAAACTAAGTGACAAACCTGAGACCATACAAAAGGGGTGCGGGGCAGAGAGACGCAGAGACAGGAACACCATAGAACGCAGAGGTAGACGGATGAATGCAGACAAGCCGACAACAGGCAGGAGAACACACAGGGCTTAAATACACACCAGTAATCAGGGGATGAGGGACAGGAGGGCAACACAGCTGGGAGAAATCAGAACTGACGGGACAGGGGAAATGTAAACTGAACACACTCACATCAGACAGAGACCTTCACAATAAAACAGGAAACTCAGACACGGGGAACCAAACAAGACACAGATCTAAACAGACAGCTTCACAAACAGATGGGGTGACACCATAGACAGACAGATCCAGACGCAGACTCAGAGGCAGACCGAATATAACACAGAACTAAAACAATCATCATCATGAAAATGATAACAAACTAAAAGCGCTGGGTCACCGACCCAGGACCATGACAAGAAAATCCACAAGTAATTCCCATCCAGTAATATATGAGCAAGGCTTTCATGTGCTACTAAGTACTCTGCTTCTGCATGTCTACTTTCACTTAGAGTCCCAGGATTAAGCCACATCCGTCAGCTGTGTGGATGTGATTCACCCGAGGACACATTCAGGTATATTCTTCAAAAAAACATACTGTGCAGCAGTGCCCTGCAGGGGCCTTCGGGATATTTCTGGCTCCCACTCACTCAGATATGCAACAGCCCAACATGGCCAGTCAAGCTGCAGAGCTGATAATAAAAAAAAAAAGGAAGTGAAGTCATTATAGTGGAAACTTCTGCAACTCTGAGATAAACTCTGGCGAGGAGTTCGCAGTGTGTAACTCTATTTTAAATCACTGAGGTAATGACTTTTAATGAAGATGGTGAAATGAGAGACATAATAACGGGAGCGAGTGTAGCTGCACATTTCGTGCGTTCCACTCTGCTGGAAACTGCCTCGACAGACAGCTGGGTGGGTGATTTACTGAATGTCTTTTGGAAGGCTGGATCATTTTGTACAGGGCTGCAAGCTTTGAGACTGATACCATACTGAATTGAAAATGATACCCATATCGGAGAGCCCTATTGGCTGTCAGGTTACAGGCGCTTGCATCCATGTGATAAGATTAAAAGATTCACACATGTGCTTATAACTGCATGTTCCAGCAGTAGATCACAGTAACAGTTATCTCACCGGAGAGCAGGCGGCATTAAAGAGGCAATTCCTCTTAAAGATTACTAGAGCGACGAGATGTTTGATTTATTGCGAACCTTAGGGCGAGAGACTCTGTGTGTGTTGAATATGTTTTATAGCTGCGTCACACATACAAAGTGGAAAGGCATGGGCATTCCCCCTCTGCTGCCAGCCAAGCAGCTAGCATATTTCCACAGCTGCATATGCCAGTTCAGCTGAAGTGCATAATCTCATTTCACAAAATGTGCTGCACAGTGAAAAAATAAGCATATTCAGTGTGATTAGTTTTCCTCCCCTTTGCATGTACCAGGGCATAAACATGGTTGACTCTCATTTACAGTCAGGTATTTTAACATGGCAGTCTATGGAAATTGACTGCCAGCTTCAAGTGGCCATTCAGGGACAGCATTTTTTTTGCACTTGTGGTTTGGCTTCATTTTTGCAGCCTTGCGACGTCACTGCAGGATAGGACTCTACTGCAGGAAAACATTCTCTTTTGGTTAGATTACGCAACACTTCAGAATAATACAGCATGAAAAGCTGCTGTCTCCGGAATAGATTTTATCTTTTAAATTGGTGTCCACAAGTTCAAAGACTACAACTGCAGACAACAAAACTGTGTTTTCTATATTACCTTTTGCAGTCTGTTTTGTGTTCTTTTTTGTGACCCAGGGTGTTTTGCACTCTGCAAATAACACAAAATTTTATTTAAGGCTTACTTTGAAATTATTTTTGAACTCTGCCTTTAAACTTTGAATTACAGTGTTGAAAGAGCCACTAAGATCCTTCACAGGTATAAACACAGCATTTTATTGCTGTAGGAGTTGGAGCTGATTTTAACTGTATGCAGTTTGGTCATTTCACCCAATGGTTCACAACTTGAGGGCAATATTCATACAAATGGTCACCATGAGATGATAAATGTGGCAGGAAATGCTATTTCTGAAGTTTGTATTTACCTGTGAAGCTTTAGCTCCAAAATAGTTAATTGCATGTTTGCTCTACATGCAATAGATCCCTGGTTCAAAAGCAAAAGAAGACACAACCCCAACCTGAAATGGTCATGAGCCAGCGTACTACTAGAGTTGGTCCAGACCCTGGATAAATGTGACAGTTGTGTTAAGAAAGACTAGAATGAATGTCTCTATTTGCTAAAACTACTGATAAATAACATACATTTACAGTCCTGATTTCTTCCTGCATATTTTCTATGTACACATAAAACCGTACCAAGACGTCAGACATGGTGGTGGTGGTGTGGTGGTCTGGGGCTGCTTCAGGACATGGGTGATTTGTTGTAATTAATGGAACCATGAATTTTGCTCTCTAATAGAAGCTCTACCTGAAGGCAAAAGTCCAGCCATCATTGTGTGTCACGGTCCCTGGGTCACATGCCCTTGGTTTTGCGTTTTCTGTTAGTTCATTATTCCTTTTGAGTTTTGAGAAATAATTTATGTTCATGTTCTGTGTTATTTTATACTTCTTTATTAATGGTGTTATTTTGTATTTTCTTGTGTTAGTTATAGATGACTTCAGATGTATTAGTTCCCTTTAGTGTTCCTGTTCTGTTCTTTCAGTCTTGTGTTTGGTTAGTTTTCTACAGCTGTGCGCCTGTTTTCTCTTCCTTCATTACCTTCTGTGTATTTTGTCTGAGTCTCCATGTGTCCTTTGTCAAGTCATCCCTCTAAGCTGGGGGTTTCCTAGTCCCATATTTATATGTTTAATGATTTCTGGAAACCTTGGATTCCCAGGCTTGCTTTGTTTATTACTAACACAGCATAACATGACAGTTTGGCCCCAAAGCTCAAGCACACTTGGGTTATGCAGAAAAGTAATGATCCAATATACACCACCAAGTCCACCTCTGAAAGGCTCGAAAAGTAAAAAGGAAGGTTTTAGAGTGTAATTAAGTCAAAGTCCAGACTTAAACCAGATTGAGATGCTTTGGCGTGACCTAGAACAGGTCGTTCATGCTCAAAAACCCTCCAATGTGGCTGAATTCAAACAATTCTGCAAAGAAGACTGGGACAAAATTCCTCCACAGTGAAGTGAAAGACTCGCTGCCAGCTACCAAAAAGGCTTAATTGCAGTATTTGCTGCTGAGCGTTGCACAATCAGTTATTAGATTTGGGGGACAATTACTTTTTCACACGGCGCCATGTAGGTTTTGGATAACTAAAAAAATCCTTAATACATGAAATCATCCTTTAAAAGCTGCATTTTGGATTTACTCTGGTTATTTTTGTCTAATTTTCTAATTTGTTTGATAACGTGAAATATTTAAATGTGAGAAATATGCAAAAAAAGTCAAATACTTTTTACAGGGCTGTAAAAAATGATTTGAGATGTTCTATATTCTATAGCAATTTATAATCCAGTCACACTATTAAGCATTAGTGAGGTGATGTCATTTAGAAATACACCTATGTTTACCCATCTGTTACTGTGACACCATGTACACCTATCACTGCAGTACATGGTGTTACCACCCGACTCAGAAGCTGCAACAAAAGTATGGAGACTGACACCAGAGTTTCAAAAAAAATAGGTTTGATTTTAAATAATTTTAAATTACATAGGTTTACATGGATTGACGCACAATAAAAAGTAGCATTCATCTAAAAAGCTCCAGCACATTTTCTTAACTGCAGCATTATATGTGACTCTGTTTTAGTTTTATGCACAAAAGCCTATTGCATATTCTGAAAAGACAAATAACTGAGTGGTTAAATGAACTGTGTAGAATAAATGGTTAATAAAAGCCAGAGATTTTTAGAGATAAAAACTGATCTAAAATCCTGGCTTCAGCCCAGCATGAGGACAGATGGGTTTATGCAGCCTGCTCTCTACATAAAGCAGAATCTTGTCATGGCTGAAGAAGTGCAGTGATTGCTTTTTATCATTTAGATTCAGTTTAGTTAACAGTCACTTAATCGAATTTTACTTCTCCTGATTTGCCCTCCATTGGGCTCAGCATCCCCTGGGGGTCTGCTGCTAGGCCCCGGCGTTTTTAAATAGAGCGCCGCTGCCCTCTGGTGGATTCAAGTGGTGCTGACCACACTGGGAGCACACTAGGTGCAGATGTTGATTTGGATCTTCCAGATGTTTGATTAAATTAGTCAGGGTTGTGACGTCTACAGCGTCTTAATATCTGCCACCACTGACTCCAGAATCCAAAAATGCACCCAGTAAAATAAATGCATTACCAACCAGATTATGAGTGATACAGGCAACGATTTAAGAATATATTACGTTTCTTCATAATTCAATTCAACAGAAATTGACCCAATCGCAGAAACTTTATTGATTATATACCAGCAGCATTTCATTGCCTCCAAAAACAAAACCCCCCGTGAATAATAATTTACAAGAATCTCTGTTTATTATCTGTGCCACGCAATAGACTTCCTGCCCCATCTGTCAAGAAGAAGCCATTGCTGTAACAGACAGCGCACATTGTGTTCTGGCAGTTAATGCATGGACGCAGAAAAATCTTTTCACACTTGCAGGAAACGCATGCGCATAGAGGAAACCAACTGGTTTGTGTCAAGCCGAGGCAGACGGACGTGATCGAGCCAAAAATCACCTGTATTCTGGCATTCATGGTGACACAGTGAGTACACATTTATATTTTTATAACAGAGAGGGCGTCTTAAAAACGACTGAAAGCACGACTGGTTGTGCAGTTTTTCTTCTTCTTCTTCTTTTCTTTTTTGGAAAATAAGGCGGGTAGTTACAGGGTCCAGTGAGGCTGAAGCATTCTTATCTGGATGTTCCTCCAGCAACCAGGAATATTAGAATTAATTTCTAGACAATTTGTGCACACTGTCATCCGTGCTAAAATAAAATCATCGATCATTAAACGAACCTAGATATTAGCAGATCTGCTGCTTCTTTTTGCCTCTAAAGGGAGAGAGAATAATGTGAGTGGACGCGAAATTATCAGTATTTCTGATCATAATGATTGCATTATGTTCCTATAAATGGCTGCTTGCTGTAGGGAGACTGTTTTCCTTGTATCGTGTATCCTCCCGAGGATGCGATTGCTGCGGTCCAGGAGTAACGCCTTGTCGCTATCATTACTGCTCATCCCTCACAGACGGAGAGGGGAGATGAGGGAGAGAGGAGGGGGGGGGACAGGGGGGCGGGGGTTGTTGCTCATCACATTGGGTTTTGTTACATTCAGCATAATCCAGCAAACCCTTGATTAAAAAAATCCACTGGCTTCTCGAGCTGTTTGCATTCATATATTTATATATTTCATGTCGATCGCTGTTGCATTGTGCAAAAGTTGATCGTGAAGTGTTCGCGCATTCCGCAAGACACGTTTATTCACCTCAGGTAGTTTCAATTTAGCAAGCACGGATTTCAGCACGAGATTTCCGTATCATTTAGGCTTGAGTCGCTTTTTTTCCTCCTCTCAATCCTCCTTAGAACTGCGCGCCGGCTGTCAGATCTCTAATCTCTTGCGATTTCTTGGACTGTGATGTTTTGCGTGTGATGCTTCCGCTTAATGCGGTAATGATCTTCCAGTGAAACCTCTCCTACCACCATCACCACCACCCTGCTTTCCGCGCAGCTCTCTCACTGTAGTCTTCTGCTTTCAGCCCATGGGCTCAGAGCGGGAGGAGATGCGTAAGACACAGGTGCAGGTTCATCAAGAAGCAGCTGCCAGTGTCCTCCAAGCGCGCACCAGAATGGGAAACACCCCCACCAACGCCTCAAATGCCTGCTGCTTCTGCTGGTGCTGCTGCTGTAGCTGTTCCTGGTAAGGAGAAACACTCCACTGAATCCCACACATCCACACACAGATTTATACACTGATGACTTAAGTCCTCTCATTAATTACATTTCCTTAAATTTCACGGGTTCATGAGTTTTGCATGAGTTGCTAGCTGTTGTTGTGTGGCCGAGATGAATCCTGAACTCACTCAAATTTGGTCCAGCAGGACTGATTGGTGTCAGCTGTAGCTAATTTCACAGCTAATAAGACTGTGGGACTTAAGCAAGCAGCGGGCATATGGCATGCGTGTGTACAAGGAGCAAGATGTCAAATGGTGTGGCTACGTACAATTCGGGAGGGAGGGTGTCGTTTGCAGCTGGTTGGGGGCTGCATGCAGTGAAAGAAGATAGTGAAGGGGAGGGTAGTTGCCTTCTTCAGCTAGTGTAGGGCTGGGCTTAGGAATGCAAGGTGCTGTTGTTGCTCCTGAGTGAGCTGCTGCTTTGAGTGCCATTGTCTCCACGCATTATTCTATGTCTCTGCCACAGCCCCACTCAAGTGGATCTTGTTTTTGAGTAATTTTAGTATCTCTGTTTTGCTTTCATGTCTCCCACTGATCACCAATTGTTATTTTTACTTCCAAAACACGTGTTTAAGGCACCAAAGTGGCCTTAAACTAAATCACTTTAGTTGCCACAGAAAGGAGTGCGCCACGCTCGAAAAACGCTGAACAACCCTGCCCAGTGAACTGCACTAAAGCGTAGCCAGAATGTACAGTGTTGTATTTTATCTACACCTAAGTAAAACTAAAGAAGAAAAAATACAATTAGAAAACTAAAACAGAATGCAAGCACAACTACACAACTATAGCAATGCATAATAGATAGCAATAAGACTAAAAGGACAGTTCTTTTAAAAGCAATGAAATATGCACAGGAAATGAAACCGGTCTTAAAAAGAAATAAAAATATGCAGCAGTTTCCTTGAATTTCCTGTTCAAGTTAAAAACAAGAATATGACAAACAAAATAAAGCACTCATGCTCTATAATAAGATGGCGAGTATGACAAAATGTGTTACATATAGCCTGTCAAGAGGCATGAGAGAAGGGAGAGGTTCAGCTGATAAGCACCTGATGGGAAAAAAAACACCCAAACCTTAAAGTGTTCTGGTTTTGTGACTTCACAATGCCAATGTTTACGGTTTTTGGCAATGCTATCACATAGATTTCACAGACTATAATAGCATTTTTGTCATTTATGATCGATTAAACAGAAAAATCTACCGATGTAACACTGAGTTTATTGATTGCTGAGTAAGTGGCCCATGAAAACAACCAGTCATTACAATTATCCAGTGTTTTCACAACTCATTTCCCAACAGAGCTGCAGGATTCTCGAAATGCGATTCAGGATCCCTAGAGCTCTGCAACCAATAAGATTGTTGTATTACTAAAATGGGTATATCTACAGATAGGGACAGTACTGTGCAAAGTCTTGAGCCAGCCCTCATGGCTGTATAGCTTCCTCGGAAAATGGGAATTGGGTGCATGTGTTACTGAAATATGTGCAAACATACATGGAAACACAGTATATAAGACAAAAACTGAGTTTGTACAATTTTGATGAGCTTGACAGTTATTATTTGGTATGAACACCTTTATTCTTCAACACAGCCTGAACTATTTAGACAAGCTTCCTTGTAATTTCTTTAAGTAGTCTTCAGAATAGTTCTCCAGGCTTCTTGAAGGCCATTCAAACCCCACCCTGCTTCAGTAATGTTATGGTCCAGGCTACTGGGAGGCCAATCCATGACTCACAGACAACCACTTTGTGTTTTTTGTTTTGTCCAGGTATGCTTTTACTGCATTAGGAGTGTGTTTGTGATCATTTTAATACTGAAAAATCAAGCCATTGCCATTCAAATGTGATTCAGATGGTGGATCAAATCTGATGGTAATGTTTGGTGTTCATATTTCCATCAGCCTCGATGCCAACACCTGATGTTCTAAAAGAGGACTTTTTGTGCAGTAGCATGAGCTTAATGTTTTTAACTCTGAAGCTATGGAAACTCCCATATGATTTTGAGCCATCACATCACATGTCTGGAGTATTTTGCTTGAAAAGTTTTAGAATGGAAATAGTGCTGAGCATAAGAGTACAAATGGTAGTGAAGGTGTATATTCAGTTTGTTATTAGGACTATTTTGTCCTCTGTAAGTGGTCCCTGCTCCCAAAAAAGCTTCCACAAACAGCAAATCATGAAGAAAGTGGTCATTACAAGTTCCCAGAGCAAAAGTTTACACCGCCAACTGTCTTGGTTTGTCCAAACAATGATTTTTAATTTGCAGAGACATAAACCAGAAAACGTTAAATCAAATAAAAATCTAATAGTTTCCGTCTGGAATAAAATGAGACGTATGTTGTAGTAACAGCTCAACAACAGATGCACCTCCCTTTTGACTCCAACCTCTCATTCATTTACCAGCACCATCCACACAGCAACCCAGAAAAACATAAACTCAGTGGCCCCGTGACCGGCGCCAGCTCTCGTCGGATGGAGGCCTCAGGGGGGGTTAAACCTGTTTTGGAATTATCAGCTATTTGCTTTTGCTTCCTCTGAGGACAGCCGACCTGTTGTATGCAGAACGTGGTCGCGATAATTCACTCCGCTGGGGATGAGTAATACGTTTTTTATTCTACATCTGTATGACTTTAATTTAATTGTTGCACAGCTTCAAACACCACATTCCCAGGTGGGATGGCTCACAATGGACTCTCACCTGAACCAATTAGCCGACAGCCAGCTGCTACTTCAGGCAGAGAGAAGGTTTTAATTCCACACAGGTGAGACTCACAGGATGAGCTGGACAGTTGACACACTATACTTTTTACAGAAACGTTCCCAGTGGATCAGCCTGAACGTGCTGTAAATGTTCTCTCATTTCAAATGAAGAAGAAACTATAGAATGCATAGTGCTCCTGCTACACTACACTGTAGGAAATCAGTGTTTGCAATAGACTTTTTGACTGAGGATTGCATGAAATTTAAAGTATTTCTGGGTTTTGATATTATCTCAGTCTAGTGTCTACATATAGGGTATGTAGACACCAGCCCATTTTTAATGTGTACCATTTGGGATTGGCTTCTTAGTTTTATTTAAGGGAAGTCATGAGGCTAGACTGTATAATATTAAACCAATGGTTCCTGAGGTTTTTGATTGTTTGCTGCTGGAGAAATTTTAAAGTCCATATAATGCATTTGGGGTATGTCACTTTCCCTATGAATGTAAAGAGTTAGCAGAGTTATAATGTAATATCGAAAGGAGTTATACAAAGAAAAACACTGCTCTTGAGCGCACACCATAAAAACGTGGCCATCACAACCATCACATTGCTTTTGGCCTGTGCATTTTGAGGCCTTAAGGTTAGTGTATTGGTCACCACCATGGTGGCTTTTTGGGAGCCAGAAGTAACTGTATCTGGACAAGAGGGTGGAGTGTTAAGTGATCAGCTAGTTCTAGCAAGCCTGGTTACAAGGCTCTAGCTATATGTGAAAAAGAAGATTTTCACAGGACTACATAGAGTCCTGTTGCTCCTGTGCTTGTGATCGTTGTCCTGTTGGATGAACCAAACGTGGGCCAAGCTTTAGCTGCTCAACAGATGGCCTCACATTTGACTCTAGAATACTTTTGGTATGCAGGGGAGATTGCGGTCAAACCAATGACTGCATAGTGCATAGAGTTGTGTGAAAAGTTTGGATCTACTAATAAGCGGTTTGAATGTCACAGATCCATTGCATACATTGTTTAACTGTCTTCATGATGTGAGAACCTGGCTATCTCAAAACTCTTTAACCTTGAATGACAGTAAAACTGAAGTTATTGTCTTTGACAGCCATATTCCATTGAACCAACTAACTGTTACCCTTTGACCCACTTCCTAGCTACTTCTCCCACGTTGTAAGACTCCCTATTGCCATTCGCTCTTCTGAGACTGTTCAGTCTTTTAAATCTCATTTAAAGACCCATCTTTTTACTCTGGCTTTGATGTAAGATAGTTTGATTATCATTTGGTTGGTTTCTATGTTTGTCTCGTCTTGCGTTGTATTTGTCTTATTTTTATTTCCTAATTTGTGAAGCATTTTGATCAAAACTGTTGTTTTTAAATGTGCTATATAAATACATTTTGATTTGATTTGAAGCCCAAAGTAAAAGGAAAAAAATACTACAGTTTAACTCAGCAAAGCTGAAGCACAAACATCTTGGATGGCTACACCTCACAGACATGACATTAGTGACATTAGTCATCATGACATTAGTCAGATAATCTATTTTCCACAAAAGTACAACCGCGGTGCAGTGCATTGACTTTTGGACAGCTGTGAATCTGCACAGCTAGGCTGCTAATGCCAGTATCCTGAACAATGAGTTTTACATATTAAAAAATACCATATTATAAACGTGCTCTAAATTTGGGCATTTTAACACGGAAGTCTGTGGGTGTTGACTCTATTATGGAGCCAGCCTCAAGTGGCCACTAGAGGAAATGCAGTTTTCGGCTCCAGAGGTTGCTACTTGCATCATCATGTAACATATTTACATAATGTCTGCTTTGAGGCTAGCTGGTACACCTGCAAACAAATTATGAGCAGTCGGCCCTTATTTCTAAATTGTTTAGCCACAAGCAAAATGTTAAAAATGTTCTCTTATTGGCTGTAAGGACAAATACAGTCGTGATGCACGTCACAGCGACTGAGGAACAAATGCATTACTTTTAATCCTGATGGTAATGTCAGCACACTGCATGGCTAATGTAGCTACGGATCCCATTAGTTCTGATCGTAGGCCCAGTGTGACACAAACTCAAACAACAGCAGGTGTTTTCATGTCTCCTTAAGGGCCTCCACATGTATTTTGCCATGCATTGAATTATAACATGTATTTATTCTGTCTGATAACAAATGGTCACATTAGAAGATTTTCCAATTTTGAATGTCTAGCTCAAGCTGCAGGGTGAAAAACTGAAAACCGGGTGACAAACTGCTTTAAAAACATTCATGATCAAAACGTCAAAGCTCTCCGTGTTATTTGTCTTTCAGTTTGACTGTTAGAAACGAAGACGAAACAATACAAAGGTCCACGTTTGAGAGCAGGACGGACAAAACCACTAATTGCGAAGAAAGGTGAGTTCAGCGATACAGAATCTGTGACATTGCTGTGGAAATTCGGTGACATGCCAACGCATCCATTATTCTTTTATTTTCCAGCCCAAAGCCTACTCTGGAAGACACTCGCTCCTGGGCGATGTCATTTGAAAGGGTGATGAAAAGTGCAGCCGGGCGAAGCTGCTTCAGGCAGTTCCTGAGAACAGAGTTCAGCGAGGAGAACATGATGTTCTGGCTCGCCTGCGAGGAGCTCAAAAAGGAGACGAACAAGACTGTGGTGGAGGAGAAAGTCCGCCAGATCTATGAGGACTTCATCTCCATCCTTTCCCCTAAAGAGGTGAGTAAATAATACTTAGAATGATCATATCTAAGTTTATCAACAGAACAGGTGTAATATTGCAGATTGCTTTTGCTGCATTGCAGGCAGCTTTTATGTTCCTTTTTTTTAGCTCTAAGATCGACTTCACCAAAAGTCTCACAGTGGCTGTTTTAGGGTGTAGAGTGTATATAGAGTCAGGGTGTCAAAGTATAACAGCACTGACAACAAGTGGAGTATTATAAATATCATGTTAATGACAGGCTGCAAGAACAGTATTGTTAATAACCCACCAACAGCAAGTGTAGCTACCAGTAACATAAACCAGCCAACAGTCATAAAAAAGGAAAAAAGACTAGCTAGAGACCACTAAACAACATATAAAAGGCATGTGAACTGACAGGTTGAAGTCGCCTTACTAATTTATGGATTATGTCAAAAGAAGGCATGTAAGTAGATATTTTTGAGTCAAAAGTGGTTAAAGCAGTAATTTTACATTTTCAAGCTGGTAGCAGGAAGCCTCGTTGATATATACTCACTGGCTACTCCATTAGTTACATGTTGCTAGTACCAGGCTGGACCCCTTATGCCTTCAGAACTGCCTTCATTCATCATAGCACAGACTCAACAAGGTGCTGGAATCATTCCTCTGAGATTTTTTACATAATGACACAACAGCATCAAACAGTTGCTGTATTGTATTGAGATCTGGTCACCTTGGAATCTATTGCCATGTTCAAAAGACCAGTTTCTAATTTGAACACTGTGGTCATGAAGAGATGGGCGTGGTCAGCATCAATACCCAGGTAGGCTGTGGTGTTTACACGACACTCAGTTGGTATTAAGAGACTGAAAGTGTGCCATGAAAATATCCCACACATTATTAAACCAGAAGCCTGAACTGCTGATAGAAGGCAACAGGAATCTAAATCTTCTTTTGTCCAGTCTTGGTGAGCCTGTGTGAACTGTAGTATCAGTTTCCTGTTCTTAACGGACATCAGATCACTCGGAGTGGTCTTCAGCTGGTGTAGGCCATCTGCTTCAAGATTCAGCATGTTGTTTATTCACTCTTCTGTATATCTTTCTTATAACAAGCAGTTATTTGAGCTTCTGTCGCCTTCTTGCCAGCTTAAAGCAGACTGACCGTTCTCTGAGCTCTGGCATCAACAAGGCTTTTTCACCCAGAGAACTGAGGCTCACAGGATATTTCCTCTTTTTCTCTTTTCCACTCTGCTTAAACTCTAGAGATGGTTGCGTGGAGAAATCTCAGTAGATTGGGGCGATCGTGGCTCAAGAGTTGGGAGTTCGCCTTGTAATCGGAAGGTTGCCGGTTCAAGCCCCGGCTCGGACAGTCTCGGTCGTTGTGTCCTTGGGCAAGACACTTCACCCGTTGCCTACTGGTGGTGGTCAGAGGGCCCGGTGGCGCCAGTGTTCGGCAGCCTCGCCTCTGTCAGTGTTCCCCAGGGTGGCTGTGGCTACAATGTAGCTTGCCATCACCAGTGTGTGAATGGGTGGATGACTGGATATGTAAAGCGCTTTGGGGTCCTTAGGGACTAGTAAAGCACTATATAAATACAGGCCATTTACCATTTTTAGATCTGCAGTTAAAATATTTAGACCAGTCCAACTGGAACATTCACTTAAATCACATTGTGTTCTGATGCTCAGTTTGAACTTCAGCAGGTCATCTCGACCACGTCGACATGCCTAAATGTATTGAGTTGGTGCCGTGTGATTGGCTAATAAGGCATTTGCAGTAACGAGCAGTTAAACAAGCATCTGAAAGTGTCACGCAGAGTATAAAATCCTCGTGTGGAAGTTGTTTTGTCCTTTTATATGTGCATTTTTTTAAATCCATCATCCGTGCTATTGAACATTCTTCTGTCTCCTCGTCCTCTCCAGGTCAGTCTGGATTCACGCGTCCGAGAAGTGATAAACCGCAATATGCTTGAGCCGACCTCGCACACGTTCGACGATGCTCAGCAGCAGATCTACACGCTGATGCAGAGAGACTCGTACCCCCGCTTTATAAACTCATCTGCGTACGCAGATCTGCTGAAGAGCCTGGAGGAGTCTCAGTCTCCCTCTGAGCCATAGACTCTCCACTGCCACACAATGCTTTCTAGCGCATGCGTCCCACCCGAAGGAGTTTCGTGTTCATGTTGGAGTCCTGCTATTTAAAGAAAGACAGACGTGAAAATGAACACTACTTATCCAGCTGTAACTGCTGTTTATTTACCCACGATTAGCTTACCAAAACCTTTGGAGCAAACAAGAACAAATGCTCGGTTCAGCATCAGTTACTTGTCTAAAACATATCTATATTTTTATATACTCCCTAACGCTTGACATTGCACTTTTCTACCTTGTTTAATGAGGGAACGCATGTATCTGTGAGCACTGCATTTGTATTTAGGTATATTGTGAGCCTTAATGCATATCCAGTTCTTGTAGAAAGTAGTAGTTTTTATTTAACGGTAAAATTAAGAAGAAGGAAAGTGCCTTGGAATAAGATCTTCTACACTAGCACCTTTGGTCTAAAACGAATGGTGCGACAATGACTTCACACGTTGGTGCTTTTAGCTCTTCTCAAAGATCAAAGTTTTTACAACTTGATGAGCTGATACCCAGAAATAGATCTTGTCTTTGTGTTTCAATACTGTGATACTAGTCTATATTTAATTTAAGCAAAACAGGGAAAAACAAACTGAATACATGACCATGACCACTGATATATTTGTGTATTTAAAAATTTGTGTGAAATAACTATATGAATTCTCACATAAATAAAGCACAATCATACGTTGCGTTTCCTGTCATGTGTCATGAACATTCACAGTAGAGTCTATGCTTTCACCTCATTATGTATCGCACATGTAGTACTGTAGTTTTTGCAGTGTGTTAAGAACAGTTTTCAGAAACGACTTATTGGCTGTCCTACTTAATCAGGTAAGAAGGCTGATGAAATCCCAGGTGCTAATATTGTATCTACAATTATGTAAACCCAAATGCAGGAGGAGAGGAATGAAAGAAAGCAGAAGAGAAACTACATGTGTTTAAATGCGAGGGGGGCAGGTGGAAAAGTGAAGGGGGGTGATTTTAAATGCCTGGGATCAACCATCCAAAGCAATAAACAGTGCACGAGAGAAGTGAAAGAGAGTAAAGTCTGGGTGGAACGGGTGGAGACCAGAGTCAGGGGTGATTTGTAAAAGATGGCTAGAGATAAGAGTCAAAGGGAAGGTTTATAATATGCTAGTGCTATGATGGTTTGGAGATTGTGGCTCTGATAAAAAGACGAGAGGCAGAGCTAAAGATTTTCACTGGGAGTGGCCAGAGTGGACAGGAGTAGAAATGAGTATATCAGAGGGAGTTTGGAGACAAAGTCTAGGAGGCAATGCTGAGATGGTTCGGTCATGTGCAGAGGAAGGATAGTGGATATGCTTGACCAAGAATGCTGAATATGCTAGACAGGAGGAAAAGACCTCAGAGAAGATTCATGGATGAGGGGAAAGAGGACATGCAGGGGGTTGGTGTGACAGAGGACGCTGGGATAGGGGGAGATGGAGGCAGATGATTCAATGTGGTGACCACTAAAGGGAGGAAAAAAGAAATCTGAGAAGCTGGCAGCAATAAATATTTGACCTTTTAGCTTGGCGATGTGCCTTAATTAATAATTCATCACCAGACCAGAGCTACATTAATGAAAAAGAAAAACATTTAACAACAGGCCATTTATTGTGAGAGAGTAGGTATTAAACCATGAAATGTAGCCCTAGTTGTTATAATACATACAATTCCTGCAAGAAATGGCTCGTCTCAATGAAAAGTAGCTTCACAATCAAGCAACTACTGTTAGTTACTCTACTGTAACACTGAGGGTTGTGTGTGGCTCCAGGTCAGTATGCAGCATCAGTACAGTCATGCCTCTTGCAGGCTGACAGCCCCGTTCTTATCTATGAGTAGCAGCAGGTTTCTTTTTTTTTTTTCCTTTCTTTTATTTTTTAATTAAGTAAGTCAGTGGTCCTCGAGTCCGTGTAGTCTCACGGGAGTCAAGCTCAAAGGACTCTGTTGATGTTGATCAGGTGAGCGGACACACTCGTGTTCATTCGTCGCTGATAGGAGGAAGCCGCTTTTCTATGAATCGCTTGACATCCACCATTTCCTGTAAATACACAAAAAGATGCAAAAAGCATTTCAGACGGAACTCCACGGTCAAATGTGCCTTTTTTTTTTCTTATTCCCACCCTCACCTCTGGACACGCGCTGTGAGGTAGACCACGGTATGACTTGAAGGTAATGTTGGCAGGATTGATGAGACCTTTCATCTTCTCTGCTGTCTGGATGCCGAATGCGTAGGGAACCAGGGGATCGGCATCCCCGTGGCACTGCAGGACATGCATGTCCTTGTTAGCACTGTTGGCAGCCGCCTGAGAATAGAACAGATTAGGATTATTTTTATTATCTGATTATGAGTGAATGTGAGCTGGCTGTGGGATATCCCGGTAGTGTAATCCAATTGAAGGAGTAGTTTGCTAAAAAAATAAATAAATAAATTAAAAATTTGAAGCATTACATGTATATATATACAGTGCTTACTAAATGTATTAGACATCAACCCAAAGTAAAGTAAAACCCCACTCATATATGTGCTTATTATTAACCGGTCCAAAAGAAAATACTTGCATTCACAACTTTATGAAGTGTCAATTATCAAAAATTTTAAGAACTACAAATTTCAGGTGGATCTGTCTAAAAGCGTAGGTTGCACCCTCAGAAATGTTTCTACCTGAGGGAAGGATTTGTGGAGAGGAAGCCAGCAGCTGAGAGCGACCACACCGGCAAGTTTCTGTTGAGTCGTCAGAGCCGTGTAAAGAGACAACGCTCCACCCTGGGGGGAAAAAAAACCACACACAAAAAAAAAAATCATTCTCACAAAGATACTAAGCCTAACACCAACAGATTACAACTACACATCAACACAACCTCAGCTTGAGGACAGCACTTGATTAATCCACACTTGATTGATTTAAACAGTCCAGTTTTTATAGCAAAACCTAAGTGTGTGTCAGTTTTCATTGGATAAACGACTGAACAGACTTTTAAATCTATGGGATAATCCACAGGTGGGAGCTAACGGCCACATACCCAACTAAATAAATAATAAACAACTCCCAGTGCAAGTATGACAGCTCCAAGAAAACACAAGTAACTCATCTAAGTCAGAACGTTTGTGACACTACAGGCCTTTCTCACTGTTAGAGGATACAAATACAAAGAATGCGGTTGTAGAGGAAACATGACAAATACACTTCTTCATTAATACACATTTGTCAGTCAAATAAAGGGAATTCACATTTACATACAAGGCTCATTTAGCAGTGTCAAAACATGAGTATGTTTGCATGATTAAAGGCTCTAGTCCTCTTTTGTTCTTTTAAAATAATTTATTTGGAAATAAATTATTTGTATTTTAAGTGCCTAAAGTACATGAAAACAGTGCCTAGTTGTTTTTTCTGCTTTTCTTGCCTAAATTTAAGATGTGCCTGGACACAAAATACATCCATAATTTAAATCAAGTTAATCTTTTCAGTTATCGTGCTGTTTGATATCAAATGAAAGAAACAGATTAGCAAAAAAATAGTCCTGCGCATAAGCATAAGAACAAATTGTTCAATTTTTAGTTCGTTTTTGTATAGATTACACAAACAGTTATTAAGCTTTAGATACGGTACATGTGTTTAACCTATTTTCAGTCTATGTTAGATGGCTGCTGTTGTATTAACTGCTTACAGCATAATAATACACTATATAATAACTGCCTCCTACTATGGCTCCATGGCTTAGTTATGTACACATTCAACTAAAAGGAGACACAAATCCCTTTGGGGTTGCATCAGGAAGGGCATCCGGTGTAAAATATCAGCCAAATCAAACATAAGGAGTGACCCAATGTGGCGACCTTGTGCATGAGGGAGCAACCAAAAGTAGCTTTAATATTTCCTTGATAAGTGCTTACTATTAACGGACCCAAAGACGTGGTTCGTATGATTATACTCACCTTCCTCACTGCACATTTGCAGTTGAAAGAAAACATCACCTAGCATCAAGCGTTTTTTCAAGATTAAAGTTGTACGCAGCGACTGGTGCTGTTACTCCAGGTCGAAGGAGTACATATTTTATTAGAACTGAGTGTAGCTTTTTGTCTGCCTGGATAAATATGACTGAAAAGGAAGTGCTGTTCATATTCTTTTAGTGTTTCTCATGGCTGTGAATTTCTTTCCAACTTAACTTTAAAAATCTGTAAATATCTTGTACTTAAAACAAAAAAAATTAAATGCACAACTTTTCCACGTTTTTTCTCATCAATTTGACACATTTCTCTGGTAAATCTGCTGTTTTCTTCCTATGAAATCACCAGTTTTTCTCTCAATTTTCTCTTATGTAAGTAAACTTAAAAGAAAAATAATTTTCCGCAAGATGTTACCAGCCCTCACCCAGTGATTTTTTTTTTTTTTTTTTTTACTTTCAGTGGCAGTAATGCGCCATCATAACACTGCCTGTAAATCACACAAAAAAAAACAAGGTTATATAACATATCATTCCTGCACATCCCACACTTACCTGCGAAAATCCGCCCAGGATAATCCTGTGTGAAGGTATCCCATTCTTCACTTCTTGGTCTATCAAAGCTTTAACTGAAATGGAAACCCCTTATGTTTGAATATGACTAAAGAAAAGGCCTGAAAAGGATCAAAATCCTTCTTTCAACATACTGTTCTCTGACGCTCTCTTAATTCCAGCCTCGTCTTCATTTGCATTCGGGCTCAGCCCATAGATATCAAACCTGTAGAAAGGGAGCAGATACATGTGAGGCTCATCCGACATGCAACAGCCACACTCTCAATTGAAAAATGCTCCTTAACTGCGGCTTACCAAGAAGGCATGTTCATCCTCATGTTCAAAGTAACAGGCATGATGGGACTGTAATCAGTGGAAAAGAGTAACATTATGGCTTGCCCTAACTGCCCTACATGTGTCAACAGGTTTATACATTTTCACAGCCTTTAATACAGCATTCAAGTCTACTTAAAGCGCTTACGGACTTTCTGAAACTTTCCCAAAACCTGCTTTTCCTGTTATAACTGCTCTAAATACTTACGCATGTGGACAAATGTATTTCACATGTGGTATCCTGATGCCTGCGAAAGCTTCTGCCCAGCCATGTCTGTCATTTTGGACACAGTTATAGTTAAGGTGAAAGCAAAAGTGTCTTGGGTCCTAATGAACACCAATATTACACACAAGACGTAAACAAATCTCTCTACATACCCAGTGTCGCCAAGGCCATGCAGAAATATAACCTGTCAAAACAAACAACACCTATTCGCACATGCTGGTACAAACTAGGCTCTTTATTGTCTAATAACAGCTGCTTTTTTCACTAACATGTGAATGACCTGTGTCGCCTTGTTAACTCACCGCTGCAGTGGCTTTACGGGCAGCAGGCACAATGGCAGGTAAGGGCGCTGACATGTTATTGCCGCACATGCAGCGCTGAGGCAGCTGTTATGTCGGGAGAAGTTAGCTGTTCTTAGCTAATAACGGTGCCCTCCCCTTTGTTGTCAATCCGTGTCGAGATTTGTCCAACTCTGCCGTTCAAATATAAAACAGCTGAAGGACAAAATACCGACCGACCATGGAGGTCAAAGTATCGCTGCCCCCTGTCCCTGCTAGCAGTCGTCAATTTCTTCTTAGAAGTTGAAATGTGATGTTAAAAACAACCACACCGACGGTTAGGGTTCTACTCGCTAAAGACAGGCACGCTTCGTAGTCCCGCCCCCTCCGCGTTTTGATTGGATGTCGTTAGCGGCCCGATTACAAATGCACATCAGCCATTGGGTGAGCGAAATGTCGATGAGCGACTCTTTGAGGGCTGTTAAATCCTCCACAGCCCACTTCTGTATTTGAAAATTACAGATAATGTGACTGCACAGCTGAAGAAATACAATTCAAAATTTTATAAATAATGCTAATAAAAAAAGAAGAACCTTTACATATTTAAACATAAGCTACTTCCAAGAACAATGATGATCTGCAGAGCTGTGGTAACTAGATTGGATTGTTCCAGAAAACATCCAAAAGAGCCAATACAGATCTGGAAAAAAATGTTTTTGAGCGATGAAACCGAGGTGAATTTGTACCAGGATGATCACAACACAAAGTGTACCACATTATCTGCCAAGAATGGTGGGGGCAGTGTTATGTGTGGATATGTATGGCTGCCAGTGGAAATGGATCACTAGCGTTTATTGATGATGTAACTGCTGATAGAAGCAGCAGGATGAATTATGAAGTGTACAAATACTCTCTTCGCAGATTCAGCCAAATGCCGCAAAAGTGATTACTGATAACCCAAAGCAAGCTACAAAGGCAACTCAAGAGTTTTGTTTAGGTTTGAGTTTTAAGCAAAGAATACTCTTCGATAGTCAAGTCAGTCAACTGATCTCAACCCAACAGAGCATGCTTTTTGGCTATGAAATGGAACAACTGGATGCAGAAACATCCACAAACAAGTAGCAACTGAAAGTGGCTCTACATGTTTTGACTTGGAAGACTTTTTTTTCACACTGGATGCTATTCCTGATGCAACCCCAAGGTAATTTTTTCCTCCTCCCCAAGTCATTTTTCACTTTTTAGTCGTTGCACATATTGATTGTTTGATTTAAAATCCACAGTGGTGGTGTGCAGAGACAATACTACGGGAAAAGTTGTAAAAAAAAAAAATAATGGTGAATGTTGAATATTAGTAAGAATTCTGGCAACGTTTGGCTTTTGCTTGGGACATTTTCAAAATATGTTAATTAATGTTATCGTGAGCCAGACCATTTTGGCTGTTTTCTAAATAATAAAAATTGCATATTAACACGGATTATTTTGGAAAACAGGAGCGCCAAACCTCCCAAATCTTTTATTTTGAAACGTAACAGCGTCAACGAGAAATACTTCCGCTGCCGTCTTTGTCACGTGACCTCTATGCCCTTGGTTTGCTACCTTTGACATGTGAGCGACCGAAACATGTCTTTCCCTAAGAAACCAGGCGGTAAAGCACTGGATGTTTTGCAGAACCTCCCGCGGATAACCTTAGCGAACCTACGGCCTGAACCAGGAGCCCGGCAAACGGTAAGTTTTAATCTCTCGTAAATTTTGTAGCTATCTGTGGCTAACGCAGCTAATGTCAGCTAAAGTAATCCAGCGGAGATAGTTGTTCTCATGAGGTTATGTGCAAGCAAGAGGAGATGGTCCTAAATGCTCCTGTGTCGCAGGAGAAACGCCGGGGCAGAGGGCAGTATGGTGGCAACAGGAGCGGCAGAGGACACAAAGGAGAGCGGCAGAGAGGGAACCGACCTCGGCTGGGCTTCGAGGGGGGGCAGACCCCCTTTTACCTGGCCATACCAAAATACGGATTCAATGAAGGGCACAGGTAAAGGCGTCAAATGCCTTTTATCTGTGAAGCTAATCGATGAGTGCTTGCTTGAGTAAGAGGCACGCCGAATTTGCATAAATGACAGATGCACTTGGTTGCCATCAAGCTCGGATCAGAAAACACAAAGCTTTATTTATAACCTGTTTTATCTGTCAGTCAGTACACCTTATCTACACAGCACTACCCACACTGATCTCTTAATACCAGCATTAGAGTCATGCTGTGGTAGGTGGACTGCCATTTGTGAGTGCACACCTGGAGTGACTGGTCTGCCACTGGCACCTTGTTCTGTTCATAGATGAGAGCACAGACTCCACTGAAGAACATCAGGCCCTCATGCCACATTCATGGAGTCTGACAGCCAGAAATGTGCCTGAGCACCCTGCAGGAGGTCATTTTGTAGAGCATGGGCAATGCTGCTCCTCTCCTTCTTGCACAAAAGATCAAATTCTGCCCCATGTAATGTCCCATCCCCTTGTATGTCCTCCACAGTTTTGAAGGGAGGAGATATAAGGAGACTGTGGCGAGTGGCAGAGGAAACCTTCTCGCGATGTCACTTGCATATCTGTCATCTTGGAAGAGCTGGACTACCTGTGCAGCCTGAATGGACTGCAGTTACCATCTCATGCTGCCAGTAGCATTAAACAAAAGTTAGTCATGAGGGATAAGGAGAGAGCAAAGATGCAGGTGCACCTCGAATGAATTCACAGTGGTTTCCACTTCCTAACTAGACAGATTGATATCCCTGAAGTTTAACTCAGTTTGTGTTACGCTGCTATGATCGAGTGTTCCCTTCATTTTTCTGAGCAGTGCATATCGATTTGTACTTCTTCCTCCTCAGTCGCCGTCCGCAGTACCACCCTCTGACGCTAAAACGGCTGCAGTACCTGATCGATCTGGGCCGAGTCGACCCGACTCAGCCTATAGACCTGACCCAGCTCGTCAACGCCAGAGGAGTCACAATCCAGCCCCTGAAGCGCGACTATGGAGTCCAGCTTGTTGACGAGGTTTTTGATCTGTTCATCTGTTTCATAGAGATCAAATTAGGCAAAATTAGGAAGCTTGATTTGTCATCACAGCTGATTTTAAAATCATTTAACAATCATCTGAGGACAAACAGCTACTTCCTGGCGTATTTAGTGTCAACACAGAAACAAGACTTGAGAGACGTGATTATTGATGTTAAATAAATTATAAATGCTATGCTACAAACACCAGAGGATCTCCTTTCCATGGAAATTGAAAGTATAAGGTTTCTTAATGGATAACCTGTTCATTTCCTTTATCTGTTTTATGAGCAGAACATCTTAAATATTGATGAAATGTATTTTCTCTGTCATCAGTAGAGCCTGTGAGCTGAAGACTTTATGCATAGCTGCTGCAAGACAAATAAAACAATTTAAACAGCTTATAGTTTGACCAGCAAAGGTTTTATTCTTTAAGAATGGCTTCAAAATCACTGTGAGGTTATCCAATTGGTTAGAACTGAAGAATTTTAGTAGACATACCAGTAGGTGGCACCACATGACAGTGTTGTCACTGTGACAGTAACAGATTAAGATGCTGGTCTTGACTCCTCAGTATTTTTATTTAGGTTATTATTTTAGCCAGTTCTGACTAAAGCTCACGTGTTTGTCCTGTTCCAGGGTGCTGAGATTTTTGCTGCAAAAATCAACATTGAGGTTCAGAGAGCGACTGAAGGAGCCATAGCTGCTATTGAAAGGAACGGAGGGGTCATCACAACCAGTTTCTACGATCCCATAAGTCTCGGTAACTCATTAATGACTGATCTTATCCACTTGCCCAAGTCGATGTATTTTATTTATTATTTATTTTTAAAAAATTTTTAAAGTAAAAGGCCTGAAAATGTGCTCTCACTTTTTGCAGATATCCTCATCAAGCCTGTCCCATTTTTTGTCCGTGGGCAGCCGATCCCAAAGCGAATGTTGCCCGGGGAGAATATGCTCCCTTATTACACAAGTGCTGACAACCGGGGTTATTTGGCAGACCCGGACAAAATCCAGCAGGCCCGGCTAGCCCTGGCACAGAAGTATGGTTACATTCTGCCAGATATTTCAAAGGATGAACTGTATCACATGCTGGCCATGAGGAAGGATATACGACAGATCTTCTTTGGCCTTTCTCCAGGCTGGGTTGTTAACATGCCTGAGAAGAAGATCCTGAAACCAACTGATGAAAAACTGATGAAATATTACAGTTCGTAGGTGTTAGGAGAAAAATACTGTTTATTTACAGGGAGCTGGGGGTGTTGAAAGCGTTTTCATTTTGTATGGAAAACTGTAGTCTGTGTGTTGCCATTAAACTTTATGTTGAAAAATATATTTTTCACTGTATTATCTTTTATTAATACAGTTAAATGTAGTCGATTTTATGCCACAAACCGTATGAGGAGTACTACTCTGTGGCCAACATCTGACGGCCTCGTGTCCAAGCACGACCGTGGCCCGTGCTGCATGATGGAAGGAACGTGAACTGTAACAGGTGAGGGGGAAATAAGGAAAATAAGATAACTCAAAGAATGAAAACAGGAAACAGATGCCTGGTGATGTGTGTTACTTGTGAAATGGGTTGCCTAGGCCCTAGAAGGGGAGTTTGAAATTAGTCACAGGCAGCTGTATCCTGGTGTGGACGTTCAAAAGATCCCTCCCCCTCCCCCTGTTTTGGAACACAATCACAGGCAAAAAACATACATACAACCTTGCCTCTGTATGCTTTGGAGACATGAAAGCCGAATCAAGACATCATTCATATCTAATAAAACTCAAATGCATCCTGATGAGATTTCTATTTTGCCCCCTGTTCGCACTATAAATTAAGCCTGTGCCGGAGTGTAACCTCACTGGTTACAGCTTCATCGCATCTCTCCTGAGCTCACGATTACGCTCATGTTTATTTTTTTGGAGTCGAAATGGCACACTCCCTATAAATAACTTGGTATTTTGCACAGATATTGTCTTGAGGGAGGCTGCCATAGAATTTGTGCTGTTATAAAAACACTTTATCAAAGGAAGCATATGCCTGTGCGTGTGTGCACCACCACGAGCTTTGTGTTTGTCTTAAACCCACCCCCCACCCCCACTGCCACCTTAGTAAATGCAGGCAGATCTTAATTATGCAAGAATAGAAAAAGGACTGATGCAAAGTTTTCGTTAAGCGTTTAAAAAAAAAAAAGATAATTTTTCAGGTGAGCTTCAGTGAAATAGTAAATTTTCACCCCACGAGCCAAAGGTTTCACTTTGATGACTTTCCTTGTGGTTCCCTGAGTGTTTTCCTGAATCCTCAAGTATCCAATACGGCCGGTGGATACATACACAGCCGGCCCTGCCAGGAAAACCTGCCCAAATCCTTAAAGCATAATACTTTAAATAAATCACGCCACAGGAAAGAAACAGCACAATCATTGTTTATGGCAGAACTACAGCTCTTATCTTCAAAGCAGCAGATCCTTTTGAATTTGTATCAGGTCTCAGACGAGCAACAGAGAGAAAAGGAGCGAGCTAAACAATTTTTTTTTTGTTATGTGCAAAGAGGCACAAACATCAGCCCTGTGAGCGTGTGGCTGCCTGAAGGTTTGCACAGAAGAATGACAAAGTGGAATCAAGTATTTTCCTCAATCAGCTGGCTAAAAAGATTTGTTTCAGACTGGCGTTTTGTGTCTGGTTTCTGCTCCAAATAATCTAATGTCTGAGTCTAACCATTTCACACTGTTTAATTAAACATTCAGACATTGTTGTCGGTGCTGAGCACGGCAGATCGATTTGATTATCTGCTGCCTTGAATGAGCCGTTTAAGACAGACGCTGTGCATGGCTGTGTCTCGCAAGTCTCAGGCCAGTGTCAGATAATAATCAGGGCTAATTACAGTTAAATGCACGACTCCTTCTCCGCTGTGTGCCGGGCACAGGTGTGAGTTTCAAACTGTGGGACCGAGGACATCCAATGTCCAAAGCTCAGCTCTCTGGAAAGTAAAAGATGTCAACTCAGTTGTGCAATTAAGGCTCTTATCAGTGTAGGATACAATTCCTAATTTACAAAGAATGGAGCTGCTTCTGTGACGAGATCATAGCTTCGCCTCATTAGCCAGTCTCAGTCTGAGCAGCTCTGAATGACAGAAAAATGAAATGAAGTTAGAAAGCAGTTTAAGGAGGAAGGAGATAGACAGAGGAATTGGAGGCTGTGATTTAATACTGTGAACACAAGAGCACTGTTTAATTTACTCATTAGTGATTTTTTCTTACATTAATTAGTCACTTAGTGCAGAAAATAAAATAAGATTCGAAAATGCCACACACACACACATACACACAAGTCAACTGACAAGCAGAAGGCCTTTAAAAAGGCTTCCTCTAAAACATTAAATAATTTCCTCCTTTGCACTTTTTACAAGACAGTTTGTCCCATAAAAAATTATATTACTGGATTTTTATTCATGCTGTTTGTGCTTTTGCCGTACTCTCAGTTACACGGTGAAGTGCATGTCCTCTTTCATTAAAATCTTCACATTTCTAGATGCTGAAATAGCACTTTTTCTCCTTTTTCGGCACACTTGGGCGACAAAGTCTGCAGTTGCTACTTAAAGTAGTGCAGAAATTCTTCAACTTCCGTGGCCTCGCCTGGACACTCTGAACCACCCGGGCTCCCGAGTTTGTCTGAGCTGTGTTTGAAGTCTGGATGAGCTCTGCTTATTATCTCTGCTCAGAGGTGGGGGCATCATTGTGCTCTGTTAATGAGGCCACATTAAGCCTGTCTACACCAGGGGGCATGTAATCCTCTCAGCTGACTTGACGTTGGGCCAGCCGGGCAGGGCGCTGTTTACACGGGGAGTGTGGAGGCTGACGCTCGGGACCCTGCAGGCCTCATCTGCTGTTGAATTTGCTCAAACATGCGATTGAGAAGTGAAGCTGGAGGCGGGGGAACCAGACCACTGCATAGAATGGTGTCTGAGACTTGACAGAGTATATCTCAAGCTGGCCTGCTGTGCCCATACAATACTTCAACAATGCAATATAGCTTCTCGCCGCGAAGATCACGGTCACCTGAGACAACACTATCATATCCTCTTCACACCTTCCAGCTATAAAACAATGCAGCTCTTTATGAATGAGGCACTGTAAGGAAAGTCAATGGGATGACAGTGAAGCCGAGGCAGAATACAGTGCTGCAGTGTCAGAGGTCAAGACACGGGCCTCCTGCATTGCACCTCTGTGGCTTTGATCAGATTTCTCCTTTGGACAGAAGCCCGAAGAAAGCGTCTCCATGTCAGCAAACTTAAATCACTTTATATCCATAGTACAAGAAGAGCATGGGTGTTGGAGCACCTTCAGAGACGGAAAACTAGAGCCCACAAGCGGAAAACCACAAAACCAAATGAGTGCATGCTCCACATCTAGTAAATATCCAACCAAGGCATTGTCCAGCGTTTCCAAGAGCCTGCTGGCCTGTCCCTTCATAAGGTTCCTACAGGTCCTGACTGCACAGCTCTACCTGTGCCAGCCTGATCATCACTGATCCAAAGTGGAGAAGGAGAGGAGTGTCCCATATATGAGTTCTGTCCAATACAATGGCACATTGTGATCAGAAAGCCACAGAGAACAATCCCTATTCAGAAAGCATAGTGCCCATTCAGTGGCAGCTCGCTGCTTGTTTGGCTATGATACAATGCACTGATACCCTACTGTCACCTCATAGATTAGGATTCATTAATAAAGCCAAACATAAAGGACTTTTAACACGTTTTCAAACATTTTTCAGCAAAGGAAAGCCCTGCTGGTGGTGGAGTTTGGAGTGGGTTATACAATAAAAGGACACACACACAGAGAGAGGTTGTCTAATATTTAGCCCTCTCAGTTCGCGCTGATAGTCAGCCGAAACTAACATTATTGTATTCACGCTGCGCCATTCAAGGTAATTGATTAAATCCATTAGCGCATTTCACAGCACGTTGGAGCATGCGTCCCGCTCTACCCCGCGGATGTGGATTCAACCTATAATTCTGACAAGCTGTGAAACAAGGACACCCCCACCTCCCCCACCACCAAATCACCAGTTATTCTGACGAGTAATTCGACTTTAAATCTGACATATAACCTCCACATTTGTCATGGGTTTTTTTATTGGTTTCTTTACCAAAGCTACATACCAGCTTATCAGTTTCGACTCTTAGTTTTATATTTGGTCGCCAATAGTGGGAACACGGTTGAAACAACTCACCTTAATTACGTCTATTATTGAGTTTGCCTGCGTGACACATTATTGATTTTCTTAAAGATCTCCATTTCACCTGATTGACTGCGACGTTAAAACAAAGTCCAAAGCAAAAGCAAATAAAAAAACCTCCTATTACGGGCTCATTTCGAGGCCCTTTAAAGTGGGGACTTGTGTTTTCAATATGTGTATTCTAGCAGAACTCGCCTTAAGATCAGTGCAAACCCTTGTGTATTAACCCTCTGTACTTTAAACAGCACCGTAGAACATTTACACTTTAAAGTTGCGCGTAAGTGACTCTGCTAAGTAGATAATGCAGAGCAGGTGCAGGTCTCACGGATGCACAGTATATTGCAGACTGGTCAAAGGAGCTTGCAAAGAAAAGCGTCTGGACTTCTTTAAGTTACTTGAAGACGTTTCACCTCTCATCCGAGAAGCTTCTTCAGTTCAAATGGTGGAGAGTCAGGACCGCAGACAGACATATATTGCAGACTCAAAGTTGCAAATGTCTGCATAATGCACCCATTGTCTGTCTAATGCATGCCGTCAGTTGCAAAGACAGACATTCATGGAAACCGTAAAGGGGAAGCTAGCACCTGTAATGGCATCCAATTGCATTACAGAGGGAGCGCGAGCCTCCCGGGTTTCTGGGCTGGTCATTTCTATTCATTTAAAGTCACTTTTATCCCATTGTGTTTGTAAATGACTGCTGCTATCACTATAATGTCATTGCGTGGACTTAATTGGTGGCTATTTCCTTTTTTGTGTGTTATTGTAAAGAAACTGCGGTCCTGACAGTTTTCTTCGTTTACAAACTGTATAAAGTGTGAAGGAAAGCTTTAATATTCGCAGCAAATTAAATAAAATCTGTTCGTGTGTGTGTGTTGGAATTAAATTAGGATAAAACTTTGTAAAGAAGGTGGCACAGACAGTTTGAGCTGGAATTGGAGAGCGATGCGCCAACTGCAGTTTCTGTGCGTCTGAATGTCTGAGGATTTCAATCCACTTTTTTTCGGGGAGCCAGTCAGCCTGTCCCACTGTTTATTTCATCTTTTTGCTGAGACCGATAAGGTCGGGCAATTTCTCCTTCTTGCTGTCCCGCATAATGGCTCATCATGGGTCTTTGTGTGGGCCTATCAACGCTTTTCTCTGTGTGCGTGTTCGCAAACATTTGCGAGCAGTAATCGCGTTATAAACGCGCCTTGATCACGTTTGATTCAGTTGTGTAAAATGAACTTTGATAAAGACAGTGGATGGCCGATAAGAGCTGAAAGACACAGTGTAATTAGTAACCAGCCTTGCCTCCTGAAAACTTTTGATGTGGGCTCATCAATTCCTACCCTGGCCCTCAGGCACTATTGATCAAAAGGCGTGATTTGGTTTTACTAATGGGGGTTTAATAGGTGGGTCAGAGGTAAAAACAACAAGGTGTGTGTGTGTGTGTGTGTGTGTGTGTGTGTGTGTGTGTTTGTGTGTCTGTTTTGTCCATTTAAAGAGCGCAAAGCTCACGTGTTTGTATCTGAGTATGTTAACAAGTCTTAAACCTTTTTTGATTATGTAGAAGATATAAAAGTGTCACGTTTTCACCTCACAAACATAAATCCTGTCCCAGTGCAGAACCTCCATTGTGTCATCTACACGTGGATAAAGACACAAATTACGTTGACTTTGAGTTTATTCCGTTTGACAATAAAACGGGTGAAACTTTATTTTTCTAATTAGATTAAAAAAACTGTGGGGTATAGACAGACTCTACACGGACCCCAATCTGAAGTTTCGTAAAATCGTTGATTGGGTCGCGGGGTCACAGACCTGAGAACACACCTGGAATTCACACCTTAAATCCACTCCTCCTGGCCTCCCATTGGAGGAGCGCCCACATATATAACTCTTCATCATCAGGAGGATGACAGCCAGCAACAGAGCCATCTGCAAACATGTACTTCGGTCAGGACCCCGCAGATTTCCAGTTCTGCAGCTCCGTTTCGTGCAGCGAAGAGTTGCCAATCGCAGACGGAGACCAGATGGCCCAGGTGTGTTCCCCGAGTTCAGGGCCTTCCAGCCCGCTTTCGGCGAACTCGGACTCCAGCTGCACCAGCCCCGAACCCAAATCTGCTGCGGCACAGCAGAGGGTCAGGAGGCCCCTGAACGCCTTCATTATCTGGACCAAAGAGGAGCGCCGGCGACTGGCACAGCTCAACCCAGACCTGGAAAACACCGACCTGAGCAAAATACTAGGTAAAATAATAATCTGTGTCTTTTGTTTCTTAAATAACACAACATGTTTCAGATATGGCCTCAAACCAGGATTTTATTTTATTAGTCAAAGGTCAGTTTTATCAAGCTAGTCAATGTATAGAGCTCTACTGCTGTGTTATTCTGCAGGGAAAGCCTGGAAAGCCATGTCCTTGGCTGAAAAACGTCCCTACATGAAGGAAGCTGAGCGTCTAAGAGTGCAGCACACCATTGACTATCCTAACTACAAGTACAAGCCACGCAGGAGGAAGCAGTTTAAGAAAAGCCCAAAGACTCCAGAAGCATCGACACCTTCATTATGCAGCTCAGGCTTCAGACCTCCCTACAACCTCACCTACCTGCTCCAGAATCACCAGCAGCCTTTCCAAAATGCACACACCTTCCCAAACTCCTCAGCTAACTACACCTCTTGTCACAGCAGCTATGCAAACACCCCTGACTTCCCAGACCAAGGAAAAGAAGCCACAGCCGCAAATAATCCTATCATATACTCAAACCCTCCTGTGTACGCTGCACAGGCTAAAGGGTATTTTGACCCTCAGCAGGGCCACATCCAGGAAGGTTTCTCCAGTCCTGCAGCTCCCATTGGGAATCAGAGGGAGTTCAGGGTCTATGGAGGCCCCCAGTGCCTTCCTGGGCCATCCCTGGAGTTCTACTTAGAAAGGGTTAAGGCTGATATGCTGTATGATCTGGATCGCAGCGAGTTTGAACAGTACCTGGGTCCAAGCCCCCAGAGGCCCGAGTCAGTGGATCCCGGCAGTTACTAAGAGCAAAGCAGCCACATACCCAGACGCTTGCTCTCATGAAACAGTTCAGAATGGCATATTTATTTAAATTATATTATATATCGTAGATCTTGAGTGTGTTGTCCTTCCATGTCATGTCATTAAAAATATAATGGAAATAATAATTAACAAATTCATTTTAATGATCATGTTGTTGTTGAGATCTTAAATTGAAAACGGTGATAGAAAACTATGATTATTTTTAATTAATTTAAACTAAAATAATCAATGTCAGTAACTTGAGGAATGAATCCTGCAGATTTTGTTAAAATCCATGCTGGTAAATAAACTTTGTGCTTTTTGGCATTTTTTAATGTCTTTATTTTATTAAATAAACACAAACATTTTTGGCTTGTACATATTCTCCACTGAGCCTTTTATAATGAAGATCAAATGGTTCAATCAATCAATCTTTATTTATAAAGCACTTTTCATACAAAAATGTAGCACAAAGTGCTTTACATGGTTAAAAGCAGCCCACCCCGCCCTCCAACTCACTCCCCACACTCTCATTAACATAAACGATCATGGATACATACCCCCCACCCACCCCCCACACACACACACACACAAACACACTTAAAGAGTAAAATTGGGCTGGGCACACATGAGCCAGGTGAGGAAACGGTTCAATGATAGTATTATTTGTCCGAGGTTTTAAAGTGGCCACGGTGTTGTTTTGCAACCTTGCAACTTTTTACTGTGAGTTTTCCTCTTTATAATTCTTAATCAGCATTTAAAGGTTAATTAAATGATTAATAATGGTTTATAAAGCACATGTAAGCGTTAGTCACAGCAGAAACTGGTGTACAAGCAGATAACAAACTATTTTAAATATCTGTAACATTAAACTGTGTCAGAGCTATACTGGCCAGCCTCTGGCAGTCTGTTGACACACTGTTTTATCTCTCTCCACATGTCTTTCATGGCTGAGCGAAGGAAGTAGGGTGGGCGGCGGGGCCATAAACTTCCCAACTTCCTGTTTCATTTTAAAACATTTCACAAAGGCTCTAAAAATATGCCCCAAAAATCGACATATCTCCAAACTCATATGACTTTGGCTGCCAAATGTTTACCCATTTAGGAAAATGTTTACTTCCCGTCCCATATTTTGTGTGTCAGAGCCTCGAGGTTGAACTCTGTGCTGGATGAATGTGAGGGGACAGAGGCCTGAAGTCTCCAACAAACAAACAAAAACATGTCCGAGACCACACGATTGAAACCTGAAATCTCCAGAAACTAAAAGTACTTCAACAAGGAGAGCTCTTTAAAAGGAATGGGCCGATAAGGAATGTCTAGACCCCCCAGAGTCTAGACAATGGTGGTGGAGATGAAGATGGAGGCTTAAATGGAGACTGACTGATGAGGGAGAGGCAGAGATGGGGAGGAGGTGGGTTGCATGAAGGCGTCTGCAAGAGAGAATGACAGATGTGCAGTGAGATTTAATGTACGGGAAGTGAAGGCTGATTGCTTTGAAGAAGAAAGATGATACCAGTGATGTCACAATCAGCTTGACAGCATGAGAAAGTGGAAGTGATGTAAAGTTAGATTAGACTTATGCATAAGCTTCATCTGTACGCATGTTACTACTTAGCACTTCTTTTCAGTGTTTCAAAACAATTATCCAACCAAAAATTATGTGTAAACTCTTGTGCTGCACCGCTTTCACATAATAAACATGTAATAGGTCACGAGGCGTCACGTGAGCCTGGTTTGGAGGGAAGAGGGATGAAAATGTTGTGTGGTTGCAGCCGTGGTTCCTCATTAAGCTTGCTACCTGGTCGCTGTAGTTGTTAGACTATTGGATCACTGGCAAAACTTATTATAAGACTTTGACAGATTCTCAAGTGTTAATCATCTTGATTTGACAGGTAACTACTCACTTTGAAGACATTGAAAACATTTATTTACACGTGAAAATAGTCAACTTTTGCAAAATATTATTGCAAAAATAATATAAAGGTATCTATTTATTTTCTGCTGCCTGTAAAGGTCATTGTTGCAGAACGGATTGGAGCCTCTTCCAGCTGTGACAGGAGTGAGACACGTGAAACACGCTGGATGGACTCCCAGTTTATTTATAAAATGCTCCTCGACTCCACTGAAACTTAACTCCAAAGCAAATATATTCTTACCTGCTCCTTGAAAATGTCCTGGCTCTGAAACCTATAGTGTATTTGAGGATGTTTTTGCAGCAAAAAGCTTCAACATAGTACTAAAGGTGGCCCTAACAAGCTAAGTACAACCAATACTTCCTTACTTAAATGTGCCTGGCTAAAAGGGATCTGCATAAGGAAACATCATGAGTCAGTGAAAAGGACAAGAAATCTTAAAAGAGTTGGAAGGAAATGGATGAGCACAGAGGTCGAGGGAAGGACGACCCGTTCTGGAGGAGAGAGCAGAAGAGCTGATTGGGAAAATGAAGATCTAGTGCTAGAGTCCACCCGCCACCTGAATGAGAGGAAGAAATCTGACGTCAGTTCAACTCCCATGACAATATTACAAAACAACACGGCAAGGCGAAATGCAGAAAAACACGGTAGCGCACAAACATTCGGTGCAAGAACGGTCCATTAATGCGACAATAAAATCTACCCTCAGCCCCTATTTTCCCTCTTAAGTTAACTTGAACTTGGAGCTGGTGGTGCAGCATGTTTTTCTCAAACTTTGGCCCCTCAGCAACAATTAATGAGCAGTTGCAGGAACTTCCTGAAGGAAAAACAACTGGATGATATCAGTGTTTCAGGTGAAAATATCATCAACAATAAACAGCGGTGGAAATGTCAGATGGGCAATTCAGATATCTTTGTTAGTTTTATGAAACTTAAATATTTACAGGCCTCTGTTTTATCAGGTTTCTGATTTATTAGAGTGAAAGTATTTTTTTTTAATCATCTTTAAACCTGAATTAAAGTGAGATCATCACCTACATCGAGCTTTAATTCTCACATGTGACAAAGACCGCAACGAATATGTGAAGTATTCACAGATTACAAAAGTCTCAGGTCTGAATTTCTGGACCATCTGCAAAATATTTTATGTCATCTTCTTCCCCGGGTATTTTTGCATCTGGATTGCGCCGGTAGGCTTACAGAAGCGTACTGGGAGTTTATCACCGGTGAAAAATGTGAGGAATCTCGAAATGTCAAACATGCTGTAATTCAGCAAAAGCATTCCTCGACCATAAAATAGTATCCGCGTCAGAGATTAAATATGTAATCTCTGCATGTTCAATATTGACACAGAAATAGCTGGGGTTTATATTAAACCTAAAAAGAGATCTGTGTTCACGAACGCGTGGAATTCTTGAGATTTTGTGAGCTATGATTAGCTTTTTTTCTCGTCTCACCTTCTACACGGGGGTTGTCAATAGTTTCCTGCCCTCGGTGCAGTTTGGATTAAGTTGAGGCTGCTTTCTGCAGATAATGCTCATCCGAGTATTATCCTGCAGGGACGTCTGCTCTGTGCGGAGCAGAGTGAGGAAACTCAAACAGGAAGAGCCGTGAAGTGAGACACTCAACAGTTTTTTTTAAATCCTAAAGAAATAATAAAGGCTTCGTCATTTCCCCCCTCTGCAACTGCAACAACATGTAGTCCAATAACATGACATTTCAGGCAGTACAGAAGAGTTTCCAGCTGAATTTAATGTGTTTGTCTGTTCACCTCATTATGATCCAGTCTAATGAAGCCTAACTGGGCCCATCAGATAACCTCACCAGAGCAGTCCTGATAGAAGGGCTTTTCACCAGCATGTCTAACAGGTTTGCATCCTCAGTAGTTGTGCTCACAGGCAGGATCAAGACCCTGGTCACCTTCAAGTAGACCAGCACACGAGCGGGATTTACTGCAGGCCGGAAGCTGAATGCAAAAATAAAACAATAACGCTACACCTCTAACTATGCCCCTATTGTATTATACTGACAAACGACAAACAACAGAGAGAACATGTTTAAAATATGTCTACATAAAACCAAAACGATCCTCATGAGAGGATATATACTCACCTCCCAGCTTAGTTGGAAGTCCTTTTTCCTACAGAACTAATGGCACAGATTCAGCAAGGTGCTGGAAACACTGTTAATGATGATGATAGCGTCGCACAGATGCTGCAGATTTGTCCACTCCACAGTCATGACAATAATCTGCTGTTCTACTGCATTATGCATTGAGATCTGGTGACTTTGGAGGCTATTTGAGTACGCTGAACTCATTTTCATGTTCAAGAATGAGATCCTTTAAGCTTTGTGACATGGTGTTTTATCCTGCAGGAGGCAGCCATCAGAAGATGGGTACACATTTGTCCAGTTCACTGCTGTCCAGTTTTGGAGAGCCCATGAGTTTTCTGTTCTTGGGCTGACAGGAGTGGCACTCAGTGTGGTCTTCTGCAGCAAGTTGAAATGTGTTATAAACCCATACCTTAATTTTAACAAGTAAATATTTGAGTTACTGTTACCTTCATATCAATTCAAAGTAGTCTGGCCACTTTCTTCTGACATCTGGCATCAAAAAGCAGCTGCAACAAGACATTTTCACCCACAGATCTTCTGCTCACTGGATATTTTCTCTTTTTTGGATCTTTCTCTTTAAACCTTCGAAATGGTTGTGTCTCAAAAACCCCAGTAGATCAGCAGTTTCTGCAATACCAACATGCCACATTCAAAGTGTCTTCAATCATTTTTTTTTCCCATTCTTATGGCTTGTTTCACCTTCAGCGGGTCACCTTGACCGTGTCTATATGACTGAATTTACAAAGCTTCTCCCTTATCTGCCTTTAAATCCCTTGACTGATCCGATATTTGCATTAACACGTGGTTGAACAGGTGTGCTTAATGAAGGGGCTGATGCAAGAAGTAAGTCCGAAGATACCTTTCTGTGGAAAACGGGCCCATATTTGGTTATGATGACCTCCGCCCTGTTTCCAGCCAAGATTCAGACAGCTGACTGGAAAGGCTCAAGCAGACTGAGAAGGGAGCTGCTGGGTGTGGCACTGTAACCTGCTGTGCAGATACAATACACTTAGCAAAGAAACTAATGCCTGTCAACAACACTCAGAGGATGATTAGCACAATCCTCAAACTGACCAGAAGCACGTGTGTTTATTTGTGTCTGGACTGATTTTTATATTTCTGTTAAGGTTTAACACCTCAGATGTGCATCTACTGTTCCTTCCAACTTAAAAACACATCAGATAATGTCATCAGAATGCCACGTACGTCATTTATACCATTTATTTTTTCATGAGAAAATAGCGTCACACCTTCTTCCTCAGTGTCTCCTGATGCTCCATGACTCACTGTGCAAGTATGTCCAGAGGCTTGGTTGCCAAATACACGTGCATGTTTGTGTGCGATGAGAGCGAGACACCAATTAAATGACGCAGAGCTGCCTAATGTCATGCTTTTAATTTTTCTTTTCCTATGCACATTTCATTTTTTGCATTTCCTATTATTTAATACTTTTTTTTCTCTGGAATAATAACAGAGCTGTGAGGAAGAATTACTCTACTTATATTTCCCCTTTTTTTAAGGTCATTTACATTTTGCACATCCATAAACCTTAGTGCTACTACACCAGTCAAACTTCCACAGACCATATATGTAGTTTAGGAGTATGACTGTAACAGGCTTATTGCTGAAACATTACAGTTTTTGTTTTAAACATGAACATGATGACAAAAATGTGCATTATCAAGGCTGAAATGTAAAGCTGCACATGTCTGCATCCCCTCCTGGAAATGAGCCATTGGAAAATAACATCATTGTTCTTGAGCTATAATTACAGTGCAAACTTTGCTAGCTAGACAAATGTAATATCAGAACGTTAACTGGTTGGATTTATAATTTGCGTTATTGTTTGTTTAAGCATAAAGGAAGTAAAAAAGCATTTTTTTTCATGAGAAGACTTTTATTAGCATTATCCTGCAGAGGTTTTAGCCTTGGAAGTAAAGACTGTTTACTTGTGCACTGTTAGTTAGAAGCCGGTTAGCTGAACATGCTAGGTTGGGGCAGATAAACAGACTTTTCCATTATTTCCACTTTCATTGTTGTTTGTTTATTTTATTTCGCTGATATGGGCATGTCGTGTTTTAGTTGTTTTAAATGTGACATATTTTTCTAACATATGTGCTCCGTGCAAGTGTGTTAAACGTCTAGAAAAATCCTGGTTTGTTCACTTATAGCACTAATATAACACGATTAGCATAATAGATACTAGTGTAGCATTGATCATGTTGTAGTAAAGTAAGATGGCAAATGCTTATGTTTATGTTTTATGCACAAAAAAGCTGCAGAGGGTTGTTGTTTCACATTTACATGTGTTTTGTTTGCAAGCTTTTTTGCACCTGCGTAGTATTTCCACACACTGATAACGCTGTATTGAACCCACTTTAAATCCACCACCTCTGTGCACTTCCTCCACCTCTCTCCAGCTTGTCAAAGGGAACCTGTAAGTTTGTGTTGTGGTGGCGTCTTTAACACCTCCGCTGATTGACTTAGCAGGGTCTAAATCCTAAGAGCTCACCAGGCCCCTCAGCAGGTCGCGGACTGTGTGCACGAGGCAAGTTGGTGGCACCTGACAGCAAAGCATTGTGTGCTAAGCTGCTGCTGTAAAACTGCTTTGGTTATAATGCACTGATATCGCAGTTACAGTGGAGGGAAAGCCTCATTGTCTTCATGGCCAGAACCCCCACAAAGGGTCACAAGGCATATCTGAGAGGTCACGATTTGCAGGAAAGCAAAACATAAACAGTCATTGTAAAAAGAAAGTGCAGTCTCAGTTCTACAGTTTTACATATCAGGACATAATAAAAAGTCTTTACTGCCACATAAAAAAAACTAACCCAAAACGCTGAAGAAGTGTGTGAAAAGCTAAGAACAGCTCATTATTTAATAGCTTGTCGAACCAACTTTAGCAGCAATAAAAAAAAAAATAATTTAGCAGCAATAACACAAAGTAATGGTTTTCTTCATTGGTGTCTCACATCTACTTGGAGGAATTTTAACCCACTTTTCATTGCAACATTGCTTCAGTTCATTGAAGTTAAAGTAGTCATCATTGGGCTGCTCTGTGATCCAGTTTCAGCCACTTGACTCTAGAAATCTTTGGTATTCAGAGGAGTTCATGGTGGATTCGATGACAGCAAGGTTCCCAGGTCTTGCGGTGGCAAAACAAGCCCTAATCATCACCCCTCCACCACTCAGTTTGATAGTTGCTATGAGGTGTTTGTGCTGATATGCTGTGTTTGGTTTTCTCAAAACGTGGTGCTGTGGCTTATGATCAAAGATTTCAACTTTGCTCTTGCTTGTCCAAAGGACTTCTATAAATCACCATTTATAACCCTTCGCAGATTGATGGGTAGCAACAATTAGTTTTCTAAGATCTTTGCTGGTATCTTTCCTCCTTGTCATTGTGTTAACACACACCTGAATGCTCAGGCAATGACCACACTAATACTTTTTCTCTCCGTTTTGGCCGTCAAGGAAAACGCAGCGTTTTGAAAACGCTCTCGGAAAAGCAGATACATTTGAAAACAGCGTTTTCGTGTCGCGGTGTGGACAGCAAACCTGGAACTTTTCGAAAACCATGACACATTTTAGTCATGTGATGCAGTCATGTGACCAATTAAACTAAGCTAGCGGAGGGCATTATACAGCAGTTGTTTGTTTGCTCTCAATTTTGACTCCCTTAAAGATTAATATCAGTCTGTACATGATCAGATAGCTTTTCTTCAAATTCTTTCATTCTCACTTGCTTTTGCAACTTTGTACTTTTGTGTTACTCGCAGCAACAACTCCACCTCATTGTTAGTCCATTTAAAAAACTCGGTGCTTTTCCACGACATTTTGCCGCTTTTGAGCTGGAAAGTAAATAAACGGCAGACAGAAATGAGGCAGGTCGAATCGTCTTGCGTTTCACACATTTGCAGGACTGGAACATAAGCGTTTTTGGACGTTTCAATGTGGACGCACAACTCTATGAAAACAACTGAAAACGCTAGTGTGGACACGGATTTATCCGGGCTAGTGTGGACATGGCCTCAGAGACCTGCAAGTGCATCTTATTAACAGCACCTGGCTGCTACACACCCTCTTAAACCAGTAAGGCTGTAATTAGTTTTCAAACGCTGCTTATGAATTTTGGTTTTATTTTGTTGAAAATAAATAACAACAGGGTATAAAATGTCATGTGTTGTTGTTCATCTGAAGTTGTATTTACCTTATTTTAAAAACTGCTAGTGCTAGCTCACTACATCAAGGTATGTAAAACCTTAGACGTGACAGAGGGCGTACTCTCTTTTCAACATGACTGTAGAGTTGATTAGCTTTATAATCTGGTCAGAAACAAAAGGCATGAATCTGGGCTGCAAAATCAGTGTTAATGCTAGTAAATGCAATATTTTCTGCTTTGATCACAACTTTGCTTGACTAATCTGACCACGTAGGTGTCAGAATAACTGCAAAGTGTGGAAAGTTTTCTTTGCAAATATTAGCAGGAAAAAGCTGATTCAACACCCAGAGGCTGGTGAGATGAAGATAAGTCTGAGACAAAATACGTACAAGACAAGCCCAGCATGTCAGAAAAGTGGTCTTGATTCGGGCTTCAGCTCTGGCAGGTAACTCCGAGTAAACAGTTTTCGGTTTGATTGGCAGGTTATTGTTGAGTCTGCGGGGGTGCTGAGGAAGGCCGAGCCTTCTCTCAGGACGTAGCCTCACTTCCCTCGCTCAGAGGCGCTCAGGAGGAGAGCAGCACGCCTTTTAACTTTTTTTTAAATTTGTGCTGTGTTTGTAAAGGCCACATTCCCTGTGCTGGGCTGTGACTTGTGTTATTCTTCCTGTGCTGTTTGCCCTACTCTCAGCTGGAAGGACAGGAAAACCTGATCTGGAAAACTACTTCATGTATGTCATCGGTGATTACAGGACGGCAGCATCCGCCTGTGCCTGGTACTGGCAGCCTCATGCCCAGGTCTTCGGGACCGGGTCAGGCCTGAATAATACCGTCCCATGGGGACGATACTGCGCAACCTTCCTTGCTCAAGGCCTCACTTGTCCTTTCATGCAAGGAACTCTATGTGACCATGCAGCCCTGTTGGCGCTCTTCCTGTGGAGAAACTGGAAAGGAAGCTCCACCAGGCCACCTGAGGTGGCAAGAAACCTCTCCAACTTTCAATTTCTTGCTTTTTTCCGTTTAGTTAAAGCAAGCAGTTACACAAGATAACAGACTCTGCTCAAGCACAAGTCGTGCATTTATAACCTGACTTTGTCAGAGCATTTAACTTCTAAGTAGCAGATCATTTAGGTGCAAATGGCAGCTATGCAAGCAACCAAAACTTAAAAATGACAATTTAATTTCAACAGTAAATTTCATAAAAGCTGATGACTGCAACTAAAAGCAAAGACTGGTTGCTTTACCCCGTTATGCATCATAGCTATCACCATGTGTGCTAATGCTAGCTACCGTGGTTAGCAAAGTGAATCCACACGTGCTACTTCAGTGGTAAAAAAGTCTACAATAGTACTCATTAACTCACTCAAATAAACTAAACCACAGAATTTTCTGGAAAGCGTTAGCACTGTTAGCACAACAAACTGTACAAAAAGCCACTAACTTTGCATACAGCATTAAGAGGTTCCTTTTAGTGACTCACATCAGTCAAAGTTACCATTCTTCTGTTTAATGTCAAAGGGATGACTGTTAAAGAAAAAATAGCCTTCATATAATGAAGAGCTAATAGAGCTCAAAATATTTTTTAAAAATGCACTGTTAAAATAATTAATTTCTACCAGTTTCTAAAAGGTCTTCTTTGCTTATTTTATCCTTCTAGCACGCACTGCCCAAACATACAAGAGTGTTTGCTATCAGATTGGGGCAGTGTCCAAAGCATTTGACACAACTGGTGTATGGATTAATGAGTCAGCTGCAGACAAAAGTGAAGTGAACATAAAAACCCGTGTCGTTCATTGCCTGACAGTGAAACTGCCAACAAGTCATTAGTCAGCAAGTGGAAAATATGTCTGCTAATTCTTTGTCTTGAGACAGCACAACCAAAATGTATAAAATACATTATTTAGTCTAAATGACCCAAAACTCAACAGCAAAGTGTTTACAGAGGTCAGAGGAGAAAGTTTCATATAGATTTCTACAGCACCACAAGTCTTTTTGCACCCAGAGTTATTTCCATCTGGAAAGCTGTCAGACAAACTAATTCTTACTATCACATTGAGAATGTTAACATTGGAGTCTATGGAGTTTGACCCCCTTTGGAGATGGCCTCGACTGGACACTATAATGAAGGTTAACACTTGATTAAACCAAGTGAAATTTATGTGATATTTTTTAGGGTTAACCCTAAAACCTAACCCCCCTAACCTAACCTCTAAAACCATGTTAATGAAAGAGAGGATTGCTTGATAGCTGATAAAATACAATAAAACATGTAACACTCGCTTAAAAAAGTATCAGACGTCAACACCTACCTCAAAACTGTACTTAGGAGCATTGCTTTAGTCAACATGCTTACTTATGTTGCATGAAAAACAACAATAGGATAATGCTTTTAGTTCGTATTACTTTTCACATGAGATCAGGTGGTGTTTCCTTTGATGTTGCAGGGTAAAAAAAAGGAAAAGCACCTTTAGATCAGCCTTATTTCTGGCATGAGACACATATTCTAATGTCTGATCCCCTTTTCATTGCTTCCTCTTTCCTCCGCTGCCGCTTTCCCAGGCAGCGGACCCAGAAGAGCAATGCAGGGGGGATCAGGAATGACAAGGCAGTCCGGCCTCCCATTGTACATGAGCGTTTACTCAGCATGGGAGAGCAAGGACAGTGAGCCTACAGGAATACAATAGCCTCATATTTATTTACTGCTTAGTGGCAGCCTGGGAGACTCCTCCCAACCCCCACAAGTTGCTGATAGCAACTTTACAGTAATAGACCACTAATAAATACATCAGAGGGCAAGTAGAGGCTAGACTCTCTGGCTCTGCCCTGAATGTGGAAGACTTCAGAGTTATAAAATACAGAGTTGTGAAGAAAACTGAGGCATATTTCTCATTGAATTATCTTCTCATTGACTAAATTGTGACTCAAAAAAAGCATGTGTTGGTCTTTGTATTTTTGGAAAGATGATGATGCTGCCGCCTCCACCGCCTTTGTGCGCTTTTTACTGCTGAAAATATGGTAATATAGTCTTAACTTGATTAACCAGTTTATCGTTTGAGGAAGTTTCTTATTTATGCACTTAAACGGACAAAAGGCCTCTGCATGTGCATTTTACTGCAATAGATAGAGAGATATATAGATAGATGTCTTTTATGTATTTAGTTATGTGCATTTGAAAAAAAGAAGAAAGATTAAAAGGGTTTAAGCTCAATCTAACCTGAAGTGTAATGCATGTGAGTTCCAGGAGAGGGCTCCCCTCTGTTGTGCTGACCTTCCCAATAGGACTCAACAAACCAAATGTAAAACAGAGAAGCAGAGCTGCTGATCTCAGAGAACAAAAAGACATTTTACTTAAATGTGTTTTCCATGAAAACTCTGCATAATTGTGCTGATGTGAATCCAATCCATCATCTTTGGACCGAAGGTGAAAAATCAAAGATCACATTCAGCCGAGCTGCTGTTTTCAAACACAGCCTGACAGATGCTTGACCCTCGCTTACATTTGTCTCTTCCCGTGTTTTAATCTGACTGAAAAATGCCTGTAAATCGACCAAACCGGCTTCCACTATCTGACCTACATGACCGCGACCCGAGCCTAAAAAAAAATTAATTTTGTGAGAGGCATTATGAGAGTGTGATTTATTGGTTGCCTTGTGGGTGTAATTGTGAGAGCAGAGCTGATGCTGAGTGGCTTTGATGCCACGTCCGCTCCCCTCCTCCAATCCCTTAGCTTCAGAGATTAACTCAGTCACTGGATTAAAATCTCAAAATAGAGAAATCCTTTTTAGATGAACAGGTTGATTAAAAATGAGAAAAGATGAGCGTGTGGTTGACCTGTACGGCCGATATTCTCACCTGGGAGTTCTCAAATTAAAGCTTAGCAAGTTTGCTGATTTAAAACCCAAACGTTTCAAGACGCGTCGTTTTTACTTGCAGGTGAAATCCTGTTTGACCTGAAGGCAAATGAAAGGTTTTCTCTTTATCTTTAGGTTAGCCTTATTTATCTCTCACTCAGAGCTGATAATGAATTATGTGCAGAGTTCTGTGGTATCACAACTTTTACTCAAAATAACCGTTTAACCTTTTGAGAAATACACTGGTGAGCTTTCTTTCTAAGAGTAAAATGAACACAAAGCTACATTCACCAGTAGCTTAGCACCAAGGCCAGAAACAAGCAGAAAATTCTTGTCTCTGTCCAAAGGTAGCAAAATGCACCTACGAGCACCTCTAAAGCTCTCGAACAGTGAAAACCATATTTAAAAAAATAGAAGTGAAAGATGAAGTCACGCATTGCTTTGTGAAATCCTGTTTTAATGATATGGCCTTTGAAATTTCACTTTTTCTGGTGCTACAGTGCTGTCTTGAAGTCTTGAACTACCTCTTATGTCTTTATATTTTGCAAAGAAAATGGGAAATAATTGCAATTTATGGAAATATGTGCAAACATTCATGGAAATACAATATAACAGGCAAAAGCTGTGTTTGTACAATTCTAATTAGCTGGAAAGTTAATATGTGGTATGACCAGCTTTATTCTTCAACACAGTCTGAACTCTCTTAGTCAGCTTTCTTGTTATTTATTTAGGTAGTCTTCAGGAATAGTTCTCCAGGCTTTTTAAAGGACATTCAAAGCTCTTCTTTGGATGTTGGCTCCTTTTTGTTCTGTTCTCTGTCAAGATGATTCCAGACTACTGCTTCAATAATGTTGAGGTCTGGAGTCTTTTTTTAATCCAGGTATGCTTTTACTGCAGGGTCAGTTTGTTTGGGATCATTGTCATGCTGAAAAATGACACTGATATTGCATAGCAGATCAAAATCTAACTATTTTCACAAAATCTGCAACACTGCTGGCTTAAATACAGACGTAAACCATGACAGAGCCTCCTCCGTGTTCTGCAGACGGCTGTACAGACTCATGTTGTGCCTCTCTCCTGACCTCCTTCTTGCATTTTAATGGTGGTTTAAAACTAACAAAAATTCAAATTTGGATTCATCACGCCATAACCTGCTGCAGCTGATTTTCAGTCCAGTTCTTGTGTAATTTGGCATACCTCAGCCTTTTCTTCCTGTTTCCTTTCTTAAGAATGGGCTTCTTGACAGCCACCCTTCCACTGAAGGGTGTAGAGAAATCCACCAAAGTGCCAGATGCGTCTCACGTGGCCCGCTCTTTTCTGAATTTCTTTCATATTTCTCCAGAGCATGACATTCAGATACTGTTCATATGCTGTAAATAGTTTTTATGCCTACCACTTTTTCCTTCCTTGGTCCTCTTCTTGTCCAGTTTCCACAATTTTCTTAACACCAGACTTGACACCATTCTGAGATATGTCAAGTGTTCGACTCTCAGCTCTTTGAGAATCATTTGTTTGTACAAAAATACAGTTTTATGCCTCTCAAACTGGGTTATCTTTGGCATTTTTCATAGAGTCAACTAAAGAAATTTTTCTTTGCTAAGTTGTGTTAAAATGAAATGAAAAAAAAAGAGTGATTACAGTAAAAGGACATGTTCATGCTGCACATATTTTGAAGCATGATCATGCATATAATACAAACTGCATGCCTGCTCAAGCACATTTCAGTTTCAGAAACACTTGAGAGCTCTGATTTTAGGAAAAGCTGCAGGATAACATTGTATGTTTTCATATTGCTGGGTCTGGTGCTAACAGACAAAAGCCTGATGCTTGATATCGTCATCATTGTGTGGCCTGTTTGATTGCGGGAAGCAGGTGTATGTTAACGTGGCCTTTCAGACCAAATTTAGTCATCCACTCACTTCCCCCTGGACCCCAGGTTCCCTTTGCATTTCCTAGCAGAGCACAGCTCAGAGAAACAGTGCAGAGAAAATACACCACATAGCACTGTTTCTTTTTCTTTCTTTACTTTTTCCCCACTGCTCTGCTCCCTTTTCCTACATCTCTCATTGCCCTCATCCTCCATCTCCACAGCTCCCCTCTCTCCTTCCAGACCTAAGCTCTCTTCCTTCCTGCCCTCTCACAGCTTCCTGCTCCGGCTCTTATCACTCCAGAAAACGTGACACAGTCTCAGCCCAGTCAAACCAACGCTAACCTCTGTAATCCCCCTTTTTCCTTGGCCATCACTGCCTTAAATGGAAGTGATCCAGCCCTGGTGGGGACTAGCTGCTTACAAGGGGGTGATAGGATGTCATAGAGGCCCCTTTCACCCACCTGGGCCAAATCTGTTAATGGACTTAATTACTATAAACAATATAGTCCCTACTTCACAGCCTACAGAGGAACAATAAATCTGAAGTGGCCAGGCGTGTTTTTATTTATGTATTTATTTATCTGAGAGGAAGCCGTGGGCACGCAGGGACATTATCAACTCATTCTCCTCCAAGGGGTTTTCCTCTGAGCTGAGGAAATTCTCCGCTTTGATTTACTTTGAGACAAAATCTGGGACGTGGAAGTCAGGGACAGAAGATCTTCCAAGGCCATGGAGTCCACTTTTGGAGGGAAAAATACGAAAAAACATATTTGAGATGACGCATATTTAAATTTGTTTGAAAAACAACATTAATTCGTAGCATTCATCAAAGTAAAAGATTGCACTAACTAACCTATGTATCAGACTAGGTTTGGTATATTTCCTGCATTAAATCTCAGATTCAAGCAGCCTATCCCAGTTTATAGGAGCATCTTGAGTAATCTTATGTGAATTGCTGCATTTGTTATTATTCTGTGACAGTGCTGCCAGATAGGGGCCTGCTAAGGCATGATAGAGTCCTTGTTTTTGTAAGGCCACAAGGCCATCTGATAAGCCTTCATGCTGCACAGCCTGCGACGATAACACATGTTTTGGATGGTATCAGGCCAAAAGAGCTGAACCTGCTGCTGCACAGAATGCAACAATAACTGCAAAGTTCAAAGTCCACTTCATGAGTACTGATCAGAATATGTGGATGCAATTTTTCAACTGCAAATAGAGTCCTCTTGGGTCTCCATTGTTCCACGCGCTGCAGCATGTCAGCGCAGGTAGCAGGCTTTTGTTCGAATGCAGTCAGTGATGATATCAGGAGGGACTTTCCCCGAGTTTCCTGATGCAACTTTTTCCCAGGTTATCTAATCGAAGTATTCACAGGGAGGCTAATCGGCTGACATGCAATGCTAAAATGTGCTTTAGCTTTGTTTTTATGTAACAGCATCTACCACATAGCATCACTGTTAACCTTATGGCGAGTCTTAGCTTACAGATGACGCACATCGGGGCGGTAAATATGACGCTGGTGCATACAACCGGTTAGCTTAGCTATGCAACTATAAACAAGTGGAACCAGCTAGCCCGATGCTGTATAAAGGTAATAAAATGCATAGTGTGTTTATATGATGTTTCCTTCGCCCACACCAAACCACAGCAAGCTGTGGTTTTAAGTTGACTGGCTGCTGGCTGTGCATGTTACAAATCAATGTGAAGTGTTCACAGGTTGCTCTTCAGTAGGCTACGTAACCCACCGCAAAACCTCGCATTGTGCACACTATCATGTTAAGTTACTGATCTTTAGAGGTCCTAACAGGTGGGTTGTGTTACCTTTGGACCAAGCTAGGGTAGCTGTTTTCTGCCACCAGATGCTGCCAGTGGTTTCATACTCTCTGCACAAGTCTAACCTTTTAACATTCACCAATTTAGGATAGAAAGTGAAGTTTTCAAAGGCTCGCCCAACTGGATGAGTGAACTGGATAGTCAAGGCCAATGTCCACTCCTGTGTTTCCCTCAAATGTTTAAATAAGAGATTAAGAACGTCTGACTCATAGGTTCAAAGTCTAAGATTAAAATGTAGAAAACAGTTTTAGCATCAACTGTTTTTTGGGTTGGTTTTTTTTTTTACTTGAGAATAACTCCTAATCCTCTGGTTTGGCTGTAAATCCAGTTTGATTTGGGTTTAAGCATTTAAATCAAGTGGTTAGAGTTAGGATAATCCAGTGGCTCATATTTGGGTCTAATTTTGAGTGAATTTTGCTTAAAGATGACATTCGAGTTAAGTGTTTGGCACAAAGACGGCTAGTCCTTTGAAATCATTGGTCGAGAGTAGAACAGTTCACTTGGGGTGAGGTTAAAGTCAGATTTTGATAGTCATTTTAAACTCCAGGTTGTCAGGTTTAGCCATTAAAACATAACTTTAGGTTCAGGTTAACTTTCACCCTTTTACATAATTAGGCATAACCAAATTAAAAAGTTAAGAAAGGGTGTTATCTTTTATTTAAAAGATAAGATCTTGTAATTTCTGAAAACAGTGTTTATTTAGTGTGTGGCTAAAGCTTAACTTAACCTCAAATGGGTCAGAGGGCAAACTGGGGCTGCAGCTCCTCTTTGGTGCCTTATAACCTCAGTGAGCAGATATTGATGATCCAGACCATTGTGTGTAAATGAACAGAGGAGATAATCTTGATCAGGTGATTTCAGACTCTGAGAGGTTTAGTCAAACACCGGAGCTCCTTGAAGTTTAAGATAGGCCAGATATGTGAGATAATGAGCTGGTAAAGTGATCTCATGACGTAGTTTTCACAGTGACGTGCGTGGGTAAAACAGACAGGTTTCACTGTGAAGATGCGTTCCTGGAACATGTTAATATCAGCCCTCTCGATAAGGAACATTTTTAAAAAGGTGAAGGCAAAGTTTTCACACCTGAGGCTGATTTTTATTCCACTGACACCCATCCATCTGCCTCGTGATTGTTAATTAGGAAGACAGGGCATTAATTTGACAGGAGGATTGAGCTTGAGAAGAGAGGGTGGGTGGGTACGCTTTCAACCCGAAGAAACAATTTCACAGAAAATATGTGTGAATCCGATTAAAAGGTGGGCAGACTCTTCCTCTCAGTGACACTTGTTTCTATACAGCGTTAGTGTAAAGGGAACAACGCAGGGAGGAAGCACTCACACACACAGTGCATTTCCTCCATAAAACCACAGCTGTGCAAAAACAACACGAGGCGCAGTCCTCTGCCATTTCTGTCGCTTTTGCACAATAAAACACAACAAGGTCTGCACATTATTGTAGCTTCTGGTATGTCTGAAGTAAAGCTGATTGGGAGCTCATTTCTGTGCATAAAATCTGCATCATTGACCGTTCAGCGACAGCATGCTTACATCAGTAACGGACATTTAAAGATCAAAGCTGATGTGGGAAAGCAGTTTCAAGGAGCTCTCAACCGCGGTCCATTAAAGGAGAAGTTGCAAAGTCTGTGAGGAAGTTCCAGGCATGACTTTTGGAGTATTTGTTCTGTAATCTCCAGAAATGTCATTATTATTTCACAGCAAGAGACACACTATGAAAAGTCCCCCATTAAAAAAAAAGTCTTATGATTTTGTTTCCACCACAGCTCAGGATTTTCTCTTATCTTCTGTTTCTGAAGTTCCCTGCGTACCTCTATTGATCCAGATTCCTACTGGCTGCGATGCCACTGATCACACATGCTATTATTGATTGACTTTGGCCACGCTGGACCAACATGGCGTCCTGTTAGCACCTCGGGGGTATCAGCATTGTTGTTCCGCGGTGACGCTTTAGCGCCTCAACAAGGCAAAGGCCACACATGAAAGGATCGGGAGTGTTTGAGCGACTGAGGAATCAATTCACGCTCTGATTGTCATGTACAAAGGCCTCACTGTCTCCTTTCTTCCCTCATTTCCAAAATCTGGAGAGTCTAGAGAGTCCGATCAGTAATTAACTAATCAGCTTTCATTATAAAGACGCTGATTTCAGAGTTTCGATGATATTCTGATTTAGATTTATCGGAGAATGAAAGAGCAGCGTCTTCAAACTGCATCGTCACGTCTCTGCAAAACAGATTAGATGAATTGAGGGACTTCTACTGGCGGTGGGGTCAAATGCAGGTCAAGTTGCAGGGAGTAGTATTTATGTGGCCGGTGGCTGTCAGGAAAACAATAATGTGGCCTGAACATAATCTATCATTTGTTTTTTCACCAATAGTTACAAAGCAGTTCCTTATTTTGCCACACAAAGACTACAGTCAGTGTGGGGTTTATGTAAGTGTTGAAAATGACAAACAGCTCTTTGGGTGTTTGGGTATTGTTGGCACAGGAGTGGACTAGTTATTGTTTCGGAGCATTTCTAGATTCAATTAATCCGGAAAAATTCTTTATTATACAGCTAAACTTCTTTTTATCGTGTGGTTCAAGTTTGTAATAAGTGGATGAAAAATAAAGGTTATTTCAGGTACACGGTCATGTGCCAAGGACAAAAAGAAAAGACGGACCCAAAATAGACGAATCTTATCAGTTTGGGAATGGTCATAGCACCAGTGGAAACAATGCAGTGGCAAGATGGGAGCTGAGCTTGACCCTAATAATGCGACTGGTCTGTCATGAAAACCTGGAGAACAGGAAGCCCGCCGTACCCCCTGTCTTCTTGGATAAAGTCATAAAAATGATAAACACTGGTTTCAATTAGACTCGGTCGGGACAATGAGCTGCACCGCTGGTGGGGAGGATTTGGGCTGGGCCAGTAAAAGTGAAGAGATGAAAGCGTCCGCTCTCCCGTGTGGCTGACCCAGCTTTTTCGTCTCAGTGAGGAAACCTGGGTTTTCCCTTTCCCCTCTTGCTAATTGTAATTCATCCATCAATCATGACATTTTATTAATAGATTTTTCTGGGATAACAAAGTGGGAATGCAGTACTTTAAAAATAAGGAAACGTCACCCGGAGAGTAAAGGGTGCCTTGAAGTTAAATGTATGTAAGTACAATAAACTGCTCGCTAGGGCATGCTTAAGTGTCTGGTTTTAATAGAAAATACAGGAGAACTTTATAATAATCAGCTCGCCGGGTTAATGATGTGTCGATCTTCAGATAAAAGTGTTTCTTCAAGAGCTGTAACATCAGTTACAGCTTTTATATTTGTACTGTTCACATGTTGGAAACCAGTTAGATCGTCATGCTGTGCATTACAGCAATGAATCGCTGTGGCTTCCTAAGATGTCGGCATGGAGATTCATCTTAGCATCCTGACTTTTTGGTGTTAGTAGTGTGGATGAGGTCATCACTGACACGTTCTTGTCTGCAGTTAAGGCTCTGTCCACAAGTACATGGCGCAGGTATTTCTGAAAACTCTGTGTTTTTTGGCCTTTCGTCCACATTTTCAGAAACTCACAGAAAACAAGAGGGTTTTCTCACACAATGTCAACGGTTTGTGCTATGTTTAAGGAGTTCTCTTTCCAACATGTATTTGTTTCAAGCGATGGATGGATGAACCACGATTAAAACACTATAAATGAACTGCAAGTATTTCTAGATGCAGTTCAACAAGATGTTTTTATTCCTGGGGAGAAGATCAGGTAAGGAGACCAAATATGAAACTAACAATACAATTAACAATATATGTAAGGGTGTGTCTTGGTTAAAAGAGCAATAATTAAGGAAATGTTGTTGATAAATTGTAAGAAAATGGACTGTAGTTTAGCTTAGCTTCTATGTTTGAACAGAGAAGCTAGTTCAGAAGCAAAGGATAACTCCTCTGGTTACAGAAATATTTTTTAGAAGCCAACAGGAAACTGAGTCTTTGGCTTCTTTTACTTGTGTCTTTGGTAAACATTTTCCTGGTGCATTTATGGTCTCAAGTCTTTTGAAACAACGCATGATGTTTATTTTGTCAAATTACAGTTAAACTGAAGATTTAGAAGATAAACCGTCCACTACGTGATTGACAAGTCACTCCATTATGACTGTGCAGTGTCCCTCAGTCCCTTGCTTGTCAAATTTGATGACAGCCAACATGAAACCCATTGATATAAAGTTCATCAACCTTGATGCTAAAGGATATCCAGTGAGTTAAAGTGATGCACGGGTCTGCGTGTGGTAAGAGTTACAGTATTTTTCCCTTTTCTTTGCGTGTAAAGGTACCATGTAGAAAGGTGAATTTTACCACTTTTGCCAGGATGATGCATTCATTTACTAGTCTTCCCACGTTTGCAGCCCCTCCTCCAAAGACTCATAAAATATCCTTGATATTACAGCGTTGCATTGCTGCATCCTCTAAGTGGCCTGAGTGAAACTTCAGCTCTATGGATGTTCTCAGGAAAGAGACTTTGATTATTTTACTTGTTGCTTCCGCTTTATTGTTGGCTGACCCCTGGCAGTGCGCAAACCCAGAGGTCACCTCAACTTGTGGCGAACAGTTTCCAAACATCCTCGTGTTGGCATGACTAAAAGCATATTTAAGATTTGTCTTGGACGCAGACTTCAGTTTTGTAAAACATACAGAGAAAGAGGGCGAGACGAGAAGATAAGGCGGATGTGCTCATCTCCAAACTGAGCGGCAGAGACAAACAAGAAATAGTTTTATCATTAGAGCATCTTCATGAGGCAGGAGGTGGGTGGAGGCAGGGTGGCGAAGATATCAAAATGTCCCCTTTTCTAAACGTGGAATGAACTGGCCAATAAACACAAAAAGGGGCTGAGTAGATTCCCACCTGATTCCCAGCAGATCCCTGACAGATTAACGCCTCCAGAACAATGAGACGAGAGCGTAGACGGCTTCCTCTGTGTCCCCCCTCTTGTCTGGGGCAGACAACATCCCTGCGCTACCCTTTCAGTGTGGTTAGAGTGTGTGCTCACGGGCAAGGAAACTTTCCCAGCAATCCCCAGAGGGAGGGGGAAGACTATACCACCAATAACACACAAAACATCTGTGTGTGCATGTGACAGAGACGCAACATTTAAGACAACGTGATCGTTTTCTCTCTCTCTCTCTCTTTTTTTGCGTCATTTGCCATAATTTCAAGTCCCCAATTTCTGTAACCAACAGTCTTGCTTAGCGGATTCTGGAAAAAACATGAACCAACACAGACTCTCACATCCTTCATGTGCGCATAATTTAACCACCATAGCCTGTGGATGATCTCTCATATCTACTATCTCACATGCGGGGTGATTTTCAGGCTACTACAGAGCAACCAGCAGCACAGCACGAGCTTTGAATAAGTGGAACTGCGCTTTTTATTGACACAGTCCCGTGTCTGGTCCTCAGCAGGCTTCTGTAGTTTGACAGGTGACAAGAGGAAGGACTAAAGTTGAAATGTTCCAGCTTCAGGAAAAAGTGTGATTTCTATTTACAGATTCAATCTCTCACTTTTGTCTCCACCTTTCTCCCTCACACACCTGTTACGTGCTTGCTTCCTTAACCCCCACACTCCCTCTTTAGCTAAAGAGCTCTCCCCCCCCCCCCCCCCCCCCCCCATCCTGAAACACCTCCTGCACCCCCGAGCAGGTGTTGGAGGAAGTCATAGCCTAATCAGACAATCTAAACAGTCACTATCACGCAGCTGATAACAACAGGTGTCTGTACACTAGTGAAGAGGTCCAACGCTGAATGGCTTCCAATTTATTTTCTATCTTTAACAAAGCTTCAATAACCAGACACTAAACATTTACAGCCCGAAAGTGTGATACACGATCGAAACCAACTCTAATTTCAGTATTATTTATTTCCTGTTACATGATCTATTACATTGTTTAATCACTGGACAGAAATTTAAATTAGAACAACATTTTTAAAGCCGGTCCACAATAATGAAAATAATTTGTTGTTTTGCTGGTGGAGACTAAACTCCTGAGTGTAAAAGACTGCTTTTCCCCTAAACTCACACTTTATTACATCCCAATAAAGTAATGCATAATTCCTGAAACCAAAGAAAATCTAAAAAATTAAAATAAAGAATATAAACAGATTAGAGGCATAGACTGTATATAAAAGATGGCCATATCCACCTACACTACCAGCTGGTTAGTGAAATAATTTCTGTGATTTCTTGAATATTTTGGCCATGACCATCTTTCTCGTTTGTGACACTGTATGGTAGTACTCACATTAAACACACCCTCCATTATCATCTATTTTAGATGGGATTCTAACCCTAACCATAATTTACAACCTCAACATCATGTGGTGATTAATAAGACTTGAAACTAGTGGTTGAAACCATTAGCACATCAGGACAGTGTTTACTGGTGCCCAATTTTTTTCTTTCTTTTGTCTCACCCAACTTAGCCATTAAGCTCAATCCAAGTCCACATGCATAAGGGTATTTTATAAAATACCTTATGATATTTATAAAATATCTTTGTCTAAATGAAAACACAAAACATCATGTTAACTGCCCAGAGCATGCTAACGCAACAGGTGGTGATACATACCTAACAACATAAAAAAAAAAGTCTACACTGTTTTATGCAGTTAGGCCAAAATGTATATAAAACGCTATGACTACCAAAATAGCTGTGTACGTGTGAACAGGGAATCAGTCCCAGAAGCTACTGCCATCTTTTCTATACAGTCTGTGATAAAATACAAACTTCACAAGCAGCATGTCAGTTGTTTGTTTCGTTGTTGTTTTTTTAAGAAAGCACATTCATTATGATAACTTCCATTCATCCATCCGTTGTCTTCCACTCATAAGTGTTGCAGTGGGCTGGACCCTATCCCAGGTACCACAGGGCAAGAGGCAGTGTACACCCTGGACAGGTGGCCAGGTAACTTTAAAAAAGGTAATGATTCCTCCTTCGTACATTCATCCAACACTCTGCGCATGGATGAATGGATTTAAAACTCCCATTTCAGGGATTTTTTTTAGTTATATTATATTCTTATAAACTTTTAGGCGTAAGCTATGAGTTGCGAATATCTCCAGTCCCCGAGCAACAAGACAGCATCCCAGCTTTACAAACCAGCTCGAGTTTCCCACTCTTTCTAAGTACAAAATAGGTAACCAATAATCCCGTCTCCTCTTTGCTTGCTTCTCCCTGTTAATTTAAGTATCATAGCATGCTGCTAATACATTGCTAAACATACAGCTGTGGTGACTCTGAAACAGACCCTAAGAAGCAGCTCCACACAGGGGTATACAGGTAAGGCGGAGAAGATCATCTGTATTTTGAGGTCAGACTTAATATATGGTACACTCTGGAGATGTGTGACGTGTGAGACTAGCATATGTCTTAAAGTAAAACATCTGATTCAAAAGAGTTTGCATAATGATCTGAATTGCCTGGTAAAACTGCCCTCTATGTAACTATCTATCTATATAATTAGTTAAGTTAAGTTAAGTTAATTAAGTGGTAATGTGGTTTTATACGGAGGCAATATGTCCTTCTTTTTTTTACAGCTTTTTGCCTTTATTTGCTAAAAATGTTTTTTTGTTTTTTTTTTAAGTTAATGCAAGTTTAAGTTTACATATGCAACAATGGATGACAAGCCATATATATATGTCTATGTTCTTAGGCATCATAAATGAATGATTTAATTGTATTCATCCCACTAGTGGAATAGGCAGAACCCGGACAAAGCTGTTTTTTCTTTCTTTATAAACTTTCTTGTAGGCAGACATTTTTCACATTTGAAGAGCTTAAAGTAGTCAATGTTTGGCACATTTTGTGCAACATGTGTGTTAAGCAGGTTTCAAAACCATTGTCAATCAGTTGATGTAGTTTTCCAGTCCACTCACCCATTTATGGCCATATTCTTTATAAGGATAGGGCAGAATATCTAGAACACTTGCTGCTAATTACCAGAGCATTGTTTAAACTTTGTGGCCTGTGCAGCTCCAGCGGCTCAGGGGATCAGCGTGGAGTGCTAACATATATATACCTTCCGTTCCTGTGATTTAAACTAACACTCCTGCCTCGCCACTCAGCACAAAGGAGCCAGCAAACACATTGTGCAATTCCCAAGAAAGCCACCCACAGACATTTATACAGCAAGACTGGCGACCAGCAGCTCAACTGCGTTTCAGAACTCACTTGGAAGGCGGACAGTTTGTGCTGCTACGCCAAGGACAGGAAGTGCTTGCAGAGGGACAGGAAGTGCTCACCGCTGCAGTAGCCGAGGCTGGAACTGAGATAATGCCATTGTGTAAGCAAGCCAAGTGACCTCTCCCTGAGCGCAGAGTCCAGAGGCTGGCGTCGAGAGCCCTGGCCCCCACCCAGCCCCAGACTCCCCAGGCACGGGGTGGGGGACTTGGTGGAGGGACTGGGGGAGGAATGGAAGGAGGAGGGGGGGGTATGAGGCGTGTCACCTCCACATTCCCCCCCCACCATCCCAACACCGACAACACCACCTCCCCTCCTCTGGGTTGACTCTGAACCTCACCTTGTAGAGGAAATGTGGCTACGACTCCAGACTTTATGACTTCTCCCATCAAAAGCCAGGGTTTTTCACTCCCACACAGAGAGAGAGGCCGTCAGGGCACACTCATACCCCACGCCCATATCAACACACGCATTCACAGAGACACACAGGCAACCACCACACACACAGCGTCCCTCTTTCTCTTTTCTCTTAGGAACGGAGGGGGAAAACCCTATCAGGTCATCAGCGGTAAAATAGACGATGACAGTATTATAGTCCAGATCCTGTCCCATGCAGCTCCCAGCTGGACCTCCATCCAAAACACCCTCCTACTAACCCCTAGAGGGTCACCCAGCATGCTCTGGAGTACTACTGGTGTCTGCTCGGGGCATGAAAAGGTTGCATAAGCATCTGTCATATTTCTGTCAGCCCCTTTTGACATGTCAGAGAGGCCGTAGACCACAACAAGATGGGAATGGTCTGAGAAAAGACGGAGCTGACAGTTTGGGGTCTGCTGGCTCTGATAAGAAATCCCGTGGCCTGGGGGTGATGTTTGGATTTCTGACCACAAACATGGGCTTCATTCTCTGAGAGATAAACACACCATGTCTGGATATTTCAGGTGCAACAGGTTGCTTTAACCTTTGCCTCTGCACCATTACCCAGGTCTGAGTCGGTTGCACCAAAAAGCAACAAAAAAACATTTTTGCACAATTCAATAGCGTTTGTCTGTGTGTGTGTGTGTGTGTGTGTGTGTGTGTGTGTGTGTGTGTGTGTGTGTGTGTGTGTGTGTGTGTGTGTGTCATGCGAGTTTATAAAGTTTATATTTGACTACTGGCTGATGTCATCTCCATATCCGAAGAGAAGCTTGCCAAAGGTTTAACCTCCAGCTCAGTATGAGACTTCAAGTCACAAGGAAAGGGCAAATATAGAAAGCAAAAATATTCTTTGCATAGTAAAATCAGGTTTATCTTTAATTTTAAAACTCATACAAAGTATAATAGAGAGCAAAATGACAGGAATGAGCACCTAATGAGATGAAAGTAATTATTAGACGTGATATTTGAGATATTGCAGATTAAAAGTTCCTTGCGATGTTGAAAAGGGTGCAGTATAATCGCTGGGAATGAAATTAAAAAGCCCTTTAATAAGGCTGCCAAGCAAGCACGTTCTCAAGTGGATGGATCGAAGGGATGTGATTAAGAGAGTTTTGAGACCTCCGTTTAATCAATCAGCTGTTTGCTGACATCGAAGCCCAGACCCTCGGTGTGTCTACAGCAGGAGAAACTTGACTTTTTGAACATCGGGGTGCTGAGAGAGAAGCTGCAGCGCTCCAGTATCACAACACTTTGTGGTTTTAATGTTTATTTCACCCCCCCTGTTCATTTCACTCTCAGAAGACTCGAATCTTCAATGGGCGTCTTTTGTCCAGCGCGTCTTATTATGCTGCTCTCAAAGAAAGTTTGCATCGAGACAGCCGCGCGTAAAAGTTGCTAATGACGGAGCCATTAAGTCCATTAGATTGCAAGAGCCTCTAACGCAGTTTGGGAGCCAATACACAGATTGGTGATGAGGTATTGGTGTCTGACGCAAGAGCGAGGTGAGAATAACAACGCGACCGGCGCGCGTGGCTCTGCCTCTCCGTTTATTGTGGATTTAAAAGTTTTTTTGTTTAGTTTCAAGTCTTTTTAATCCAAACGCATAAATCCAAATGCAAAGTCTGACAATGTTGCACTAATGGCAGGATACGTGTTTAAATTCATTGCAGAATTCAACATCTAGCTGCACATGACTTTCTGCACCTATTTGAAATACCGCTGCTTCCCCCCTCCTCCCCCTTTGAAGGATGTCACCACACCAAACAAGGGTCGTGGGCGTGCTCTGAACTTTTTTACACCTTTGTAGTAGTGGGCACTCCCTCCACACGGCGATTGGCTGCTTCTGCGTTTATAGCGCACCGACATTCACGCTCACTGCTGAGTAGTCGGTATCTTTCGGTCCATGCGGCTTCTAAGAGACGCTAATGGATGTGACTAATTATTTTTCATTCCACTCTGAAAGCAAGGCGCATTTGATTTTTCTTTGATTTGTTAAAAAAAACAAAAACTTATTATTAAGAATTTATTACTTGTCGTGTGTTGTCGCCTCTGCGAGCTGTCCGGTGGCTCTCTCCAATCCTCCCAGCTGGACAGAGATGAGTAGTCCCGATGCGGGTTACGCCAGCGACGATCAGACCCAGGGAAGGTGTACGCTGTCAGTCATGATGCCTGGAATGGGACACTGCCAGTGGGCCGACCCTCTCAGTCCTCTTGGGGACACAAAAGTGAAAAACGAGCCGTGCGCGTCCAGCTCCGGCAGCCAGAATCGCGGGAAAAGCGAACCTCGGATCCGACGGCCCATGAATGCGTTTATGGTCTGGGCAAAGGATGAGCGCAAGAGACTGGCGCAGCAAAACCCGGACCTGCACAACGCAGAGCTGAGCAAAATGCTGGGTAAGGGCGTTCATACTTTTCTAAACAACTGTATTTGTCACATCTGTGCAGTCACGCTTTTATTTTCCACTGATTTTCAGTCTTTACGTGATTGCATTTTTACTGTTATGTCAATTTTATTCCCAGATAAATGTAAATAGTCCTTTCCCAGCAGATGACGTGACGTTTTTAAAAGTTACTCTTGTCTGAGTTGGCTGTAGGTGTAACCTCAAAAACCTGTCCCAGTCCCCTAAAATGGCAACAGGCTATTTTTGTGTGCATCACCAGACTGCACACGATATCTGCTGACATATCACTGATGTGTACTCTCTTCTTGACCTGCAGGAAAATCATGGAAATCGCTTCCTATAACAGAAAAGCAGCCTTTTGTGGAAGAGGCAGAGCGGCTGCGGGTCCAGCACATGCAGGACCACCCCAACTACAAGTACCGGCCCCGGCGGCGGAAGCAGGTGAAGAGGATTAAGAGGCTGGACTCTGGCTTTCTGGTCCATGGCGTGTCAGATCACACGGCCTCATTGATGCCCGGGGAGAACAGGGTGGGTGTGGATAGCCTTGGCATTGGCTACCATGAGCACGGCTTCCAGGTTCCTCCACAGCCGCTCAGTCACTACCGTGATGCTCAGGCTCTTGGAGGCCCCTCTTATGAAACCTACAGCCTGCCCACACCTGACACCTCTCCCCTGGACGCTGTGGAGTCAGAGTCCATGTTCTTTCCCCCCCAATCACAAGAGGATTGTCACATGATGCCTGCATACTCTTACCAGTCACAAGCTGCAGAATTTCAGCCCCAGGACCCCCTCTCCAACCACCACAGCAACGCCATCGTGCACCGACACCCAGCCTCGGCTCAAGAGCAGCCCCCTCAGCTCCCCCCTTCGTACATGGGGTGCCCCAACCCTTTAGCCATGTATTACCCTCACCACTGCAATCCCAGTCACACCAAACGGCACCCCGGTGGAGCAGGACAGCTCTCCCCACCTCCTGACGCTCACCCTCACTCAGCAGACAGCGTGGAGCAGATGCACCACTCTGACCTGATCGGTGAGGTAGACCGCAGCGAGTTCGAGCAGTATTTGAGTTCCTCTTCAGCGCGTGCGGACATGACAGGCTTGCCGTACGGGTCACACGAGGCAGGCATGCAAGGACCTGAAAGCCTCATATCATCGGTGCTGTCAGACGCCAGCACAGCTGTGTATTACTGTAGCTACAACAACTCCTAACCTCCTGCCCGGCCTGTTACCCTGCAACAAGGACACATGCTCTGACCTCAAATCTCTGTAGCTAAATCTGAACAAAAAATGTTTGGTTTTTTTTACTGAAGCAGGAGGTTTAGGAGATTTAAACCCAGCTTTGTACTGTACAAGAACAGTTAATAAAGCCATTGAGGATTTTAGTAGGAACACTGGCTTGAACTTTTCTCTTCCTCTCTCGCAGGGATATGAAGTCATTTTGTGATGATAAATATTGTACAGTCACTATTTTAAAGTTTATGTATATACTGAATGTTTTTTTTATACTTTTGCACTTTTGAGAAATAAATGTTTGCAAATAGTCTTGTTCTCTCGCGTATTATTTTGTCTATATTCTTAAATTCAGAATGACATTTGATGAAATGCATCGGATTTCATATTTTAATTTTATATTGGGGTATGTTTTATTTCATAAATATGTCAATATTTAGTTATAAAAATATTATAGCACAAATTCACCTTTTTATGCAGCCCAGCCTTATTCCTTATTATGTGGTTGTTTGTTTTTCCGACTTCCACACGGAGCTGAACGCGTTCCCAGCAGAAACGGTTGCTCACCTGGAAGCAGGGCAGCGGAGGGCTGCGACCCGGCTTCCTGGCCCGGACACAGTGGAGGCAATCTCAGTGCCTGTGTTACACATGGCGCCTTGTTTTCGCAGCATGGGAGAGCAGTTTATGCTCCGGATATCCTGTCTGTAAATGATTTAGTCTTTTCTGATTAATGGTAGGGGCCATTAAAATTACGTGTGGACAACTACACGTCTTTTGAACAATGGTGACCATTTATTTTTGCGTGTTTAACAACAGAGCATTAGGTATACGCTTCAATATCCATCCTCCAGCTATGCTTAATAACATGGCAGTGACATCAGGCGTTATTTCTGTGGGTATACCGAACGGCGATGATATATTTATCCACTAATGCCCGTCTGTCGCTTTGACATGAATCAAACTTATCGGGCTAAAATCTTTAAGAGATCAACCCAGACCTTGAGGGTAATTTGATGTATTTATAACACAGCAAGAGTCCCATTTTATAAATAGAGGTTTTTCCTATTTTAAAAGGAAGAGGTTCTTCTCTCAGGGGTCAATCACCCTGACCTCACGAGCCATTTTTAGCACTTCAGAGGAAACATGGTCCTGAGGTGTGTATATGTATTCGTACACTTTGTTCCCTCTGAATGTTCTAAGTATTCTCTTATGCAGAAACAGATGTTGGGCTCAGGGTAAATACTGACGCTCTTCCCACAGTTCGCTACGTGTTTTGCTTTCCCTTCTGTCACCCAAACCCGACGTATCTACCTCCAGGCCGTGCAGGAGAATCCAGCGTAATGGCTCTGAATGTGTTTAAATTCAGTCTGCAGCTGAGTGGCAGGTTTATCCTCCCTGTCGTTACCGCTAATAGGTGCATAACAACAGGCTCAGGCCACGATCCCCGAGGCATCAGCACAGTGGGTGGGGGTCACCTGCGCGGACTTAGGGAGAGGCAGACCCCCCACGTCAACCGTGATATTATCTCATTACGATAATTGACCCGGGCTAATTGACGAGGAAGAGCTCAACAAGGAAATCTGACAATTCAGACAGATGTGGGAGGTGTTGGATAAAATTATGTACATGTTGGAGATATGATGGAAACTTTTAATCAGTTATTTGATTGATTTCTTTTGTTTATATTTCTTTTTCATTTATAATTGAATCAAATTCACTTAAAAACAGCTTGAAAAACATTCTGCTTTTTATATAAAAAAACAACATTTATAAAAACGTAAAATTTCTCAGCAGTAGAATGTAGATGTTGTAATTTTATTTCTGGTCTTATGTTTTTTGTTTTGTTGGTTTTATTGGATGTGACACAGGTGGTGATTGGTATCCTGAAAAGCACTGTATAAGTACATGTAATTACTTACTAATGTAAAAGACTTAATTATTATTTGCTTTTGTATTTAACAAGCTAGATACAGTTTATGGTGTTAAGAGGCCATTCAGTTCAAATTTATTTATATAGCCCCAAATCACAACAACAGTCACCAAAGGCATTTTATATTGTGAGGTAGACCCCACAATAACACAAACATGCATTTCTTAATATAATATTTTATACTATACAACTGGTTGTTTTCATATTGTCCCACATATAAGAAAGAAGAGCATCTATTTAATGTTTTTCAGCCTATTTATAACAGTGATGTTTGTATCAAGCAGCAGCACTGAAATGTTTTCAGGTAAAAGCAAGAAATTCTGTCAGAGCAAAGAGAGCACAGCTCAAAGCTCAGGAAATCAGGGCTTTCATGATGTTCCCACTGCAGCAGTAGTGTGCACGTGTGTGTGTGTGTGTGTGTGTGTGTGTGTGTGTGTGTGTGTGTGTGTGTGTGTGTGTGTGTGTGTGTGAGAGGTTTTTTGTGTACCCGTGTGTCCTGGGGCTTCGCTGCCAGGCAGTGCGCAGGGAGCCACTCAGAGATTACAGCAGCACGACGGGCTGCATTAACACAGCAGCACTTAATCATGGCACTGCCCTAATCTCATCTCAGGTAGCTGCCTTTCGCAAACACACAGACAAATACGGCCTCGTGTAGCCGCAAAGGAGACAGCTGCAGTTTGATTCAACAAACCGGCACCGTCGGCTGTATTTGACCTCCGAGAGGTTTTAGCAGATATTATTATGTCACCACAGCAGTGCGTGATTATGCTCAATAAACAGCAAACGCACAGTATAGATAATACAGCTCACCTGAGGAGCTGGCTCCAGGTGCAAGCACTTATCCCTAATTGAGTTCTCGCTCTTAACATTATACCATTCAGTAACAAGGAGAGCAAATAAAAAGCCATGTCACGTGAATGTCCCGAATATGATTTTACTATAAAGAAAAAATAAAAAGCTAATAGTTTATCAACTATTATATAAAAGTATTTTTTCCATAAAGTTATTTTATTAAGGTTGGTAACACCTTATTTATAGTGAGAAATAATCCATTCATTGTATTTATTTTAAAACAATTTCACTGCAGCTTGGTTTGACTTTTTTCAGCAGCTTATAGAATAGACTAGAATACCTTTTATAGTAACTATACAAATATATAAATAATTTCCCCCAGGGATCAATAAAGTATTCTGATTCTGATTCTGATACAATGAGATTTATGCAAAAAGGCTGCAGAAGACCTGGACTTTCTGATATTTTACCAGCATTTGCAGCATAAGCATTGCCCAAGGAGACTTTTCACAACCTGCCAAATTGGTTCTCATTAAGACCTTACAAACCACCTAAAATAAATAAGTATTTGATCTTGATTTGACTGTTGTAATAGGTTTAATTCAGGTGTCAATCATCCCAAACGCTGCGACTCGGTGCTTAACAACTGCATATCCCCCATGTTGGTTTCTTTACACTGGCTACCAGGCAGTTTTAGAATTGATTTTAAGATTTCACTGTTTGCTTTTAGGGCATTGCATAGGTTGGCGCCTCCTTACTTCTCTGATCTCTTAACTTTGTACACTCCCACTAGATCCCTGAAGTCTGCTGAGCCAAAAAACATAAAGGAGATCAGGCCTTTAGGTACACCTGAACTAACTCTTCACATCAGCTTTTAAGCCAGGCACGACTTTACGTGTGTGGTTTTACTGAAGTTTTCTCGTTTTGTGCTTTGATTTTTAAAATCTCTCTCATTGTTTTGTATGAATTTATTGTTTTAGCTGTACAACACCGACAACAATAGATGCTGCTTTTTTTAAAATGCTTGTAAACAATAAAGTAATCAAGTAATTAAAGTTATTATATTCAAGTTGTGTACTAAAATACTGTCCTATTAGGTCTTAATACCATTCATACAGAAAAAAACGAAACTGTGGCTCAAAATAACGTGAGGATCTGCTGTGTTTCGCTGACATTTTTCAACGTTGGTCCAACAAAACAAGGAATTTGATTACATCAATTTGTGCTACAACTCACAATGGTACAGTCTCACTATTTCCTGGCATTTTCTATTCTAAACAGTTAATCGGTCAATTGTATGAAGACTGATCAGCATGAAAATGACGCACAAATAAATAAAATCATATATGCATATGACACGAGGTTAGATTTCAACATGGTTTTACATCTGTAACTGACTTTGAAATGGGTTCAGTTTCAACACAAGTGTGACGCAGTAACGCACATAAATCAAAACTCTGTGTGCAAACTATTGAAAGTCTGGGTTTCAGAGAGAGCGACAGATAGGGGCTGCAAACTGATTAAGTCATTGATAGTAGATTGCAAATACAGCATGCGAGACAGCTGCAGGAGAGGGTGTGTCCTTTGTCTAAAGCAGGGCTGGTTGTTCATAATCCCAGGCATATGCTATCCCTCTCAGGCCTGATCGCTTTTATGGTCTCTGCCTGTCACACCATCGTCCAGTTGTGTTCCCACTATATATAGTTTCACAGATACAGTCAATCTCCACTCAATGCTGTGACCTAAAAAGCTTTCTTTTTTTTCTCTATGACGACAAAGTCAGATGTAAGCAATTTGTTTGTGATTTAATTAATTGAACAGGTATTCTGTGATAAATAATTACTGACTTGAAGTCTTTTTAATTGCATGGTTGCAAGGCAATGTTAACATGTTTCACAGGAAGGTGTTTTGTTTTATATAAATTAGTTAAAAGTTCAACTGCATGATTTTTGCTTCGTGCAAAAAAAGCTGGACATTTAGAGAAATTAAAACAATCACAAAATGTGATGCATAATACATTCATTCATTTTATATTACATACATTATGTAATTTCAAACACCAACAGGCCAATAGAAGGAGTATAGTAATATTTACGAGACATGAAGATGCTGCATGCAGGTATAAAAGTATTGGTGCTCAACCTAGCTTCAAAGCAGAGGTGGCCTACATACGTAAAGTGTTTTGTTTTGGTTCGTTTCTTAAAAAGGTGTTTCAAAAGAGAGTAAAAAATATGCAGAAATGATAAAGTGTTGCAGCAGAAATAAGTAAGATAAGGCCAACAGAAGCTAGGTCTGATAGTGCTGATTATAAAGTTGTGGTTTGGTGCCAGAGAACATTTTTCAAACTGGCTAGCACATTTGTTTCACAGTCAGGAATTGACTCAGGGAGCTGAATCAACTCCAGGCCTCTCCTGATCAGCTCAGCACTCACTGTTCTTTTGTCTGAATCCCCTTGTGGCATTCAGGACAATTTTTAGCTCATGTCCAGGCGGGTAGTGAGTATAAGATGACTACATCAGCAGTCAGTTTCCTCTCGGCTGTGTTTTTTCTTTGGGAGGCTAAAAGGTGTTGGCAGAGTGTTCAGCCACACTTTGCTTTCTTTAAGTTTTGTGTCCTCTTGTTACAGGATTCCCTGCTGGCTCCTTTCTTGAGAAACAAGTAAGGAAAGTGAGCAATGATGAACAAAGAACATTGTGTAATATGATTAGTCATTAATGAGTAACTTCAATTTGATGCCAGCGTTGAGAAGAAGTGAATGCAAAATCCAAATAATGTGGAAAATTACAACATGAATTTCAAATACACTTTAAAAGCAAAGTGAAAAGTTGAAAGGGCAAAAATGTATGAAATGTAGATAAAATACAATGGATATCCTAAAATATCGTCATGGAAAAGCTAAATAGTGTCAGTCTTATTTATATCGTACAGTTCATTAAATGTAAACTCAATGTGCTTACCATAAAAGATAAAAACACTGAAAAAAAACTGTGTAGCTCTACAAGAGCTTAAAGCTTTGAAAACAATAAAATAAAATACAAGTTAACTGACATACGCAAACTTACACTTCTTGGCCATTCGTTTTTGCTTAAAAGCCCAGATAAAAATCATAAAGTTATGTAGCTGAAATGTACTCAGTGAACAATTTACTGAAATCATTTGCTTAATTTAAGTGGTTTAATAGCTAAAAGTATTTAACAGACAAATACTAACAAATTAGATAATTATTTGGTTAGCTTAATTAGCTAGCTACAACTAACATGTTTATGGTAAAACAGATTTTTTAAAAAACATTTAATGTAATTGCTAGCTTATGGCAATTAACAAGTGATTGAAACAATTAGCAAAAGGTAATCATAAAGTACAACATTTAATGAAATATAATTAAAAGCAGCAGGCTATGTAAATGCAGATTAATAGTTCAGGAAAAGTAACCGAAAAATGAGGACTAAATGTTTGAAACAGAATCTAAAAACTGCTGAAATAAATAATAATTTCTGAAAGAAAAACCTGAAAAAATACAAAAAAACTTTCAGTTGCAGATGAAATAGCAAACCTAACAGCAGAAATACTTACTTAAATATAAGAAATTAGCCCTTAGCTAAAAACAACAGAAATGGTTTAAAAATAACTTAGCTAAGGATTAATAATAGTTAGGCCTTAGCTAAACAGTTTAAGCAGATAGCTAAAAGACAATGAAGAAGTAAATAAGTAAATAAAGAAAAACTGATGAAATAGGTTAAGTAACTGATTTATAGTTAAAACCAACAGAAGCTAGGTCATGGATTGTGAGTATGAAAAGACACTTGAGTAAAAATTGAGTAAACAGCTAAAAGAAACTGAAATAAACAGTGACATGAATCTTTCAGATCCTACAACAAACTGATTTAATAACATCCAAAATACTGCAGCTCAAGATAAACGTGGGTCATTGTCTGTAGCTCTGTTTTTTTCTTTCTTTCTTTCAATCATTGAATCTTCAGAGAGCACCTGTCCCCACTTCCTCGTTCCGATGACTTCTGTTTGCTCCATCCATGAAAGATTGGCTGGGAACATCCTCTATCCGAGAGGAAACCATGCTCTGTGAAATTCACACCACTGGACCCATTTTGGGAATCACCGGTAGGACTTCCTAAAAAATAAAAATACATAAAAATATAGTCTAAATAAAGGGAGGAGAGGGCAGAGTGTCATGACCCAGGTCACCTGCCTTTGTTGTCGCATTGTTTTTGTGTGTGAATGAGTGTGTCTTTGAGTGTATGTCTGAGCTGCTGAAACTGGGGTGTTGTACAATTTATGAGATGTTTTTGTTGTTTGTGCATTTATCTTAGATTTTACCCACATTCAAATCAACTTTACCTTCCTAGAAAACTGAAACTTGAGCTCAGTATCTCTTTTAATCAGTTGTTTCAGTTTGATAAGTGATTACAGGACAGTTTTAATGCTAACCTCTCGATATGAAATAAAAATACTGCATTCAGAATAAGGCAGCCTGCTAAATTAGGTAATTATTTTTGATGGCTTTCCAATAGTTTTCATTATAAAGACCTAACGTCTCAAGTGAGGCCTTGGGAAACTTTTGGAAAAAAGTTTTGATATCATATTTTGAGATAAACATTTTAATAAACTGCAGCACAACATTGTCTAGACATTGTTTGGTGTTTTTCTTTCAATAACACTGTGAGTCTGAAGGTTGTCTCTTACACAGGAAGCGTATTTGCGCTAGTGATATTGGATTATGAACTTCAAACAAACATCAAACACATTTCCACTGAAATAGCAAACAGCCCACTTCCAGTTCCTCAGGAGCTCATTCCTCCACCTGAAGGCCCTGTCTCCTCCACAGCAGGCCCCATCTGTTAGTGACGATGTGCTGCGTTCATATATTTTAACATATTTTGGTATTTAAAATCTTTTTTAAAATTCAACAGGTTTTTAATATTTGAATGCTGTTAGAGAGTGGTTGGTGTTTTCTGGAGGCTGCAAAGAAGCCATCTGTGTTGTTGGTTGTAGCCACCAGGGGTCAGCTGAGTGCTGGGCTACGTGAAGCTCACTGTTCAGCCTTTACCAAGTGTGTGTCTTTAAAACACATACTCTTACAATAATGTGGCAAGTTCAATATCCAAGCACAAAAACATCTAAGATAACATTATATGATTGAAGTTTAATATTAATGTTGTGATGTAATTAGGCAGGTATAACACTGTATGTATGTAAACTAAAAATAAATGTAAAACACATTGGCATATTGATTAAAATACTATATAAAGACGCTGTATATATAGTGGGGAAAGTTTTTTTGTTATATACTATATAACAAAATACTTCAAAATACTTATCTTGCATTTATACTGATTGTTACTAAACATATATGTAATATTTTAAAAAAAAAACACCATTCCTTCAAAAGACATTTACCCATGTAAGGCCTGAATGATGGTATTGGTCGTCCCATAAGAATGTAACTGGTGATAGTAGATACCAAAGCATATGATTCACATAACTTTTTTATATCCATCAAAACACTCAGTGACCCTCTGTGACTCATGTAAGCGGTCATCCTGGAATAAACCACTCCTATCCGGATAGAAGTGTTTCATAGGATAAAGTTGATCACAATTTCCAAAGCTCTTAACGCTAGGGCTAAATAATGCCGTTTTTCTTTTAATTTATCCTGTCTCTTTAAATGTATCTGATGTACTTTAAACAGTAAGTTTAACTGCACAGTATACCTGATCAAAAATGTTGTAACTCGTGAAAAAATTAAACATTTAGCGATTTCTCTGTTAACATTGTTGTAAATGCAGAACATTGTAAAGCAGGGGTCTCAACTTGTGGCCCGGGGGCCACTTGTGGCCCACGTCACCCCTACTTGGCCTGTGTATTAACGGGAATAAATATAATGCAGTTACTTTTTGTGTTAGGAAGGATTTGTTTGTTGTTGAGTGCAATTTTAAAATAAGTTCTAAAGCATTTAATATAAGGGCAGTATGTGCAGAGAGCACAAACGTGTTGAGGGATTGGCTGTGTTAGTTCAGTCAGTTATTTGTAAAGAAAACAAGTTTCACTAGCAGTCAAAAGCTAATGTGTATAGTTATGTCTGCATTTTTATTTTGTTAAATATGAACAAAATTATAGCAGAAGTGCTGCCACGTGTCTGGCCTGGAAGAGAGAGCACCAGTTTGTTTATTTGGTAGTTCAGTGAAAGGCTTCAGTTAGAAAAAAATTGTGTTCATGTTTGCAGTTTTGCCTTTTCATACAATGTTTTAAATTTTCAAAAAACAAACAAAACACTACAGTTTTGGACATGTTTGTGGGTGTTTTCTTGTTTGTTTGTTTTTGTACTACTTAAAGACTAAAGTGGCCCTCACATAAGATGACAGTGCCAGCAGTGGTCCACAGCACATTTAAGTTTGAGACCCCTGTTGTAAAGTAAAAGGCTGATAATTTAGCCAGTCAGTGTGAGATTACCGCAGAGTGCGTGGGAAAAAGCATAGTGTGTGGTTAGTTGGGAGCACGTGAGCCTGCAGTGGATGCAGGTGAGGTGGGATAGCCGGGTAATCCCGGACAGAAGCCCTGCAGTGATGATGCACGGCCTGGTATGTTAAGCTCCAGCTCTGCTTTTGATTTCAGCATTTCTTGCAACACACCATTGAAATAACTTATTTTAACACCACGAGTCAAAATAAACGTGACAACAAAAATTATAATTACATAACTACGATATCTAGCATGCACACGATCACACGCTAAAATGTTTTGCTGCACATAAATTTTAAGTTACAGCAAATATTTTAAATTCATGAAGACACAAAGGTTACTTGAATGTTTTGATTATAGTGTAATTTTTAATATACAGATAATGTGCTGATTTTTAAAATAGATTTTTTTATGCATGCTAAACAAACAAACAATAATATAATATAATATAATATAATATAATATAATATAATATAATAAATAATATATTCATAAAAATACATTATTTTAAAATCTTTAAAACACAAGGACCAGAACCTGGACATCTCAGCCTACCTGCCCACCCCATATTTTAAAAAGAAAAAAATAGACTCTGAAAATAAAAATTAAAAAAAGGCAGCATGATGTTAGACAAATGGCTTTAGTGAGTCTGCATATGTGCCCCCCTCCTGATTTCTTTGTTATTTGCATACTTGTCCATATTTTATGTTTCAGATCATCAAGCAAATTTTAACCAAATATAACAAGCGAAAATACAAAATTCAGTTATTAATGGAGAAAAACGCTATCTATAGCTACCTGATCTTATGTGAAAAAGTAAAATCCCAATCATGAATCAAGAAATCACTTAAGTAGACCCTGTCTGACAAAGTGAAGCAGGCTAAAAGATTCAAAAACCAACACATCGTGGCACATCACCGACTCATCCAGGAGGTCCCAAAAGACCTCAGAGCAACATCTAAAGACCTGCAGGCCTCTCTTGCTTCAGTTAAGGTCAGAGTTCATGATTCGACAATCAGAAAGAGACTGGGGGGAAATGGCATGACTCATCTCACATTTACCAGAAAACATCTGGATGATCCGCAAGACTTTTAGGAAAATATTCTGTGACCTGATGAGACAAAAACACATTTTTTTTGGAAGGTTTGAGTCCCGTTACATCTGGTGTAAAACTAACAGAGCATTTCATAAAAAGAACATCAAGCCAACAGTCAGACATAGTGGTGGTAAGGTAATGGTCTGGGACTGCTTTGCTGCTTCATGAATTCTGCTTATTCCCAGAAAATGCTGAAGAAGAAGTTCAGGACTCGAAGCTCAAGCACACTTTGGTTATGAACATACCAGCAAGTCCACTTCTCAATCATACACACGCACACACAAAAAATGTAATAAAAAAAAAAGGTTTCAGTGTGGCCCAGTCAAAGTCTGGACTTAAATCAGATTGGGATGCTTTGGCACAACCTTAAACAGGCTGTTCATGCTGGAAAACCCTCCAGTGTGGCTGAATTACACGCAAAATTCCCCACAGTGAAGTGAAAAACAGGGCCAGATAAATTTGGGAATCATTTTCTTCCTTTAATAAATAAAATCACCATTTAAAAACGGCATTTTGTATTTAATTATTTATTCAGTTAGCTGGTCAGTTTGACTGTCTGAAAGGCATGATGAGGACATCTGATAAAATCTTCACATTGTATTGTGTTACATTAAATGCAATGTTGTCTGTTTCCTGTGTTCTGAAAGTATAGATTTAACGACTTGCACAATAAAATTATTCTGCATTAAATATAAAACATTTTAATTTCTGATCATACTAGAGTCAGTAATTATTTGAGAAGTCTTACCTGATTAATCATTATTCATCTTTTTTGTTACAGAGGTCTTATCGAGTGATCATAATTAGCTTTTTATAGCAACTCAGAAACATGCAGCGATGTACGTGTGTGTGTTTGTGTGCACACATGTCCAGGCTGCTTCTATTTACTACCTCATGACATACTGTGCTGGCCGCACCATGTTTTGTACAGCTAAAAGGAGGAATTAATAGGGATCCCTGACTGCATACATGGCATCACACTCTTTATTTAGTGCTACAAACAGCTCGGGCCATCTGGATGTGCTGGTCTGAGCAAATAGTTGATGGAAATGTGGAGCAAAGCCTTTTGAATATTGCATAATTTCTATATCTGACATCACCATTTCCTGGTTTTGTCCTGTTTCCTTGAGCATTGGGGAGATTGTAAAAATCAGATGGGGGGCTGCGGCTGTAAACATATGGAAAAGCAGAGGATTGTTGTATAGTGTATTGTTTCAAGTTTCAAACTGCAGTGATAATCATTTAGAGTTTCCTCTGGCAACTGTTATCTGCCTATTTGTTGTGTGAAAATGTCTGCTGCACGTTCAGATAAAAAAGACCACTGATCATTAAAAAGAAAATCTGTTAGCTCAGATTTATGTGTTTAGATTGACTAAACTCCACAATAAGACAGAGCATTTTAAACCAGCCTGACTGTCAGAGAGGACGAACCGATGGCACGCCTTGTTCTTTTGGAAATTCTGACTATGAGAACAAGCCTGTAATTTCTTTCAGTTCACCATTCAGCAGCTGAAATGAAAAGAGAAGTTGAGTTTCACGCTCAAGCAGAAGTACAGTGTGTGATTTAAATATGAGTTAACCAAATTCTGCTCAACAGCTGCTTATTTACAAGTATTCAGGGTGAAAGGACCCACAACAACCACAACATAGAAAAGGGAAACTGTCAATAGCAATGCAGAACAACCCAACTGTATAGAGGAAGATGGGCCTACTTAAGTTGCTTAGATTTAAAGATATACAGATGAAATAATGTTTCCAATTAGCACCCAATTTACTGCTTTCATACAAGAGCTTAAGAGAGAAAAACCTCATACAAATACAAATATTAAAATAATCCCCAAGTGAAGGCAAGAGCTGATTTCAAGAAACAATGAGTGCATGAAAAAGTATTTTGGGTCATTTTTCTCTCACACGCACACAATAGACACGATCTCGGCTGAAATTGATTGAGGCGGTAACCTGTTTGTGAACCCTGAACATCAGGAGCACTGATCTTTAACAGTCCACAGAGACAAGTCAAACAGTGGGCGACTTGGATTCACCACATCCTTTTGTTGTCAGGTTCAGAGAAAGTCAAGGCCAACTCAATAAGTCTTTATCTTGGCTTTGGTGTGTGTGTGTGGGTTAAAGTGTGTGTAAGTCATGCATAAAAGAGTAGAAATAATGACTACGTGCACATTCCTGTGTATATGCCCGCTGGTAATAATGTGCATAAGTGCACGTGTGTCTATTGTAGGCGTGCAGTACATGTGCCGCTCGCAGCGTCTGGAAACTCCATTTGAGTGGCGGTCAGGATGCCAGTGTCTCAAACAGGGAGGCCGCCTGTCTCGCCCTCTCCACTCAGCCCTGCCGCTCAGTGACTGACCCTTAATCAGAGGAAGGTTGTCCGATGCGAGCACAGACGGATAAATCACTCCTCACCCTGGGCTGCTATCTGGGTCGTGTGTAGCCAGGGTGTCCCGTCAGCGGACTGGCCCTCAGCCCGGGCCCTCCAAAGCTAATAGCCATGCGGCACTGAGCCCTTTGGTGAGGAGGACCCTGCCTGCCACTGTCCTCCGGGGAATAATAGTCCACATTCTGTGCATATCAGTGTTTATATTTCTGTTGAAAGGCTTGGATGCTGATATAGTGTAGCCTCACAATCTGGGGACACTGCAAAGACACTGTCCACTGAACATTTTCTTATCCGCCATTGTATATTGTCTTTATTTCCTTATTTAATACTTTTTCCCTTCACACTGGCTCCCTCTTTGTAATACTGGAAAGAAACTTTGTTTATATAGTTATATTTACACTCTGCTGCTCAGATGAAAGATAAAGTCTGAGCTATTTATGTGCTGAACCAGTGTACGTAAATTTCCCCATTCAAGTAATGTGCACCCACTGGACACTTCATTAGGTACAACTGTTTCATTTATGGAAATAGTCCAATAGATTAATCAGCTGATCACATGGCAGCAACTCAGTGTATTTAGGCATTTAGACATGCTTAAGACGAACTTCTGAAGTTCAAACTGAGCATCAGAATAGGGAAGAAAGATAATTTAGGTGATTTTGAATGTGAAATGGTTGTTGGTGCCAGACAGGCTGGTCTGAGTATCAGCCGAGATGTACCGGGATTTTCTCGCACCACCAGCTTCACGGTTTACAGAGAATGGGTTGAAAACCCAAAAATATCCAGTGAGCGGCAGTTCTCTGGATGAAAATGCCTTGTTGATGTCAGATTAGAGGCGAATGGTTAGACTGCTTTGAGCTCACAGGGAGGCAACAGTAACTCAGATAGCCACTTGTTACAACCAAGCAAGCAGAAGGGCATCTTTGGACATGGAGCACATCAAACCTTGAAGCAGCAGAAGACCTCATCACTCCTGTCAGCTAATAACAGGAAACATTTTCTGGTCTGATCTATCTCAGTTTCTACTGCATCATGTGGATGGTCCGAATTGGGTGTAAACAGCAGGATACATCCTGCCTTTTGTCAGTGGTTTAGGCTGGTGGTGGTGATACAATGGTATGGGAGATATTTCTTGGCACACTTTGGGGTCCTTAATGCCAGCCAAGCATCATTTAAATGCCAAAGCCTACCTGAACACTGTTGCTGATCGTGTCCGTCCCTTTATCTCAACAGTGCGCCCATCCTCTGATGGGTGCTTCCAGGTTTCTTGAACATGACAGTGAGTTCACTGCAAAGATGTACCTAATATAGTGTCCAGTGAGCTATAAGGCTAATGCTAATCCAAAGAGCTAATCCCCTAGTTTAACAGTTAACAAGATAGGCTGTTGCATAGCACCAGTACACGCCCATATCAGCCTTATTAACTGTTATTGGCCTTTTGAATAATAAGATGAGGTTTACATGAGAGATAGAGATGCTTTGCATTAAGTCAGTTTTCCACTGGTCATGATTTCAAACCACACTGATGAAAAACTGGAAGATATAACAAGACAAAGATTTCTGCTTTCTTGTCACAATAAAAGGAAAGTAGAATTATGATGAACTGTAATATAAAAATGCACATTTTCAGTTAATAGAAACAACCTGTGTTTTTGATTTCTTACAGAAAAGCAGTATGTTAAAAAAAATGCGTAGTTACCGCTAAATAGGATTTTTGTTTGTTTTTATAATTAAAGGTGATGCTGTTGAAAGGAAAGAAAAAGATTCCAGCCATGAAATTATCGTGCACACCCTGCAAGCTTTTTACTGTAATTACCAAGAATGTTGGTGAGTTTGAGTACAACCTAATTGAATAATGGTGATATCAGTGAACGAGGGGGGTGCGGAGTGATTTACCGCACCGAAGAGTGTGCTTATCTCTCCCTCTGTCCTATGCAGGAAACACTGGGATGTCACCAGGCAGATTAAAAGCTTGGCACAGCTGATAGGGAGTGCTCAAAATGGACGGGGTGGGGACCTCTGACTGCTGTGCGAGGGGTTTCGGAGGGGTCGGGACGGGCGGTGGTGTGACCTTACGAGTCCTGTTTGGCACGGATTCATTCAAAATCTGGGAATTCCACTGGAAGTTGGGAGGGGGAAAATAGATATAACATCATGCGGCTTGAATGGAATTTTGAATAGTAAGCACATTTTTCTGTAAACGTCTGCCAAGCCACATTTTTTTTAGTTAAACCAATCGACGCCAAGAGGAGGAAAATGGAATTCATCAACTTTGTCACACATGTTTAAAACTTCTGTAGGAATAGCGCGCCCGCATGGATGCAAGAAAAGTTAAAAGAGGTCATAGTTGCGGGTTCGGTTGCACGACTTTAATTTGGAGCGAATGTTTCTGGTTAGAGTGCAGCTGTATCATTGTTAATTGAATTTCTGACAGCTGCAGTGCCGGCAGGAGTTCCACAACTTACAAAGGCTAAACAGAGAGCATCGCATTTTATTTTAAGTCATAACACAAAGCCCAAATGTGGCTCAACATCAGAGGAAAACTATTATTATTTTCTGTGTAGCAGGGCCTGATGGAGGCTGGTAGAGGCTCTTGAATTGAGGCAATATAGGCAGACTGAAGAGAGGTGTTTGATGGAAACACGGGGAGACAGATCTGGAGGAACAGCTGCACGAGAGACGCTGGGCCAAATATAGAAAGGGGACAAGGGCCAAAACATATCCCACATTTTTTCCCATTAACAGCATAGGTTTGAATCTAACTTGGCGCCAATTAGTTGCAGTATAGGCGCACGGGCTTTAAATATAGAGCATGGCAAAGGGTGGCAATACACCCGGAACGCAGAGACAGATGTCTTCGTCATGGCAGCCTGTGATTTCACGTGAAGGAAAAACAACAGTATTCATGTCACCAGCTGGTTTGTTCTGACTGTGACGTGGAAGGTTATGTGACAAATGGAGCTTCAGAGAACTGTTGCTATTACCTGCCGCGCTCCGTTAAGTGCAGAGCTTCGGCTCAAGACTATTTTCAGTCCGATTCGTGCGTGTTTGGCGGGATCCGCACTGCTCTATCAGTGTAACCAGACTGTTTTTAACCCTCGCTCTCCGTTTCAGCCTATGCTTGTCTCTTATCTCTCTGCAGTGAAGGGCTGGAATGAGGGGCATGCAGGCTTCGGGCCTACCTGTTTACGCTGAGGGCTTCCTCCATTGTTCGCCCCCTGCTTCCTTTGAAGGATTTTTCACATTTTTGTGCTCGTTGTTGTTTTGGGAACAGGTCATGGGCTGAGACCATGGGAGCCTCCTGTGGCATTCCTGAATCCCTGTCTGGTCGGGGCTCGGCAGGAATTCTTTCCTACAGCACATATCGTGTGTTTCGTACACACCTGAGATATTTTTACAGCAGTAAAGTAAACAGTGCGACAGAGTGTCATCACTTTATCCTTTTGTACTAAGCTGAAACCCGATAACTTTTGTGTATTCCTTTGATTCCTTCACTTCAGCCCCAGGTTTACTGTGGAATTAAGTCATCCTTGCACACTAATCCCTTTCACTACAGAAATAGATTCAGTTCAGCCCATTTTTGGTAACTGTTATGCAACTCGTGATCGTTCATGGTTAAGGATATTCGTGACTGGCTAATGCCTGCAGTAATACCTTTTAACCTGATCTACAACTGGAGTCCATTACCCTTCTAAACCTAATTGTATTTCTGGAACAAACACTATTTTTGTTTAGTAAAGTCCTAAAAGTCTGCGAGTGTTTGTCATTGTACTTTTATGTGTCATGTAGTGCATTTGTTCTGCTCAGAAAGGCTCAAAACAAAGACAAAACTAACCTCTATTATAAATTATAAAGCAGTCATGAGATTTCTCAAGGAAAAAAGGTGCATGTTTACCCATTTCATTAAAAACAAGTGATCGTCTCTGTGGGTCCTGAGAATGGAGAGTCCCTTAATCCTTATTACTTAAAGAGGTCTTCAATGAGATTACAACCCTGCACAAATATTGTGGACATCAGTGGACCATCTGTTGCCACTTGTGAAGAAAACCAAACATTTTAACCTGTCTAACCTCATAATTCAACTTCAAATATGAGTACAAACACTCTGAATGTTGAAATGGTGGTGGGGAAAACCAAAGTTTTTCAGATTTTCTTCAGCCGCTTGCAAAATTTTCCCAGGTGAAGACGCACATGCATGACGTGTAATTACATTTCAACTTAAAACACATAGTTAATAAACCTGAGATCTTTCTGACTACTTCTTTAACCTGTTGTGACACCCCCACGTTTCTCTGTGACACACCTTTCTGGAGAGGATTTTCGAGCGCTGCACCTGCACCTGCAGCGCAGATTAACTCTGAGCAAAGATTAAGCAAATTAACTATGATGGAGTCTCCCGAAATACACTGTTACTGTGCAGTCAGTTGAACAGCAGTCACAATGTAGAGCACGGAATAACATTTCATGGATCCTCTTAAAAACATTTGGGACTTTTGTGATTCCAAAGAAGGTGAGTTCCCACTGAAATCATACAATTGTTTATTTGTTTTTACTTACTGAGCTATTGTTTAACCTATTTACTTACTCAGGTGTAGTGTGTTTATACTTGTAGTGTTTGTAACACCATAAAAATCCTAACAGATTATGTACCGATAGCATATATATACTTTGTCCATTCTGAAAATGCTTTTTTAAAAATCTATTTATAGTCTGCTCCAACTAACTTTACTATCAATAATAAATTAAATAGCTTAAATGGCACCGTAAATTTTTTAAAAAGGAAACTTGAACATTACATGTAACTGTGGCATGTTTACGTATATGCTCAAAGTAAAACTGGTAAGAGGGAATTTATTGTGAAATATTTCTGTCACTTATGCGCCGCTAAGCCAGGTAATCAGAAGCAGACGCCACGCAACTGGCTGGTTTCCCAAAAGTTAGATCATGTTACCTGATGGCAGCAGTTGAGCAAAGTAAACAACATATGCTCAGAAGACGTCATTCAGCTGTTTGCCTCGAACATGGTGTTAAGTTGTTTGTGTCGTTGCAAAAATCCCACGAGGTACAGTCATCTTTAATACAAATTCATGAAGCAGCTTTATAAAATACACCCTGAATGCAGGATAGCTGTATTTAAGATTCGGAGAAGAAAAAGGTCAAGTAGGTGTTCGCAAAGTACGAGAAAACCTGTCTAAATGGACAAAAAGCATTTGATTGTCAACGAACAATAGCTCCCAAAATTAGAGGAAGAATAATTATTAATATACTTAAATGTTAATTTAATGTACATCTGATATAAATAACTGGAAATGGTTAATTCAATGAAAAGAAAAAAAGACATATGAAGTTGATTCACAAAGAAGACTGAGTGTTGTTTGTTTGCGCGAAGATGCTTTTGACACATCAGCAGGAAACTACAGTGGGGCCTCACTCCCAGTGTCTCACATTTAGATGTGTGTTCAGGACGTATTGGAGTCATGGGTACTTAATGGTGTCATTTTTTAATGTGCAGGGTTAACTTTGTAATTGATTGTATATTAACTCTGACTGCAAACAGTCACACAGGCCTAGAGACCAGTTGGAGACCATCTGGTAACCTCCGGTCAGGAGGAGAAAATGTGTATTCACCAAATGGTTGTGAGTTGTAGACAGAGTTCATGGCAGTAAGTGGGAAATCAATTCAGGAAACCCTTTTTTCACATAGGCTTAGAGAACACTCGGTGTCCCTCCAGTAATCACTGGCTACGAGGGAAAACCAGTTGGCAAGTGGTTGCTGGGTGTCATGAAACTGGTTGCAAAGAGTTATAATCTGATTAGCTCAGAGACTAAGAGCGTTTGCAGACAAGTCAGTGTCTTCCATTCAAACTGCCAGCAACTGGGACAATTTTTCACCAACCACTCACTAAATACATATTTTTGTCTAGCACCGTAGATTGTCAGGGGGTCAATGTGGGTCTTGAGGTCTGTGTGACTGAGGTCTAACTTAACCAAGTAGTTCTGGTCCCAAAACCTAAAGAAACAGCAAGCACAAAAAAAAAGAAACCAACAAAACAAGTGAAAATTAATTAAATGCAAAAACAAAGACCAGCATCCTGTTGGCTGGCAGTTATATCCCCGCAGCCAATCCTGCTTTCATATATCGACATTGTTGCTGTATGACTATGGCAAGTGTGTCACAGCACCAGCAAAATGAATACCTTATGTCTATCTCAGAAACAGCAGCAGTGCAGTGTTTGACACCACAGAAACCACTTTAAAGAGTCCAATGGATGTTCAACATACATGGACTTTATATAGAAACTCTGAGCGGGGAGAGCCAAGGGAAGAATTCCAGTCACACTCTGCCAACATCAAAATCTAAGGTGTTTCATATTTTCATATTTCATGTGTAGTAAATTTGGGCTGCTTCTGAGCAATAACTCAACACTAGAGGAGCTTTTTGTACCAAAAGGCAACAATCAAAACCAGTCAAACACAACAGTAAAGGAAAATCCGTTGTTCTTGCTGAACTTCTGTTCCTCTCTTTCTCTCCTCTCACAGCCAATCAGCGATGATGAATGAGGCAGGACTTCAGAACGCCCTCCCTGACCAGTCATCGGGGAGTGGGCAAACTTTTGCCACCTCACGCCACCCAAGCGTCATTGACCCTGTCTTATCAAAGAGGGTCTGTTTCTACAAGAGCGGAGATCCTCAGTTCAATGGTTTGCGCCTTGTCATCAACAACCGCACCTTTAAGACCTTTGATGCACTCTTGGACAGTCTCTCCAAGAAGGTGCCCCTGCCGTTTGGGGTGAGGAACATCACCACTCCTCGGGGGATTCATGCAGTCAAATCTTTGGATGAACTTAAGGATGGGAAATCCTACATTTGCTCCGATAGCCGTAAGGTAAAGCCCATCAATCTGGCACTGGCCAGGAAGAAGCTGCCACCCTGGTACCACGCCAGACCGGTTAGCTCTCACCGTCGGACTATTCAGCAGGGTCGGTTTTTCCCAGGCCAGAGCATCCACAAACAGGAGCCAGTGCTTATTCGCACACCCAAGAGCCTACTGGTTTTCCGCAATGGGGACCCCTCTGTAAAACACACTGTGGTGCTTCACAAGAAGACTTCTCCAAGTTACGAGGCTATCCTGGAATATATCTCAGAGCTCATGCAGTTCCATGTGGTGAAATTACACACTCCTGATGGCAGACGTGTGAGTGTTCTCCTCTGTCAGTGCAACACATAGAAAAAGGATTTAAGAATTAATGAATATTCACAAAACATTTCCTCTAATTGGAAACAAATTAGTATCATTGTTGAATAGATTACACTTCCCATAAGAGACTGATTTAACCTTGGCATAAAATACCTGTCGCATGAGGAGAGAAAGTGTTAAGCTTCTTTGGCCACTCACCCTAATACCCAGAAAGGCCTTCTGGGATACTGCACTGTAAGGCTTTAGGTCAAGGAGCTAATACAATCAGAACCTGAGGGTGATTCACAAATAATAATTAGAAAATAATACTTTTTTCTAGTTATGCATGCAATTTGTGTTATTAAAATCAAGATTATTTGAAAGGACTAACTTCTTTATCTCTTGTCTGCTGCAGGTTGACGGTGTTCCAGGCTTGATATTGTGCTCTGGAACTGTGGTAGCTGTGGGCAGGGAGCCATTCAGGCCTGCAAACTACAGTGCACAGAAATCTCCATCTCCAACATGGCGGCATACCAAGCAAATGAGTCTCAAGAGGCAAAAGGCTTTGAATCGTAAGTTTATATTCCAATAAACATTTTTTAATTAATTTTTTAAAGGTTTTTAAGACTAAATTATCGTATTTACATGAGGAGAATACATTGCAGGCACGATTCGAAGAGTAGCGTCAGTTCAGCAGACCTCTTTTCATATGACATAATCAGTGCGTCTGGAGTAATCTACCTGGCCTCATGGGATAAAGTTTGGAGAAGTGCTGAGGCAACGCTATGTACATAATACTGTAGATGACCTACATACACAGTCACTGGGTTGGCTGGCTAGTCTGCTTGATGAGCAGCACTCATATCATCTTTCTAATTTTCCTTTTGCTCTTTCTCTTCTCCCTTCATGCTTCTCGGGTGTCCTCTCATCTTCAATCCTTGGATATTTCGACTCTTTTTTTTTTTGCCTGACTCCTTGAAAAGGTAAAAAGAAGTCAAGGAATTTTTCCTCGTCATCTGAGAGGTACATCGTTCATCAGATCCACAACACCATCGCAGAGAGTTCCTGTGATATACGCAGCAACCCCACAAACTCTGTTGAGTTGGAGTCAAATCGCATCCTGGAGTCTGTAGCAGAGACAGATGGCAATGAAGCTGAAGGGCAGGACTACATGCTGCCCAGCGACGACAATATTGAGAAGTCCTTCCAGGTGAATCAGGACGGCAGCATGACGGTGGAGATGAAGGTGAGGTTGACAATTAAGGAAGAGGAAGCCATCCACTGGACCACCACCCTGACACGCTCAAGCGTGACCAGCCAGCATAATGCGAGCTCTTTACCGGAGACTGAGGCAGAGCTGGACATCTGCTCGCCTAAATCAAACTCACTGGATTTACAGAGTCTTGCTGCCACTGTCGACACCAAGTGGAACAAGGACAAAACTCAAGACAACAATGACGATGATCCACCATCGCTCGGTAATGGAGCTTTAAGTGAGAGCGGTAAGGAAGAGGAGATCGTCAAAAACCACTCAGATGCATTGTCCTCTGGGAGAGCTCCAACACCAGGATACAAGAAAATTAGCAAAAAGCAAGCCTCTGTGGAGAGTATCATATCAGTTACAGAAGATGGGATTCAGCAAGGAACTATTGGCTCTTATTCCTACAGTGAGCAGACAGGAAATGGAACAATGACAGAGCAGTATTGCATGGCCAAGCAGAGCAGCACTAGACCGGTGCCCAAACCAAGAAGACTCAGCTCTGTTGATGTCAACAGTAAAAATGTTTCTGGATTTAAATCTGCAGAAATGAGTGAGATCGTGCAGAGTGAATCCAGCGGAGAGGAGGTGACTGAGACAGTCATGCACATATATGAACAGCAAACATGCCAGGACAATTTCCTTGCAAATGTTTGTGCACACACTACTACGACTGTTGGAAGGCCACCTACTTCAGAAACAGGGCAGATGTCATCGAATAATAAATTTGAATCAGAACTCTGCAGACCGTCAACTGCATCCGAGTCCATTAGTATCTGGAAGAGTGAAAGTATGTCAGTAAAGTTGCAGCACAATGGTGGAGGAAAAAATAGACAGCAGCAGTTCCAAAATCCCAGAAAAATCCAAACAAAGACCCATCAAAAAGGCGCCAGCATGGATAAGAGGGCATCCTCAAAGCCCAAGGTGGTTCGGAGGCTCGCAACACCACGAAAAAGACTAAAACAGAATACTGCAGAGGCAACGGAAGCACATAAAAAAGTAAAAGCTTTCTCCAGTGCCGGATACATTAGGAGGATTTATGGAAACAAAATGAAGTCATCGAAAAACCTTAAAAAGAGACCAGCACAAAACAGGGACAGAGGTGTTACAGCAAAGAGCTCAGAAGTGTCAGATGAGACAACAAGAAGCACGGACAAAGATTCAAATGTGCAATCAGTATTAAAAAAATCCATAGAGAGAGTTTCTTTTGATACAAGCCAGATGAATGTTTCTCCCAATGAAGTCAGCCAGATACGGGGAATACTAACACGGCAGACATCGATGCATGTGGAGAAAAGGAGCGAAAACGAGCCCGATGATATTAATGGAAGCGTGTTGCCTGCTTTTAACACCTCCAGCGCTGTTACAAATGAATATGTAGAAAGCTGGCTGCAGAAAGCCCACCTCAACCACCCGTCTCACCTGCATGAGGAACGTCAAAAACTGGAAGCAGAAAATGGCAAGTATAAAGAGCCTAAAAATAAGCATGACCTGATCGATGTGGCAGAAGATGTAAAGTGTTCGGAAATACAAATGTGTCAAACTTCAGAACCTCCACCAGAGAGTTCACTGGCAACATCTGTCAAACTTAGAGTCCAGTCTTTTGAAAACAAATCGAGTCCACCCGTCGAGAAAGCTACAGCCAGGCAGCAACTTCATCATTCTCCAAGCACAAAAAACACAGGAAACCAGAAGAACGAATCCCAAAAAGAAGAAATAAACCATCCTGTGCCACCAAGTGATAAGATCTCAACAGAAACACTGTTAGACAGTGAAGTGGAAAATAAATCAAGCTCAGTCCGGATCTCGTTCCAAAAAGCAACGCCACTTAATACGCTTTCAATGGAGCTACCACCGCCACCTCCTCCTGCTGAAAGCACAGAGCTATCAAACACTGAATACTGCACGGAAGATGCGTTATTAGTGAACAGCAGCCCATTATACAGGCTCTCATCAGTGAGCAGTGAAGGGACAGATAATAATCCATTACCCATCAGTCCTACGTCATTTAAAGATGACACAACAGCATTGCTCTCAAGAACACCCTCTATTAAAAGGGCCCCTTTGGTCAGTAATCTGTCTCTTGAAAGGAAAATGTCAGTGAGAAAGGCTTCTGTTGATAAATATGCTTTAAGCAGTGAGGCCACTCCAGAGAAGACCACATCATTTACTGAGAACAACACTGTGGGAGGTGATGGCATCTGTTCAACACCATCGCAGCGATCAATCGAAGCCCAACTAGAACCGGCACACTGGTCAGGTCTGACGAGCTGCCCGTCGTGTGGTAATTCTGTGTCCCCATCTAGTTTAACATCTGATGAGAGGCTGTCATCGCCCAGTATCTCATCAAATGATGCATCAGTGCCAAGTAATACCCCATTTAAAGTGAGAGAAATGAGTAAAGAAACTCAAAAAGAGACATCAACACCTAAGATCCTGGTGAAAAAAGCAAAAGCAAAAACCAGCCCATCTCCAGAGAGGAAGTTCGAAAACCGCCCCGTGGATAAAACTCTGTCTCCAAACATCAGACCACAAAAACATGCAGCTTCAGATGGCAGCCCCTCCACTGAGAGAAAGCAGACTAATAAACCAAAACTGCAAAAGAGACTCTCTCCATATTCCCAGTCTCTGAACATGGCGTCGCCGCCTGTCAAACACAAGTCAGGTAGAAAGTTGCTCTCCAAAGATCTCTCCTCTGACAACCCATCAGAGCAAACAACTATAAGACAAACGACAACATCAATCCTAAGAAAAAATCACCAGACACCACAGTCACTAAATTCAAAAGCCGAACTGGATAAAATGCTGACCTCTGTCACTTTCATGCCACTGGAAGCGGACCAGTGTATTGAAAAGAACGAGACAGAAGGTGAAGCAGCAGATCAAGAGAACCCTGTGACAAACATGCAAATAATAAAGCCATCAAACACTGCAAAGCAGCCAAGCATGAAACCAGTCCTTGAAAAGATTTGCTACTCAATCAAGTCAATAAGACAGATGACTCAAAACAAACGTCCATCCTGTCTGGAAAAGTCCAACAGCTTGCCAGACTTCTCCTCCCACGTAGCGTCTACGTTTGGCTCCTCATCTAAAGCTCTCCTCGCTTTCTTGGCTGTCATGACCCTCCAGGAAGGGCTTACAAACTTGAATAGGAATGAGCTGAACGCAAACAGCGTCAGCTGTGCGGAGGCTTTAAAAATGATCGATTCGCTCAGAGAAATTGCCGGAATCGAGGATTCCCACAGATTACAGACGAGTTTGTCAAATTTGCAAAAAACGGCCTCAAAGCAGCTCCTGCAGAGCTGGAAGGGCTTTCAGGAACTCAGTGACAAATGCAAAAGCCGCAGCTCAACGCCAAATGGTTCAGAGGCAGAACTCCTAACTGGAGAGAACCCCGAACAAGAGCGTGTCGCTGAAGAAAACATTATTGACGAGATCATGGATAACCTCGATGTACCGGAGAAGCTGAAGGAGGAACTGGCTTCTCTTTCATTAAGTCCAAAAAGTGAATCTGACATTACAGAGTCGTCACCTAAAGATAGCAGTAAAGAAATTGCTGATCATTTCTTCAAAGAGAAAGCCGCCACTGTTTTGGATTCCACACCAGATGATAAAGTGGATGTGGATGTAAGGTCCATCATTAAGCAAACACAACAATCTGGAGCAGACAAATCTCACCTGATGGCAGAGGAAGCAAAGGACAAACCGACAATCCCAACCACTAAAGACAATGATCCGCCAGCTAACCCTACTGTTACTGAAGAAAAGTGGCTTCACAGTAAAGCATCGATGCTACAAGAGAACAAGGAGGACTTGCAGTCATGTCAGGACACATCAAGGGAGAATATCATCAAAGTAGAAGTCGGGAGTAAGAAAAATTTCAAGAAGGACTCAGGTGCAGATGATGAAGGGCAGAAAAAGAACTCAAGTGCCAGTAAAGAATTAGCAGAAAGAGGGAGTTGTAAGCAAAGTGTGATCAGTTCAGATGCAGGTGAGCTGAAGAGCTCAGGGGACGAGTCGGAAACTTCATGTGAGGAGATCAAACACGAGAGTATCGAGGGTGAAGACCTGTCCAAACCTGAAAGTCCCTCTGAAGAGGAAGATAGCAAGCTACCAAGCCCCAGCCAATACGTGGAACTAAATGTAAGAGAGGAGAAAAGCATAACCAGCCAAGACAGAGAAAATCGGACAAAGGTCACGTGTACCGAGATGAGCAAAGGTGACTCGTCTGCCCCTGTGTGTCAGCCCAGCTCTGAGAAGGAACACCCGAGCCAAACATACAGCATGGGACTGACGGATGAAAGCACCGGAAACTCAGACATGGATGAGCCATCTTCAGAGGAAGAGCAGCCAGAGGTTGATAGCAAGAAGCTGCAAGTTATTGTTGAAGAAAGCATGTCCGGCACTGAGGAAGAGCAGGAGGACATGGAGGCGAAACAGCTTTGTGACCTTCCAGATGATCGCGAGCAAAAGAAAAGAGCTTCATCGTCTTTAACAGCTTTGATTGAAGAGCCAAATGAAGACAAGGTTAGCTCAGAAGATGAGGACCCTTACATTGAGGAGACATATATTTATGACAGGACAAACAGTGAGAGCACGCATAGCAATTTAATAGAAAATCAGACTTTAGAAAAAGAGAGTTGTGGGTTTAATGCAGACGATGATAGCGGGAACGATCACAACAGCTTTGAAGAGCACGCAGATGAAGAGGAGCCGAAGGTCCAAGAGGAAAAAATCACCAGCTCAATTGAAGAGTTAAGTTACTATGAAAAAGAGTCCAGCTCAGAGGAGGAAAAAGCTCATGTGGACAGATATAAAGGAGAAACTGTAACCGACCAAGCAGCTCCTGCACTGGCAACACAGTCTGAAGGCACTACCGCTGAAAAGTCTGTGGAGAAGGTCCAGTCTGAAGAAATGATTTCCCAGTCAGTTGCAGAGAGAGTAATTCTTCTAGAAAAGCGAGTTGCTGATGCAGAGAAAAGAAAAAGCACAACAAAAAGTTCTGCAGTCAGATTTTACTCGCAAAAAGAGGCCCCTCAGGACTCAGGCGACGAGGATTCACCCTGTGAATCACCCACATCTCAGGTGACTCTCTGCACCCGATCAGCTCCCCAGTCGTCATTATCCTTCAGCTACGACTCCAGTGGCGTTATAACCACCGAGCCCGAAGGCAGCAGGGTCAGATCCATCAGGGAGATGTTCTTAGCCAGGAGCGCCACCAACATCCAGCAAACTCGTTTCCCAATTCCTCACACATCAGAGCTGGCTGAGCTAAGAGCCGAGACCTCCGTCAGTGGTGGATATCAATCTCAGACTTCAAGCGAACTGTCGAGTGGGGAAGATGATTCGGCGCAGAAATCCATCACTAAAGGCTTCGTGAGGAGGACAATCGAAAGGCTTTACGGCAAGAAGGATGCTAATACTGCTGAGGAAGCAAGTGAAAGGCCCCCATCTGAGCCAAAGCAGGAGAAAAATGGACAGTCGGGCATCCTCGCTTCCTTCCACACAGCCCGATCCAAAGCAATGTCTGAGCTCTCATACTTCTACTCCACAAATGCCCTCGACACCTTAAGCGAAGCGACGAGATGCATCGCTTTTAATGCACAGGTCGGGCCCGGCGACAGCATTCCCATTGATAACGGACGCTGGCTGCTTAGAGACAACACCCTCATCCGAAAGTCTGTTTCAGATCCAATTGGAATCAACAAATCTTTTACAAACACTCCTGAAGGCAAAGGAGCGTTTGAGGACACAGAGGAGAAAAGTCCCTATTCTCTGTTCGCCACAAAACCTGAACCAGAAGAAGACAAGACCAAACTGCTTTCCGGGAAGTGCACCTACTTTTCTTTGCCCCACGGCAGCGAGTCGGACATATATCAGGACGAGCTGAGCACGGTGAGCAAAAGCAGCGCATATGACGACAGCATCACAGAGGAAAAGGACAGCTCAGAAGACACCAAGACGTGGGCCGAGAGGAACGGCATGCTGCCTGCTGACTTTAAGATGATGGACAACAAAGTGCACCCAATGATGGAGCCTCAACCTGAAGGCGAAGTTGTAGTGGTGGTGCAGCCTGGAAAAGCTCAGGGTGTCGTTAATAGAAGGCTCCCGGAGCAGGACGTATTAGATGTACTGTACAATTTTTGTGGACAGCATTGTCCTTTACTGTAAAAGGGGCAGCTTTTTTTCACATAATCACAGAATATGGACGAAACAAGTGTTCATTATTAGGCCACAGTGAGAAATATTTTCTTTGGTGCCTACTTTTTTGCTGTTGCCATAGCTTTGGCATAATACACTATCATATGTCAAGTCTTTTGAGCCAATGCCAAGTGTGTAACAATGCGTCACAGATGCACAAGCTAGCGGATTAACCCTTTTCAACCCTTGCATTTGCCCGTGTGTAACAAGACCTTGTGCTTCGACTTGTCTTTTTATATTGCTTGTTCAGTACACAGAAAAAACAGTTTGATACATCAAGTGTATATTTGCCATTTTACACTCCAGAGCAGCTCTTCTCACCCTATAGGTTGCCTGTCAAAACAAGCACTCAGAGCATTACTGTAATCTCGTTTTAAAACTCTAAACACTTTAAGTCCCAAGCAGATGTCAGGCAACCCCGCAGAGTGAACAGGTCAGTTTGTGGCCTGGAACTCAAATTCTGTACTATACATATTGTATCAGTTGACTACAGTGTAAATAGGACCTTTCCTGGTTTTCGCTTAGTATCCATAGCTTAATGCATATTTGCAATAACCTGGTTTCTATCATTAGGACAAACTGTGTTATGGTTTACGATGTGGCAGCTGTGATGTTTCGGTCTTTTAAAATTGACATTTAAGAATTAAAAGTATGTGTTTCCAAATGTTCGTCTTCTATTTTTCACTTCTTTTACACTAAACTCAGTCCAGATTATTTTTATAGATCCTGGGTGATTAATGTCTTGGAGATTAGCCTTTTTTGGTGAGTAAAAGTGTAAAGGCCGAGGTGGGCGCCGTGTTACAGACACCTCAAGAAGCTCAGCTCGCTTGTTTTCTCTTGCTGATTAGCATCAGCAGATTTCTGAAGAGGAGCGGAGACCTCTGTTTTCTCACTCTGTTTGAGGAAGCATTTGTGTTGTTCTAAGGCTGTTTTGTTTCTCAGAAGTTGCCATCGAGCTGGCCCGTGTTGTGACAGGAGCGTCTAGGAATGCACTAAGAGGGGAGTGTTTACATGTGCAACTACAAAGAGAAAACACGGCAGCCAGACATTTCCCACAATTTGAGACGATTTAAGACTATCTTTTCTGCTGAAGTTGATTTTTACATCAAAGCAAAGAAGGGTAAAAATCCTTCGACTATCACCGAACACAGATGCACCAGGACGATGATCACTAGATGGCATTACTCATAAAAAAAAACAGGGTCACGGGCAATTAAAGCAGACCTAGTATGCTGATTTACAGCTACGTATATTTATTTTCAATCTTAGTATAGTAGCTTTGCATGATTCACTATTGAAAATAATCCTTGTTTATCTTATACTAAGCTCAGATCACGGTCTGTACCTCCTTAAACTTTATGTTTGAACAGCAAGTGGGTGGGGCTTCTGTGCCTGAGATGACCACATTAGGGACATCCACACTCGCTGACATCGCTGAGAGTCGAGTCAGAAAAAAACGGTCTAAAACTGAGTGATTACGACATTAAGCCTAAACTGTTGGTTCAAAGCGAGTATTTGCACATACAATCAATCAACTTGAACATGCTGTTCAACTGTTTGTTAAGCTAAATGTCTGTTAGAGGTCAGAGGAGAATGGCCAGACTGCTCTGAGCTGACAGGAAGGAAACAATAACTCAAACACTTATTACAAGCAAGTTATGCAGAAGAGCATCTCAGAAGGACTGCAGCGGCAGAAGACCACACTCTGGAAACTGACTATACAAACAGTCTAACCAAAATCAGAAAAAGGGTTTCTGGTCTTAGGAGTTTTCATTAGGATCAGAATTTGACATAAAAATAAAAGCATGGATCCACCCCGCCTTCCAGTAACATTTCAGGCTGCTGATGGTGTGAGGATGTGGGACTTTTAATAGCAACTGGGCATCACCGAATCACCACAGAATTGCTGCTGACCATGTCCATTTGACCACAGTGTTCCCATCTTCTCATGGCTGCTTCCATGTCACAAAATTCAAATGATCACAAACATATTTCTTGAACATGACTCTTAATCAAGAGCTTGCTGAATTAAAATGGACCAAAATCTCTGAGGAATGTCGTTGATTCTAAGCCACAAAGAATTGAGGCAAAAGACTGGTAAGATGTACCCAATAAAATGGCCAGCGAGTGTATACTGACCTCGTTATTTGAAACTCTTTTAATATCAGAAGCCATGACTATAACAGCATTTACATGACAGAAAATTAGGAAAAATCCATACAAGGTCAAAAGCAGCTAATCAGAAACACCAAAAATGTTTTACATTTTACTTTTATTTAAATAAATATTTACATAACAGCTTCGTATAAATCAAATGTCTTTTTCTTACACAACCACATCGTTCTAAAATCAACCGCTTTAACAAGGAGGAAGAAGAAAATAAGAGGTGGATTACGATGATACTGTTAATCTGAAGAGAGGCGGGTTAATCTAAACCCCTCATGTTGATCACTGAGCAAATATCCCTGTTTTCAATCATAAAGGCTGAACCTGGTTGATATTTACCTTCACTCAAACACCATTTAACACGTGACACTTAAGAACTTGCCCATCTTTCATTATAAATCTTGTTATACTATGCATAAATCTACATGATAATTTGATATACATTTTAATTCATTGTTACTAAGGAATAGGAAGATGATAATCTACACTATTGGAATAAAAAAACAAAGCCAGATGCTACTTAAGAAGAACATGTGGCTAAAAAAGTAAAGAAAATAAATCAACAACTTAAGTCACACATGATTCATTCAGGCACAAACAAAGCAAAAGACAGCCTTGGTGAAATTTAAAGACACCACTCATACAGTTTAGGCTATAACGCCTCGCTAAACGGTGTACAGTATATGGCTCGGCTTGAGGGAAAAAAAGTCAGGTAATGTGATCTCAGAAGATCGGAGCACACAAATAATGCCCAAGCTACAGTTCTAACCCACATCTCTCTAATCAAGGTGTCGAAATTGTTTCTGAAATACTACAATAAAAACATGACAGTGAAATCAAAGTGTAGGAAACACAGCTTAACCCCTCAAAAGAAATTGTGCAGTTGTGCCCTTCAGGGATTATCGACGTCGCTTAAACACATCTGGAGACAACGGCAGCTTAACACACTCCACTACAGGAAACGGGTGTAAAAATGACAAAAACCGACTGAGGAACAAACTTGCAAATAACCATTTGTTTAATGCAGCAGGTTGATGGTTACGCTTCACGAGGATTCAAAAGATAAAACGATAAAATGCTCTTTGTTTTCTATTGCTGTCAGGTCATGCATGTAAACTCTATTCTCCTAATAAAACCAATTGTTTACTTAAAAATGTATAAAGAAAATACTCTTTTTCTTCAAAATACTATGCGGGGAAGGATTAAAGGGTGAAATATCATGTTTCAACAACACCTCGTTGTTTTCATCCTGAGATTTGAACCAATGTGTAACCCCTCCGAGGAGGTTTTTCTTTTTAAAACACACGTGAAGATTCAGTGTTTGGTGAGGATGTCCCACTGGTCGGTGAGCGTCTCAGATGAAGCCATCGTTACGGTATCCGAAGACCGTCATACTGCTTGGGTTTTGGGTTGGTGCGAGCGTGTCCCGCTCACAAAGTTATAAACCAAAAACTGGGAAGTGCCAAAATAATGCGTGGCGAAGAGTTTCCCGTCGGGAGTGGGGTCGGAGAAGGCGATCTCATCTTTGCTCAGGTATGAACCGTATATGAAATTATTCCTGTGCAGAAAAACAAACAAATACGAGTTGCATTAATATGACTTTGATTGTGTGTGTGTGTGTGTGTGTGTGTGTGATGATGACGATGAAATGACTGGCGGTTTGCAGCCGTACTGACCGGAGGCACTCGAGCATGCGCGAAGCGATGCCCTGACGTCTCATCACGCTGACCACCCAGATGCGACTGATGCCGCAGATGGCAGGCTCTGGCGTTGTGGAGCAGCACCAAGCTCTCTGACGTTCAAACATCAACTTCTCTCCCTCCGAACCCTCTGGCATGGGCTCTTCAATCACCCTGTACCCCTGTGAGCATGCACAATCCTCAGTAAACGTCACAGAATAAACGGACACTTACTGATAGCAGCGGTCGAACATCTGTTTATTGTATTATATCCATTTGGTCTGTCTAAATGCTCAGATACCTTAAAACTGTTACATGAGGAAGAAAGAAAGATTAGAAACACAAAACACAATATTTTAGTTCATATTTTAAGCTATTTTAAACATCTGTATCAGCCAAGAATTTCATTTATCCCAATTTTTACATGATGATCATTCACAAATGTGCTCATCATCATCTCTTACCTCTTGTATGTGCTCAGCTATGAGACACCCAGCCACTTTCTTGTCATTAGAGATAAAGAGGAAGGTTTTGGTCTTTGAGGGACACTTGGTCTCCACCTGCTGGAAGCCGAGGTCATTGTCCACCATCTCCCGGATCTCCTCAACCTGAGGAACAGATTATTGTACATCCAAGAATCAGTATGCTAATGCAGGGATGATAAATATTGGAGCATATCTAAGGATACAGTCCAAGTGAGACTTGAGCACTTTTTTTTTTTTTTTTCAAAGGCAGGGCAGACTTGGAGTATTGGTGTCACATTTACAAATGCAAGCTGAAAAACTGAGATACCCGGTTTTAAATTTCAGGAAAATATAACGAGCTAATCCAGATCCAGGCATTCTTGTGATGTGCTTTTCAGCCTTAGCAGAGGTTATGCAGTCTGTCTGCTCACATTTCAGCTGTTTACAGCTCTTTAAATTATTAAGTGCATAAGGGTGAATTCTCTGCTCAGACTCAGACAAACGCAGCAAAGTTGGCTGCTTACGTCACACAGAGACCCACAAACATGAATGAGCATTTTACTTGCTGAAGACAAAAACTGAGCGATGAAAGACCCTACAACAGTAAATAGCTTCAGTAAAAGCTTTGAGTTTCAGACCTTAGGCCCGAGCCACACAGGCCTAGAGACTGGCAAGGGATTCCCAGGTAACTGCTCGTTGCTAGCGGAAAAAAATTACCCAATCAGTTGGCGAGTTGTTGAAGGCTATTGCTGAATGAAATGCAAACACTCACCAAAAACTCACTAAAAAAGAAAAGAAAACATCCACCTTCAAAGCAAAGCCTTCACCCTTTAAAATATATTGGTTGCACCTCGACCCAACTAGAAAGAATGGCCCAGGACAGAAATCTCTTGAGATCTACCTGTGGCACCCCATACCCTGGGAGGGGTGGCGGGCAATAGTAGTAGTAGTAAATTACGACTTTTACTTTGAAGGGGAACATTCTCTGTTTCTGGTTTGTGTCCCACTTTCTCAAGTTTAACTTCAGCTTAGTGCTCAGTTATCAATTTGCAGGCAAGTCAACGTCTTCCTGTGTGATACTGCAAATGTTGGTATTGAACCAATACTAAGTAAATACAGAGCCAATACTAGCGATACCAATACTGATACTATTAACTTAAAAAAGCAGCTTATGTAAGGAACAGCAATGTGTCGCGATTTATGAGTCGAATCATCACTAATTTATAAATTCTGAACACATTTTAATGGCCACTAAATTGCTGTGATTTTTACTTTCCAAAGTACAAGCCACTTAGTAATACACACCTTTCAGTTTTTCATGCATTTTGAAACAGTTTGGTGTTTTTTTAGAAATGTAGAATTTAAATGCCTTCTGTTCTTTAAATGTGCTATAGGCTAGGGATGGGTATCGAAAACCGGTTCTTGTTGAGAACCGGTTCCACTGTTTCAATTCCTTGCAATTTTTTGCCATTTTTGCAAACGATTCCCTTATCGATTCCAGTCGCCCCAAATGACGTCACCACATTGCGGAGTGTCATTTACCTGGCAGGAAACATGGCGGCTCAAACGCTAAAAAGTTTGGTTATACTTTACGAGAACGGATTACAACAGGGCGCCTTGCAATACTTGCAAAGTAGATATTTCATTTAAGGGAGGAAACACTACAAATATGCAAAAGCATTTGCTCACAAAACACGTGATGACCTTAAATGAATGTCATGTTTTTAATTCCGCTCCGGACTCGTGAATCTCAACCCAGCAGCAGCGGTAACGTTTGCACGTCCTCTCCCTTTAATGCAGCAGGTAAATCATCAACTAACAGTGCATATTATGTTAGCGCGATCTGCCTTATTACAAAACCTGCCATTACTGTGCATTTAGGTGACCATGATGAGAGAGACAGAGTCTGGCTGGCTCAGATGCTGGCAGTTCTCGCTGCAGTCTGCCGGTAGCGTCTCCTTTCAGGCCAGGATAGACGAATGTCACCGAGCAGTGACTAAGTTTGTGGTAAAAGGCTTGCACCCATTTGCCACAGCAGATGCCCCCGATTTTCGGTAAGTGAATGTGTTTAATTGTAGGCAGGGACATTACTGGATATTCTTGTGTAATTGTTACAGAATAATTTATGTTATACTTTGTTATTGCTACAGAAGAATATTTATTTTATTATTTTACATTTACAACTTTTTTTCATGGGGACCCTGTGACACCCCATTGAAGAGCCATAGGCTGGATCTCTTAAGACCTCACTGTTGGGTTTGTAAGGCCATGCTACTCCTAAATTTCTATCTTGTTCAAAGAGATGATATAAAACAAAGTTCTAAGCTAATCGACCTTAGTCGATTAGCTTAGAACTTTGTCTGAAACTCCTTTTTAAAAAAAAGAATCGATAAAGAATCGAATCGTTAAACAGAATCGAAAATGGAATCGGAATCGTGTAAATCTTGTCAATACCCATCCCTACTATAGGCTATAAATAAAATTTTAGTGCATGCTTGAGGTTTGTGTTTTTTCCATTTCCCCCAAAAATAATTTAACGCAATGCAGTGTGACACATACTGAACTTAGAGAGTGGAAACAAAATATCGATCATATCGTGCTAGTATCGATCTGATACCAATACCAGTGTTGGGATCGACACTATCAACACATTTGGATTGACCTGCCCACCTCTAGTGATCATGGGAATCTACTAGCAAGCAAAGCAATTGCAAGATTTTTGGTGCAGTACCTTCTTTGCAACACAAAGCAACCACTTGGCAACATGTCAGGGAATACACATTTTTCCCTAGTGGAGAAAAGTACCTATTGTTACCTTTTGCTAGGCCCGTGTGACTGCTACCTCAGACAGTCACTCCCTGCAAAGGATTCTCAAAAGAGTATTTTATTTAAATGTATTTATACTTATTATTCTGTTACACTTGAGGAGGTTGTTGCAACCTGTAGAATTACAGCAGTCTGTAATTCAACTGCATGCTGGCTATTTCATGTTAACTCGGTGGCAGTAAAAGACGGAGCCAAAAAATATAAAAACTGGGAACTTCTTGTTTTGGGGACCTAACTATCAATCCAGACATATAAGCCCTGAAGAGTTCACGCTAGCAAACGCTGGTGTAAACATACCTTCTTCAGAGCATATTTGGGATCATCTGGCAGGACGAGAATGATCTTGCCATCTGGAAACTCAGACAAAATCCTCTCCTTTTTCCAACCCTGACAAAAAAAAGGAAAGCAAAAAGAATAGAAAATATTTAATTATGTCATCTAAATGTCCTAAGTAGGTATTAATCCATTTTCTATATGCAGTCACTCCCAATCTTGGACAATTTTGGCAAATAGGCGCAAAACATTCCAGGTAATAAATCTTCTTATAAGCCGACAGAATCATTTGACGTAAACCAAATAAAATTACATTTTCAATTTAACTTTATTTACTGTCTCTTCTGCCACCAGAAAAGTCAGTAAGAATAAATCACACTTGAACTGAATAAACAAAGAGCTGTGCTGACCTACTTTTCTAGAGGTGGGAAGTTAGAAAATGTCCAACGGGCAATCCTAAGGAGGAATCTTATCAAATACCTGCAGTCTTGCTCACTGTAGTGCAGCATAGAGTGGAAGACGAGGGTCAAGACTCCCTTTATCAAGAATCCTCAGTTGTCCCTGCACTGCATTGTATATTTTTTGTAAACCATATCTATAAATTTGTTGGCATTTATTGCTCTGATCCAGGGAGTCAGTTTAACAGGCATAGGCATGTGACTTTCCCTCACCACATATTTGACGGCGCTGATGAACTGGTTGTGAAACAGCAAATGCTGAGATTCATCCTCGGGGTTGGCAGCAGAGTAGAGCATCCCACACACACTGCAGGCCACTGCTCCAAAATGCTTCTGTCCTGCATCCTGCGAGAACAAAGCAAAGCAATAAGCTCACTCTCAAGAATTCAATTTCACTTAGTTTTCCAGAGTGACAGAACACAGAAAGAACCCAACTTATGATCCATGTTTTCCATTGCAAAAGCGCAGGATTTAAAATGAGGTCAGAGGAAACTATCTCATTCACTCACAATAACTGTTTGGGTGCCATCTTTGTCAGCCTCCTTTAGCTTCTTGACTTCTTTTTGCAGGCAAGCTTCGGAGAGAGGAGCCCCGCCATCCTGTGGCTTCACAGCTTTGCTGCGATTCAAAAACACATCGGGTTACTGAAGGTTTCAACCGCTAAGAAGCAAAAAAACCAAAATAAAACATGTCAAACAACTTTAGAAAAGCTTCTTACTCTTGACAAGGCTTTCCTGGTGTCTGCTCTGCTTCCTTCAAGCTTTCTGCTTTACTCTCTGGAGAAAGATCAACGTATAAAATAAAGGATTTTACACAGCAACATAATTATACACACATTTAAGAAGGTTGTTGACAAAATACAATAAAAATAAAAAAAACTTAAAATATAAATTCCTAATTTACTTAAACAACATATTGAGAGTAAAATAAATAAATAAATAACATTTAGCGCTGATCTTGGAAAAGTTAATGCTTTGAAACATTAGTCAAAGATCCAAGACTGGACTTATATGACAACATGTGCTGCACTCGCGGTTAACTGATGAAAGAAGCTGAAATCTGATGTGGACATAGTTTTATTGCCGTTTTTACCCTTTAAAGGAACGTGACCTTGTGGGTAACCTGTTCAGGTCCAGTGTTCGGCGATGTGAGACATAACACTACCAGCACAAAGCTGCAGACGCAACTAAGTGCACGCTGACAGGGGTGCTTACCTTAATGTAATCAGTATTTAGAGGCCTGAATTTCAACCTAACAGCTATCCAAACACTGCATGTTGTGTTTGCTGTCCTATAAGCAGGCAGATAAGAACCACGTTTATGCAACAGTGTCGGCCTGCCAGGAAGAATAAGCTGGTTAAAGATGAGAGATGTGAATTTCACTTTTTTAAAACATTTCTATGCATTTATTTTGATTAAGGTGAAGTAAGAAACAACCTAAAAGAGCAGGATTTAAAATGTGTGTTGCTTGCCTCATTATTTTGATAAATTATTCTAGTCTATGGCCTAATTCAAATCTGAATGATAAAAATTAACTTTTTTTTCTCATAAAAAATTGTGGATCGTACACTGGTAGTGCAGCCCTCTACCATAACTGAAAATACAGACTCTCTGGATGCTTGATCCAGATTAACTGGAGGTATTTTCAAGAAACCAAGATGATCCCTCCCAACTTTTCTTTTTTCCATTTCACATGTATTTGTGAAGCTTATGTTTTCTATTTTTCCTCAAAATAATAAAGAGTCTGAATCTGAATTAATCACGTCTACGTTGGGACACTTCTGGTAGCACTTTCAGGCAAACCTCTCCATGACTTTTTGAGTAATCCTGCTAGCAGACACTGGCACAGACAGGTAGACAATCTGGACGAGCTGATGGAGGTAAATCTGAGTCAGGATTGCAATTAATATACACAGATACCTGTAAGCTTGTCAGACACTTTGGCACTCTCTTCAGGTGGAGCTGATGAAAGTGGATGAGCTGCATTCTGTGTATGAAAGAAAAAAGGTAAGTAACATGTACAGCGCCTGTGACACTGATCATAGAATAATTTATTTCTGACTTACCTTGCACTTGTCGTTTTCTTTACATGCGGGATCTGTGGGTCTCTGAGGCACTGAAATTGCACCAGCCTTAGAGGCAGCAGGCTTCATCCCAGATGTGGCTGCAACAGCAGGCCGAGCTGCAGGTGAAGCAGATGGTTTCAGCTGTGTTAGATTTGCATCGGCACCTGCAGTCTTCAGCTGAGGTGAAACAGAAGCTGCAGGCTTGGACTGAGCTGGAGCTGAAACAACTTTAGACTGAGTTGCAGTCGGGACTGGAGACTTTAACGGAGCATTCGCTGAAGAAGCAAGTTTGGATGAAGCTGCAGTTGCAGCTGTGGCCTTAGACTGTGTTGCTGGTGCAACAGCTGGGTTTAACTGTGCGGGCTTTAACTGAGCTGGAGCTGCAACAGAGGGCTTTGACTGACCTGAGATCTGCCCAGCAGGCTTGGTCTGAGCTTTGAGTTTTGCCTGGTTGGCAAGTTGCGCTGTGAGCGTGGGCTTTGATAGTAGAGTGGGTTTAGGCTGAGCCGAAGGGTTTGACTGGAGGCCGGGTGGTTTCGGCTTTGCTGGTAATGGGTCATCATCCAGCTCAAAATCGTCAGGAGAATATTTCGGCCTGGGTCTGTATGGCTTGTACTCAACTTCCATTTTCAGTTTCTGAGCATTAAGTCCGTTGGGCATGGGAGGTGGTATTGCTGGGAGGGTTCTCTTGGTTCCTGATCTTGTGACTTTTGGCGCGGGCTCTGGAGTAGCTGCTGCTTTAGTAGTCTGAGCCTTGCTTTGCCGTGTAGTTCTACGGTTTTCAGTACTAGGAGGCTCCGTTTTAGAGGCTTCAGGTTTGCCAGTTTCAGTTTTAGGGGGTTCAGTTTTAGGAGTTTCAGTTATCGTTGGTTGTTTTTTGGAGGTTTCAGCTTTAGTGGGTTCAGTTTTAGTGGGTTCAGTTTTAGATGGTTCAGTTTTAGCCAGCTCAGCCTTAGGCTCATTCTTGGGAGCTTCTGCCTTCGGTGTAGCAGGTTTGCTAGATGCAGAAGGACTCAGTTGGGAGGTTGCTGGACTGGCTGCAGGTTGAGGAGGAGGTGTGGTAACAGGGCTCACTGGAAAAAGAGAGGCAGCAGAAAAAGGTGCCTGCCAATCCATGTCTGAGAACATCTGATTTGCTTGGTCAGACTTTAGTTTCTTCACACGTGCCCACGACATTTTCTCTCTCTGCAGCTCGACCTGTCTGAGTCTTTGATATCGAGTCAGCTTCTTTTTCTCGTGGACTTTCAGCGGCACTGAAATCTGCGTGATGAAGAAACGTCTCTTTGGAGGCTCGGCGGAAGGCTGAGTTTCAGCTGAATCAGCCGTTGAGGGCTGGGCTGGGGGGGCCTCAGGAGCAGGGGTCACCGAAGGAGGGGCGCATCCCTCTGGTCCAGCAGGAGTTGGGACATTAACCGTGTTGGCATCTTGCGTGTTAACAGGCGGGCGTTCCTTCTTGCTGGCTTCACTCTTGGCTGCTGCTGCTGCCGCTTGTTTTTCTTCTTCTATCCTCTTCAGCAGCATGCTGTCTGTGGCAATGTCCTCTGCGATCTCCTGACACAGGGCTAAGAGATTCAGCTGCTGCCTATTTGCACTTCTCTTAGCTGCCGCAGCCTTCTGCTCAGCCAGAGCTGCGAGGCGAGCTTTGGTTCTCGCTTGCGTGTTCATTTCTTGTTTCTTGGGTTTTTCTGGCTCTTGAGCTTTCTTTTCCTCTTCGGTCTTTTCAGCTGTGCTGTTTTGCTTCATGTCAGGCCCACTAGTGTTACATATGTACTTCTCATTCACCTTTTCCTCAGGCAGGCCTGCCTCGGCTGTTTCTTGTGGCTTTTCTACTACTGCAATGTCACTGTCTTCATCATTCTCTTCCTCCACCACTATAATCTCATGTCCGATCTCGATGTCCTCTAGAATCTGCACTTCTTGTATGTCCAGGTTATCTTGAGCATCCTCTATCACCACTACATTAATGTCTTCAATCAGGCTTTGGGGTTCAGAGTCATGGGAGGTATTCATGTCCACCATGTGAGATGACTGGTGGTCAGAAGGCTGAATAACCTGAACGTCTTCCTCCACAGGTGAAATGTTTGTCTCCTGCTCTGCTACCTCCCCTGAACTAGCCGCCGCTTCAGTAAACACAGTTTGCTCGGAACCATTTAAAGTCCTCTCACTCTCCGCCTTCTCCTCCATCGACTCACTTTCTGGATTCACCTGCTCTGAAAGAGAGGCCGCCAGACCTGATTCGGTTGCAGCTTGAGTGACGATATCAAAGTGAATTTCACTCTGTGGGACTGGCTCTAAAATCACATATTCCTCAGATGCACCACCTGGTACCTCAAATTCAGTGGAGGATGTAGTCGTTGTTGGTGGAGTTGTTGTTGTTACCGTGACGCCCGCAGCTTCCTGAACGCCAGCATCGTGCTGCACCTGCTCAGAAAACTCAGTGGCTCTGATGCACTCTGAAATGCCATTTCCTTCACTTTTCACTGTCATTTCACTCTTCACTTCTGCAGCATCTCCTGACCCTCCATCTGCCACGCTCATGTCACTGCCAGAACTGATCGGTGCAACTTCTTTCACATCCACGGTAGCGTTAATCTGCTCCAACTGTGCTGGCTGCGCTTGTACTTCCATTTCAACCCCTGCCTGGCTGTCTGGGACACAAATTTCCTCCTTAGCAACTTCATTTACCAGCTGCATGCCACCAATTTCTCTGTTGTCTTCATTACTGGAAAAGTTTGTTTCCATCTGTTGAGCCTCTGTGCATTGTATATCTAATATAGAAACGGCATCGTGCTTCTCTGCTGCCGCTGCAGACACATCACGATCATCATTACTCTCTGGGCTACTAATGGGCTCGTACACTATCTGGTTTTCATGGGGCCCGACCGCTGACTGATTAACCATCTCAATCTGCTCCTCAGAAGGCTGAATTACGACATTGTTGTTGTCGGTTTGCCCACAAACAAAAAGCATTACTTCGCTGCTATCCGCTCCTCCTCCTTCAATGTTACCAACAGATCCGTCAGCCTTGACCTCATTAAACATTTGGCTCCCCGTTTCCTCTTCTAACACTGAAGCTTCCCTTTCTGTTGATTCACTTGTTATATCCACGTCAGCACGAGGCCCTCTCTGTTTCTGAATTTCTAATAAGGCTGTAGTGTCTTCATTTATTTCCTCAGTAACATTACTTTGCTGTTTTGTTAGATAAGGACTCCCTTCTGCAGTAGTTTCTAAAATGTTAACACATTCAGAAGCAGGCTCTTCCTCATTTCTAGTCTCACAGCGTGCAGACATAAGATCTTCCTGAACGTCACCGACCTCCTGATTTCCATCGTTGTGTACTTCAACGTCAGATCTTTCTTCTCCTGATTCTGTTGTCTGCACTTCCATTTCTCCTTGATTCTCAACAGCGCTTAAGCTTTCCTCGTTAACCTCGACATCCTTTTCCTCGCACTCTGTCCCGGTCAAATCTTTTTCCACTTCAGTGTCTGTATTGAGTTCGCTGACCTCTTGACCTCTCTGATTTTGTTTATTTGTCAGATAAGTAATCTTCTCTGGTGCTTCTACTGTCTGTATTTCCATTTCTCCTGGACTCTCAGTAACACTGACACATTCAGCATCGACCTTGTCATCCTTTTCTTCAGTATTAATGAAATCTTTACCTGCCTCAGTGTCTGTTTTGAGCTCAGTGGTCTCCCGATCTTTCTTACTTTGTGTTTCTGGCACATTCTTTAGATCAGAAACCTCCTCCGGTGTTTCTGTTGTCTGCACTTCCACTTTTCTTTGACTCTCAGCAGCAATGACACAGTCGGCCTTAACCTTATCATCCTCCTCTTCACTCAGAGCATTAATAAAGTCTTTCTCTACTGTAGTGTTTATAGTCAGTTCACTGACCTCCTGACCTTTCTGGCTTGGGTTATTTGTTGGCTCAGATGTCTCCTTTGGTGCTTCTGTTGCCTCCATTTCCACCTGACTCTCAGCAGCAGTGACACAATGTGCTTTGTTGGGGTGATTTGTGGGATTCCTTAATCCTTTGTGGACTTCTTTAGATATGTCTCCCGTAGGTTCAGCGGCTTCCTGTATCTCCTGGCTGTGTGCTGAAATAGAAATATCTGCTATTAATGTATCCTGCTTTTTGTTTTCATTCTCTGCACCAGTAACAGGCTCTGTATGTACGTCTGTGCTCCGTTCACAGACATCTTTGCTCGTCTGATTTTGTATTTCCGCTGCAGGTGTGCTAGAAATCTCCTCTGATGCAGCTGCAGACTCCATGTCGACTTCATTTAGGCTGTTCTCACTTTGTATTTCCACTGAAATCTCTTGTGTCGATTTAGCCTGCTCTTCCATTTCAATTTCTCTCTCTGGGACAGCGACGGGCTGCGTATATGAATCTTCTGTGTGTTCACTGACATCCTGACTCTTCTGCTTATGCGTTTCTGCTGCTGGTGGGATACAAAGCTCTTCTGATGTTGTTGTGGTCTCCATCTCCACTTCAGATAGACTTTTGCCGCATTGTACTTCCACTGAAATCTCTGCCTCTGATATCGATGGAGCCTGTTTTTCCATTTCATTTTCATTCTCCGAGACACTGATGGGCTGCATGAGTATGTCTGTGTTATGTTCAATGACATCCTGGCCCTTTATTTCCAATGCAGGTATGCTAGCAACCTCCTCTGGTGTTTTCTGCTCCGCATCCACTTCATTTTGACTTTGCACCAGCTGGATTTCCACTGAGGTGGATTCTTTAGGGGAGTCTGGTGTTGATGTCACTGACTGTGTATGTACATCTGTGCTATATTCTGTGATAACCTTGCTTATCTGACTTTGGATTTCCACTGCAGGTATCTTAGAAACCTCCTCTGAAGGTGCTGCAGACTCCATACCCACTTCACTCTGAATTTTCTCACTTTGTGCTTCCACTGAAGGGACCACTTCGGAAATCTCTGGTGTGGTTTTAGCCTTTTCTTCTTTTTTGTTTTCATTTTCTGCAACAGTCACAGAGTCGATCTGCATGCCTGCACCATCTTCACAGACATCCTGACTCGTCTGGGTTTCTGTTTCCACTGCAGATGTGTCAGAAACCTCCTCTGATGTTGTTGCAGTTTCCATCTCAACTTCATTTTGACTTTTCTCACTCTGTAATTCCATCATAGAGGCATGTCCGGTAAATTCTATTGGCGATTTAGGCTGATCTTCTGTTTTGTTTTCGTTCTTAGGGACAGTCACAGACTCAGTATAAACTGTGTCTGTAATATGTGCACCAACATCCTGATTCTCCTGGTTTTGTATTTGCGCTGCAGGTATGTTAGAAACCTCCTCTGATGTTGCTGCAGACTCCATCTCCACTACTTCTGGACTTTTCTCACTGTGCACTTCCACTGAATGAGCTGCTTCAGAAATCTCTGGAGTTAGTGTCACACATTTATCTTCATTCTGCACAGTTTGGAAATTTTCAATCATTGAGTCTTCTGTAATCTCTTTAGGGATGTCGTCTGTATTGCATTCATTGATTTCATGATTTTTGTGACTTTGTATTCCTGCTCCAGGTGCAATGTCAGAACTCGTCCCCAATGTGGTCTGTAGCTCCACTTCTGTTTGACTTCTCTGGATTTCCACTGAAGCGGATGGATATGAAACCTCCATTGTTAATTTTGTCTGCATTTCCACAGATTGCACATTTTCAACAATTTGATCCATGTGTGATTCAGCTGTGGTAGATTCACTGTCCACCTGGCTCATCTGATGCGTTTGCTCAATGTTACAGATCTCCACTGATGTGGTTTCAGCCTCTACATCGTCTGGTGTTTCCATTCGTTTTTCCACAGCAGCAACACATTCAGCTTCTTTGCTGCTCTCATAGTTTGCAGTCCTCAGATCTTCCTGAACTTTGTCACTCGTGGCTTCGCCGTCTGGCCTCTCCTGGTTTTGTACGTCCACTTTAGCTGCTGGATTACTAACCTCCAAAGCTGATAAGCTCTGTGTTTGTATTTTCTCTTGGCTCTCAGACCCATCAGCACATTCAAAGGTTTTAATGTTGTCAGATTTATCATCCATAACATGAACCTCTGTGGATTCGGCTGTAGTAGCGTTGCAGATTTCCTGGGTCTCAAGAATTTGCACTTCTGTATTAGAAACTTCTGAAATCACTATGTTCTGTGTTTCTATTTTAGTTTCAGTCTCAGCTCCACTACTATGTCCAAAGCTCACAGAGTGTTTGTCTTCCATAATTCTACAGTTTTCTCCCACATGATCCTCATGAAAGTTTGTAGATATGTCTGCAATAGGTTCAGGAGCATCCTGTTTTTCCTGTCTTTGTATTTCCACTACAGAAATCTCCTCTGATGCTGCTGCAGTCAGTATATCCATGTTGATCTGGCTGCTTGCTGCAGTGACACAAATCATGCTCGTGTCTCCTTCTGTGCTCTCAGAATCTTCTTTAACTCCATCATCAGGCTTTTCTGCAGTGTTGTCAAAAAGTCTGTGGTTCTCCTGATTTTGCAGATCTACGCTAGGTGCTATCTGACCGTCTGGAACTGTAAAACATTCGGAAATCACTTCTCTTTGAACAGCCTCGCAATCAGGAGTCAATATTTCAGTGCAGCTGTCAGTTATCACACAGTCATGGCTCAGTTGTCTCTCAACCAAACCTCCAGGACAAGAGACGACCTGAGTCAACTGGAAGTCAGCTTCTTTTCCATCGCTTTCTTGAAGATCTTCCTCAGACCTTATGACCATTGTTTCCACATCAACACACGTGTCGGTAACTGCAATTGGCACGTCATCCTGCGTGTCTACAAGATTTGATTCCCCGTCGGAAGTAGCGAGAGCTCTGACAATGTCTGCTTGAGTCTCATTCTCTGGAATACCACTTTCCACAAGCAGCTGTTCTGATGCAGAGTTGAATTCGTTACTAAGGGCTGCAGATATGGTGGCAGATTCAGTTGATCCCTTAGCTGTACACTGAACACTCAATTTATTCTCTCCAGAAACAAACTGTGTGGTTTCATTTGTTTTAGTTTCAGTTCTCAGACTCTCTGACATGCAAGACTGTTTTTCATCTTTACACTTTGGATCCACCTCTCCAGCAGCCAAACTTAGTGTTTCCATTGATGATGGTAGTGTTTTATCATCTAAATCCTTTTGAACGAACTCTTCCTCATCCTTCTTTTCAGCCTCGGATATGAGATGGTCTGAAATGTCTCTTGATGATGCTGGTGTTTCATTATCTACACCCTTTTGGCTTTCTACATTTTGTAATTCTTTATGTTTACTTTCATTAGCTGAAGACTCAAATTTGGTGTCTGTTACAGAGACCGTAGTTTCCTTTGACACCTCCTGTGGTGCAATAGCTGATATTTGTGGTCTCTCTTGCTCAGTAAAAGATTCTGCAGATTCTTTTTTAATGTTCTCATTTGCCTCATCTGTAGTTTCAAGACATGGTGAATCTGTGAATATACCATAATTGTGGTCCATCTGTATGGGGTCCTTAGGTGGAGAAGATAAACCTTGACTCGTATCCTCGGAGACAGAAGGAGACTCTTCCGTCTTTCGCTTGGCTTTGACTCGATTTGAGTATTTTCTGATGCAGCGGGCCTTGTCTTCATCATCCCTTTCTCTGAAGAAGTCAGCCTTACTACCATCACTACTCAACTTGTCAGAGTCCATGGAGGCAGTTCGCTTCAGGGAGGTTTTGGAGTTCGCTTTCGGTGAGGGAGCTTCTCCACAGGAGGCACTTGTGGCTTTCTGGAGCTTGGCTTTTTTGACAGGTGGGTCAGGGGAAGTTTTGCTGGAATCCTTCAGAGGCGAGCTCTGTTTGGGGGACTTGGCTAGTTTATGTCCCCCTTCCGGTGAAGCACAGAGTTTTTTCTTAGTCCGTGGGGCTGCTGTCTTTTCTTTCATATTTCCTGTGTTGTTATGTGACTGATTATTGGCGGCTGGTACAGTTTTGGATGGCGCAGCCTCTCCGTCCTCATCCAACTTCCTTATCTTGGACTGCGAGTCTGGAGGAGACGATCCTCTCTTTGAGGCCGGCATTCTGCAAAATATTTCACAAAAACATGATAAAGCTGAGGCGAGGACTTACAAGGAAAATAATCCTGTAGTTACAAAGTAATTCACTTTTTTTTCCAGCATCATGGATTTTCTCAGTAAAATGGGAACACCTCCTTTCTTGGAAATGATAAGCAATGATAAGGTAATTATAAGCAAATCCATCAACTATTACCTATTTCTTCCACAAGCAACAAAGCTGGCTAACGTTTGACATAAACAGTGATAAATCGTAAACTAGGAGGCTAACGAGTCACACAATGTACGATCTACTTTCACGCACTAATTCCCCATCTACGCGCCTTATTTCATTAGCTGTCTGGCAGCCAGCAGGTTTTACTGTCACTCGGAGTTCATCAGACACTCAGAAATGGTCAGTTAGCTAGCTGAGCGTGGCTAGCGTGCTAGCTGGAAGTCCACAGTGATGGAAGCTAACAGCTAACAGCTAGCAGCAGCAGCAGCCAACTCGCAACAAATGAGCGAACCGAGCCTCGCTGCTCCAAATCAGCCTAAAGAGCGGCGGGACACACCGAACACAGCCCCCACACAGTAGTCCTCACGATACTAAAGTCAGCGAACAGGTAAAGCACGGCATTCGTCCATGAAACTCACTTTGATGTTTTCTTTTTCAACAACAGCTGTTTTTTTCTTTTTTTTTCCGTGAATAAAAATTAACTGTACTTCCGGAGGGAAACGGCGGATATGACGTAGAAGCACTCATTGCGCCCGCAAAATTGAGATTTGTAGTTTTTGAAGAGGAAAATTTAATCACCCAATTCAGTCACAGCTTTAAAACGGTTTCTACTGATACTGATAATTACAGTCTAATTATTATTATCATTATTATTATTATTATTATTTACCGAACGTACACACAACATAAATAATGACTCAAGTGCACACATATATATTTACATATATATATTTATACTGTTTACACTGTATTTGAAACTCTATTTTTGTGTTTTGCGAATATTCTTTTCGTTGGACTGAACGGGAGAGCATAATGGGAGAGCATATTCTGATGCTTGTTCAGAAATTCTTATAATGAATGATGATTTAAAAAATCTCTACTGTGGCATATAATTTCTTGAAATACTTATTTAATTCTAATGATCATTTAAATGAGACTGGATACTAAGGAAGAAGAAAGGGACTTGTATCAATTCGAAAGGATGTGCAGCATGTTCGTGTTATTAAGGACAGAAATGGAAATATACAAACATATGAAGAAAGTGTGCAGAGAAGTAGGAAGTATTACTTTGAGGAGCTAATGAAGGAAGAAAATCAAAGAGAGAGAAGAATGGCTTGAGGACAGTTTGTGAAACAGGAAGTGCAGAAGATTAGTAGGGAGGAAGTTAGGACAGCTGAGAGGATGAAAAGTGGAAAGGCAGTTGGTCCAGATGACAAACCTGTGGCGGTATCAAGATGTCTGGGAGATAGCCCGGTGCATTTTTAATTCAGTTGTTTAATGCAATCTTGAAGAGTGAGATGAGAATTGAGAACACCTTTAGTGTGCTGGTACTGGTTTTTAAGAACAAAAGTGAAGTGCTGAAGTTTGCTAAAGTTTATGAGCCGATAACATTTTAAACTCTACTTTTCAATTCAACTCTATTTATATAGTGCCAAATCACAAAAGCACTCAGCTCAAGGCCTTTCAGCAAGCACTTGGTGACAGTGGGAAATAAAAACTCCCTTTTAATAGGAAGAAACCTCCTGTAGAATCAGGCTCGGGGAGTGGCAGCCATCTTCTACCTTTGAATACATTTCTACCCAATTAGCTTGAAGTGGATTTTAACAAAGATGTGTATAATTATCAGACACAAACCACAAACTGCTTTAATTCCATTTTAATTTTCATACAGGTTATCACACACACAACAGAAGCAAGCAGACGTAAATGTACAGAGACAGTCAAACATAAATATTTATGATTTTTGCAAGTTTAGAGTAGAGTGACTGAAGGGAAGTAATATTTATTGACCAATGCGCTGAGTTGACATGAGAGTTCAGTAATAAGACTCTAAGTACACCGTTTATTACTTTTTCATCTCAAGTATTCCGCTTCCCGGCCCTCGTCTCTTCGCACTGCAGATGTTACAAAACTGCAACCCGGGAATCTGAGACAGGAAAGAGCGAAAAGTTACAGGAAGTCATATTTGAGCTTCTCAGATAAAATACCCCAGCACCAATGTGTAAAGAGTGATACAGCATATAGAGATGTCACTTACTGTTCCTGAAGATGGCAAACACTCCTTATGAAACATGTGCCTGCAGTGGAACACCACCACGTTGAAGGTTTTGGCCATGTCTGAAACACACGTTGCAAAAATTGGCAAAGAAGAGTTTTCAAATGCAATACAACATTAAAAACAGATGAATACACCTACATTACATGACTCACCTGAGGGTAAAATTGTAGCATGACATGACTCACAAATGTTCTCCTCTGAAAAGAAAAGCAGCAACGTTCTTAAGAGTCCAGTTTAATATAGCTAATCTCAAAAGGAGCTGCACGAACACCAAAGTGCACCCACCATCAACCCTGACGCCTCTCATCTGTGTTCGATGCATCTTCTGGAGCAGGGAGAGGGAGTCGGCCACCAGGATCTTTTTGCAGCCTTCCCTTAAAAGAATCTTAGAAACAAGAAATCAAACGAGCTGTCAACAAACAGGATAAGAGGTACAGAAATCGGTGAATTGAGCAATTTAAAACCACCCTCGAATGAGGTCAAATTAAATTCTAACAGTATAGTCATATGAAAAAGAACATACATCTTTACTGAATTAAGAAGATGAGAGAGCAGCCAGGTGCTGTTAATCAAACTCACTTGATTAACTGATCATCAGTGAGTGTGAGCATATCTATAGAAGCAGAAGTTTGAGCAGTTTGCCGGTCTGGAGCATTCAGGTGTGTTAATGCTTAATGTAAGTTAATGCCAAGGAGGAAAGACATCAACAATCATGACCTTAAAGTTCAGTGTTGGAAGGTTTATAAACCAATTTCCAAAAGATTTGAGATTCATCATTCTACTGTTAGTGGAAAACATTCATCACAGCTGCTAATCTCCCCAGGACTGGACATCCCAGCAAATTCGCTCCACAGAGCACATAGAAATAGCAAAAAACCCAATATCTACATCTTAGACTCTACGGGCCTCTGTTAGCGTGTTAAATGGGCACGCCACATGGGCACGCCACATGGGCACCTTGCAGTCATTGTTTGACCATGAACTAATCTGTAAACCAAAGTATTCCAGAGTCAAATGTGAGGCCAACTGTCTGACAGCTGAAGCTCAACTGGAACTGGGTCATGCAACACGACAATGAACCCAAGCACAGCAGCAAATCTACAAGAGAATGGCTGAAAAAGAAGAGGATCAAGGTGTTGCATTGGCCCACTCAAAGCCCAGACCTCAAGCTGACTGACATGCTGCAGTGAGTCCCTAAAAGAGCTCTGCATAAACAAATGCCCACAAAATTTAATGAACTGAACAGCGCTGTAAAGAAGAGTGGGTCAAAATTCAAGCACAATGATGTGAGAGACTGGTAAAGTTAAACAGAAAACAATTACTTCAACTTATTGATGTTAAAGGTGGTTCTACAGGCTGTACTTATTCACAGCACTGCAGTCAGACAGTTTATTAAAACCTCCAATGACTACGCCTGCAACTTAACTCAAACATATTTAAAATGTCTCTCTGGTTTTATATCTCTTTATACTCTGTATATGTCCCTTGATCTTAGAACCAACTATATTATTGAAAAGAACTGTCTTTTAAGCTTTAAATGATCGATAGGATCTTAAATCACGATTGCCCTACCAAGGGGTCTAATCCGGACTAGTGATTGGCTTTTGCAGAGTTTAAAGTTGAGGAGGACATACTGTAGTTTGCACCAAGAAGCATTGTGATGCGAGTTGTCAAGAATAGATTGCATTCTTTTCAGAACTACTTTCAGCTTTCCATACCACACCAAAGTAAGATGGGTAAGCCAAGGAGTTGTGGCAATGTATTTCTTTGAGAAAGCAGACTGACAAAATGTGGACAAACAGAAGAACTGTTGAAATTTCCTTCACTTATTTCTTAAGATATTAAAGCATATGTCCTTTATCTTATAAACGGCCCAGTAAATTTGAAATGGGCTGAAGGGTGTGGAAAAAATTTCAAGCTAATCTCCGGGACGCATGTCTGACCTGTAGATTGTAGTCATGAAGGATTTTCACGAGGGAATCTCTGAGGTTTGGGATCTCCATGCCTTCCTTTATGCGTCGGATGAGCAGAATAGGATCAACATGAGTGCCGATATTATTGAGGAGACCGGTGATGAATGCTGGAGTAAATAAAGTAAAAAGCAAGAGATAACTAAAGTTCAGATTTATTGATGCACAGGTTTACCATGACTGACTCGATAGGAGATTTGGTGACATACGTGGTTTGTCAATAGAGTAAGAGATGAGATCATCCCACAGCTCTGCGTCATCCTGGTCTTTAGCAAACTCTATGGCTTTGTCAACATCTGCCAGCTCCTCCATGATCATCTGCAAGGCTCGTCTACAGTTTCCCATCCTGCCTGAGAGAAACATGTCTGATTAGCTTCTTCCTTATCTTTTCAAATGAGAGTACGAATCTTAATCCTTAATCAACACTTACTGAGCAGGAAAACTGTCTCCTCCACAAAGTTTCTCTGCTGGCAAATCTCAAGAGCCTAAGGAGGTCAACAAAATGACTTATGTTACCCAACTTCACTTCTAAAGACGAGAATTTATGATTGGATGACATGTACCTTTTCAAGAGGGCAGTGGGTGCTATCTCTCAGGAAAGGTAGCAGATTTGGCCGGTCGTATTCGGCATATAGGCCTATCTGTCTCTCGTGGTACTTCTGGCCTTTGTGGTGGTCCCGTTTGAACAGTTTGTGGAGGTACTGTGGGCAAAAGGCTGGTCAAACTCCCTGCATTATAACATCTGTTTTGAATTCAGTAACCTAAGGTGCTCAAATATAACTCACCACATGCAGAAGTTCAGGTCTGTCTGCTAGTTCTTCCACCACCTTGTCTATCTGTTGGAGTCAAAACAAAATCCATCACTTAGAATCATTTGTTTAAATCAGGAAGATAAAGAAGATTCAAAGAATTCAGGGGTACTTACTGATATCTTGTCTTCATTATCGAGAAGCATGTCAACAGCTTTCTGACAACATGAAGTCATACAGTTTAAATGGTTTAAATGTATAAGAACAACATCTATAAGTAACAAATGAAGGGGAAATCAGTCGGTGATGACTTTTTACCTCTTTGTCAAAGTCCATGAGGAGTACGATCTTGTCCTCGATGGAAGAGAAAAGGTTGTGTTTGTGGATCAGCTGGTAAACATCTTTGTGCCTCAGTCTCAGGTAGATTTCTAAGGCTCTGTCGTATCGCTGGTCGTAGGTGTACCTGAAACAGCATCGAACACCAGCAACTCACAACAAATTTAACATGATATTTAAAATCCCCATATACCAGTATCATTTCCTAAATGTTGCCAATATAAACAAAGGCAGTCGAAATTTAAGCAAAGTGTTAAAGATGAAAGACATTTTTTTAAAATTTCACCTTATTTGACCTTGAAGAAGAGGTCAGAGGTCCAAATATATCATTCTATATACTATATGTTATTAATACAAAAAGTAAGAAATATAGAATATAGTTTTAAATAGCTCTGTATAGCCTTATGATCACTTTGACCTTCAGATCAACCTTGAAGAACAGGTCAGAGGTCAAAAGTGATGTTTTAAAGACGTTTTTAAGATTTAAAATATCATGTCATGTCAAATCTTCATATGGTACTTTGTATATGTTGAGAAAACACAGCACAGGTGTAACCATAGCAGTTTCTAAGTTATATTAATGGATTGTTGACATTACCGCAATCTACACCCTTACAAAGTTTTATGAGAATTCATTGTGTTTACAGACTGAATGACACGCATGGAATCGCTCCTAAAAACTTAGCCTCCGTGCCGTAATATTCAATATTCAAGTAATATTCAAGTTAAGACCACTCACAACTCAGCCAACGTGGTGAGCAGCGTGCTGTTGGTGGGATCCCTCTTCAGGTGATCGGTGACAGCCTGAACGATGGCCATGTTATTATAAAGATCTCCCGGCCATTCCCGGATCAGGGTGGCAAAACCCTTTACAGAAAAAAGCAGCACGCACTATCAGCCGTCGTACGTTCATCACGCCAAGACTGCACACGGGTGGGGGTGTAACTTACCTCATAGTCAGTTTTCAGGAATTCATGAAGGATCATTTCATAAATGGCCGGCCTGAGACGCAGATCTCCTCTTGGCAAATACTGACTGATGGCCTGAAACATGACAGAAGTGGCACCACATACAGCATAAGAGACACAACTTTCCACAGGGCAAGCGTCGCACTTCATTGCAACGTTATAACCACTTTAGTGATGCCTTCAAAGCACAGCCGTTAAAACCTACCTTGAGCTGTCCAATGGTCTTGAACCTGTACACTTCATTCTCCCACAGTTCCATGTTTTTCCCCAGGACCTTTTGACACTTTCTGAATAAAAGTAAATAAATAAATACATTTAAATTAAAAACAAAACACTTGAATCATTTAAATGATAAAAAGAAGATTCTGATTTTTACATTTGGTCTTTTGAAGAGAAAGCATAAGTGGTCCAATTATATGAATAAAGATACAACATTTTAGTTTGTAATACTTCAAGCTCTAAGTCAAAGGTCAGGGTCACACAAATTAGGAAAAAGCGTTATGTTCTATGGGATCACCTCCAAATTTTAGAGCAGTCACTGAGGGACTTAAGCACTTTCTTTGGTTGAGCTCCTAAAACATTATCTTGTTCTTTACATATCTCATGCCAACACTGCTCACCTGCAAACATGCAGGACTTACCTCGCAGCACTGTCATAGTCTCTCGTGTTCACCAAGTGGTTGATGTATTCCATTCCAATCTTCTGAACGTCGTGCCTCTTAATGTTTTTGAAGCTAATCTCCGCGGCCATCAGTGCCTCCTGATGTCATGGTTAAAAGCGCAGTAACAGGACACAAAATCAAACTCTGACCTTGCAGCCGTTAACCTTTAGCAACCCTCATGAAATTCAACAACACAAACCTCGTATTTCTTCTTTTGGACCAGCCAATCAATATGGTCGTCCTGGTCTCGCTCCTTTGCCACAACGATGTCTTTGGGACTGATGATATAGAAGAGTGACTCTCCCTCTGAATGCTCTGTTGATGAAAATACATTTATTCCTCTGCGTACTCCCACATTACAGCTGACATTTGATAATCGATGCATAATGAAATCAGGCTGCAGTAAAAGGCAGCGTGACATTTCTCTGGGAGCAGATTTTACAGTCTCACCGAGGCGGTAGTCTCTGCACTCATTGTCCTGGAAGTTGCGCACCGTCAGCGCGTCTGAAGAGATCTCCTCACAGCTCTCGGGGAGAGGCTGGATGATGTCGAGACGAGGCCGCGCACATAACTCCTCATCCTGCGAACATATGTAATGATTTTATATCTGACTTAGGTTTTTGAACACCTACACATTTGTTGTGCACACTTTTGCAGACTTTCAGCTTTAATTTAAGGGTTTAACAAAAACTTTTGCATTAATTGTTTAGAAATTACAGCTATTCTTATACAATCAACAGTAATTGTAAAACAAAAATTTTAATTTTAAAAATTTGGATTGTTTTTAACACCTGGGTAAAAATCCTTTGTAGTCAAAGACTAAAAAAAAAAGAAGGGTTACTTTTGCAGTTTGCTTTGGACCGCTGTCCATTTTCAATATGAAGTTCTCTCCAATCAGTTTTGCAGCATTTGAATGAATCTGAGTATAGAGTGTTGTCCTGCACACCTCACAATTCATCCTGCTACTTCTATCAGCAGTCACATCATCAATAAACACTAGTGCCCTGGTTCCACTGGCAGTCATACATGCCTATGCCATAACACCGCCTCCACCGTGTTGGACAGATGATCTGGTATGCTTCAGATCATGAGTTGTTTCTCTTCCCATCATTCTGGTAAAAGTTCATTTTGATTTCATACCTCCATTTCTTTTTCATGACTCTTAGATATTTTCCAAAAAGTCTAATCTGGCCTTCTTCTTGAGTGTAACCAGTGGTTTGCACCTTGTTGTAAACACACTATATTTACATTCATGAAGGCATCTCTTGATGGTAGACCATGACAACGACACATTCATTGCCTTGAGAGTGTTTCCGACATGGTTACATGTCGCAAAGTTCTTTTTCATAACCATAGAAATAACTTATCATCAACGTCTTCTTTGGTCTCTCAGCCTTTTGGTGCTGCTCAGCCGGACAGTGGATTCCTTCTTTTTAAGAATGAACCAGATTGAATTTAGTTATTCCTAAGGTTTTTGCTTTTTAGCCTAATGATGACCACTTTGGCACATCTTTGGACTTCATATTGAGAATTTCACTAAAAAGATACCACATAAAAGTTCAACGCTTGGAATCAACTACAGATCCTTTATCTGCTTAATTTCTCATGGAGTGATGAGGGGTACAGGCCTCACCTGGCAATGAAACTCGCTGTCACTCTGAAAATGAGGTACTATGAATAAAACAGTAATACAACCTTTCTGGAAAACCCACTGATTTAAAGCTTAAAGTATGCACTTCCATCTTGACTGTTGAATTTACAATCCAGTGTCATAGACAGATGCAAAGATGCACAAAAAATGCCTAACACCTTATTGACTTTCTTGTATGTTAAAAGAAAAAATATTGTTACCATTTGATCAGAGTTTTCCTTCACAAAGAACAGAGTGACCAGCTGATCTGCCAGTGGTGCCAACCCACAGATGAAAAACTCGGTCTCAAAAGCAGAAACTAAAAGAAACAAAATATCAACAATCCACATTTAAAGAAAGTGAGTGAGAACAAGGTGAAATATTTCTTCCCTTTAATGCCTCACATTTTTGTGTAGTTATACGCAAGTGTCCTTCTGTTTTCATACATCGATTGAACTTAAAAGGATACGTGCATAACGCAGCCTTTAGCTTTACAACTACTAAAGTAAGCAACTATTAAACTTTTTTGTTTCTCAGTTAAAGACTTTAGAAAGCAGAAAAAGGAGATGAAATGCATTTATTTCATTTAATTGTTTTTCCATCTTAAAAGTATGCACAGACTGAACCTGAGCGCCATTTCAATTTATCTAAAGCCGTCTGAACAACAGGACCCTTTCTTCTTGCAGCACTGCCTTCTTCTGCAGTTGACGTGGTAGAAATTTCCCATAATATCATATTTACATCTATACTTTGTGCCCCGATCAGCCCCAAGCTTTAAAACCAAGCCACTCCCAAAAAGTTTTTGCAGTGTGAGCCTTTGTCTTGCCAGAGGAGCATGAACTGCAATTTAAGTTTTCAGGCCTTGGGAAACAACGTCATTCACATTCCCTGAATTTTTACAATCATCACTATATAAACTGAGACAAAAAGCCCCACAGAAGTACCTAAAATTCCATTTTCAATTCAATTAAGTTTAATTTATATAACGCTAATTCACTGCAGTCATCTCAAGGCGCTTAACATTACCAAGGATGCCAAGAGAGGGCTCTTTAATTCAGCATTTGGGCCATGTTAATAAAAAAAATTGATTTACAAAGAGATGACAAAAGAACCGAGAAGATAAAACTGAAGAGAGGCTGCTGCCATCGGAGAAGTATTGCCATGAGAGTGTTTTTGGTCTGCAACAACGCTGAGCTGAGAGGTATGTGTTAAAGTACGATGCACATAAATGCCAGAAGTTTTCCTCAGAAGCACAATCAATAATATAGGATTAACTAGGATGATCAATATCGTAACCACACGATTTCAACGATATGTAAAATTAGAGCTAAATTACGAGGCACAGAGGACGTTTGCAATCTCTAACTTATGTAAAAATATTACTCAGTGCACAGATTTCATTAACTCTGTGACTCAGAGTGTGCACATTTTTCAGTGGTCTCATATGTGGAAGACGAAATGGGGTGCTCTGTACCTATTTCCACATAGCGGCTGGGCAGGTCTCTCATTTCAGTTGGATTTCGCTCTTTCACAACACAAATCTGAAGAGAAATAAGAAGATTAGACTGAACGCACGCCACAGCCGGCGCCTGTGATTAATATTAACACGAGCAGGAAACAAAGCAAACCTTAATGGAAGAACCCCAGCCGACAATGAGAGTGGTGTTGTCCTTCCAGCACAGGCTGCACGGGTACATGTCGGGCCTCAAACTCACATTATCCCTCAACACATTGGTGATCCTCTGCTTTGTGCTGATGTCATATATTTTTACTCCCTGAAGGTAAACAAGCAGCATTTTTACATACGAAGCTGTGCATACAGAAGGATCGGGGTTTGCTTAACTGTCGCGGAGATCTCACCACATTGTTGGCCCATGCAATCAGGTTAGCTCTCCATTTGATATTAGTGATTGTTCCCTCGCCCTCATGTAGAACTGAAGTCTTCCAGCGATTCAGCCAGTTTCTCTCATACAGAAGGAGCTTGAAGGGGGGAAAAAAGTAAGGACATTTAATTCAAGGGTGCAATATTACACCCCAGCCTACAGAGGGCAGTAGATGAACAGTGTATTATACTGGAACAAGCAGTTAGGAAGCTATGTCTGATAAAATCATGAAGTAAAGCCCTATTTTCCTCCACATGTGCAGACTTAATCCCACTTTGGAGCATTTAAGCACAAAGAAAATAAAGATGGATGGCTCAACGTGAGTCAACCTGAGGGAGAAGCTTCACCAGCTCCACTGGTGGACGAAAACATTAAACATCCACATGGCCGAGATCATTTGTGAAGATGGTGTTGAAAATATGAGGCATTACAGTTTTGATTTAATACATTAGTTTTCTTCGTCCCACTCCTTTTTCAGGCAATTTTTGTTTTTTGTTTTGTACATTTTATGTTCAATATAGGTATTTGTTGTGCCTGAAAATGAACAAATAACCAAATGAATGAATGAATCCTTCTCATCATAACATGGATACACGGCATTAACATAAGGTGCCGTTGATAACAATTTAAGCTACACGAATAAGTAAGTTCATTACTTTTTGCGTGCACCATCTTTACTCTTGTGCCGTCTTGAAAAAGCTGTGAAAGCTCCGAGAGAGCTTTGAGTGATGTGCGTGGCTTGTGTGCTTTTAACCACAATGCAATGTGGCATTGACAGCCCTGAGAGCTATTTCATGAATTAAAGCTTAAGTTAAGTTTTCAGGCCTTGCACCGCACCTTCTGTGGAGGACAAAGTCGTTCACATTCCCTGCATTGTTGCGGTTCTCACTATATAAAGTGATACAAAAAGCCCCCCAAAAGTGCATATTATTACCAAGGCGGCCGGGAGAAATTTGTATAGGCTCTTTAATTCAACATTTGGCCTATGTTAATAAACAGTTTGCTCGACAAAAAGATGATATGACAAAAGAACTGGGGAAACAAAATTGAATTTCCTTTGACAGAATGTGGCTCCCGTTGAGGGGTATTGATTTTCATCACAGGCAACTTGTGGAGGCCTTCACAACTTGGAACTGAGAGAAATCAGTGCCAATTGAAAGAAAATAGCAAAGTAACAATAACAATGGAGTTTTGTGGTAAAAGTTTTTCCTCGCCCCTGTTGTATAAATGTCAGCACACTTTATTTATAGGTGGTTTGTGCAATGGCGCCACATCGGTGCAGCTTGTAGTAGTGTAATAGGCAAGCGCTAGTAGGTAGCTGTTTTTACCTCAAAGATGAAGAAAAAAAAACAGAAAATGACAAATCTAATGTCTAATATGCTTTTCACCTTCCGCGATGACATACCCAGCGGAGGCAACTTCCAGAGAGAGATCACCATATGTGCCTGGAAATCCTAAGACTATGTACCCTCTTGATAATGACATCTATTTGCTGTGCTTGTGAAGCATTGCCTTTCAAACACTGTTGAGCGAACAGCACTTTGTGAAAATGGGCAGCTCTCCCGAGAGCACTCCAGCGAAAAGACAGAAAAGTAAGAGCCTTTCACACCAGACAAAGGCCTGCGCGTCGCCCTCAGCCGAGCCAAAGCGAGACAGTGTGCAGGATTCGGTTTCACCCGGACACAATCAGGACGCATTATTGTGGCAGGAAATGTCTTGAAAATGGCGGTTTTAAAAAAATAAAACCCCAAAAAAACAAAACAAAAGTGGGTGTAACAAGCGCACAAGTAAAAAGTACTACTCAAACCTACCTTGTTGCCCCCGGTGACAAACTGCTTATAGTTGGATCTGGTGAACTGAGGGTGTAATGCGACCACCTGTGAAGAACGTTTAACAGTTTAGAAGAGCGAAATCTATTCATTCTATTTTCCATCCTATAACACTGCAAGTCTGCAGAAAAACTTACTTTGATGGGACAGTCAAAGTTCTCGTGGAAGCCCTCTCTTGTGTAGAGGCCGAATACTTGAACCTGGAACAGAGACGGTGCAGCAGAACAGCAAGCAAAGGTGAATAACTCAAAATTTCTCCTTTAATTGCTGCCTCTGCAACTATCTGAGGCCAGCGGGGGGAAGTGTGGTCAGAAAAGACTTTTGATTGGCTCGCTACTTCTCCGCTGGGTCACCAATTAGTGGGGCCAGTTGATTCTTCGAACCCTGCAGGGTTTACAGCAGAAATCCTAATCGTGGACTGACCACAGCCTCAGTTGGCTACAGTAGCCTTTAATGTACCATTAGAGTACATGACGCCCACTTTTCCTCTACCTGAAGCCCCCCCACCACCACCAAAAAAAGATGGGGAAATAATATAAAACTCTGACGCTATCTCATCTCTTGAACCGCAGCAGTGGTTAAGGATTAAGTTAGATTTCAAAGGATTATCAGCCAGCTGAATTGGTGAGGGCAAACAATTGCTATAGCATTGATTTTAATTGTCTGCTCCACTTTTTTTGCGCGACAAGATCTTGTTTTTGCCACCAGAGTGCTGGAAGCAGGGGGAGGGCGATATCAGAAAGCATATCTTGACTGCAAAATCCATGAAGGATGGTGGTAATGATGAGAAGAGACAAGATAACAGCAAGGTGGAGAACATGGAGAGGGTATCCATAGATGGGCTGATGGCTGACTGACAGCTCAACGGATCTGAGTGCAATCCTTCCCTCCCACCCCTCCTCACGCTTCAAAATTGTTACAAGCTTTTTATAAATTCCCACATCATGAAAAAAATATGGGGCTTATGTGTAGATATGGAGAAGATAAAACTCCAGGTTAATGCACCGAGTGCGGAGGAAGTGCCGTCTAAAAATTCGCTGCTAGTTCCAAATCATTATGATAAAGTTTCAGGCTGATAAGGCGAGTTTATATGAATCAGAGGATGAATTATGAAAGATGAGAAGCACTGATTGGTGATTTCATTTTTTGCTGCAGGCCCAGAGATCACTAGCCAGCGGTGATGAGTGGAGAGATCTCACCTTCCCATCCTCGGAGCAGATGCCCACATGCTCTCCACTTTCATCCAGACTGATCTGGTTGATCTTCACTGAACTCTGCGGAGACACAATATCACGGCATCGTTTTTTTAAAGAGGTGGGCGAGTATCATAGTGGATGGCCAAATGTTGCTAGCTGACATTTTACCCCAACTAAGTGAAATGCCAGGAAAAAGAAAAAAAGGCAATGGATGCATGGTCCCATATGTGTCAATGCATAGAGAGTGCATTAATACTGAAAATGTTAGGGGTCCCTCTGCTGCAGATGCTTTTAAATTTAGGGCTCTTAAGATAAAAGGATCAACTAAATGGCATAAATTACAGCAAATGTTACTTTAAAAACGTCCCTAAAGTGAGGACGGTGCCTCAGTGTAGACTTGAAGAGGAAAGAAGTTGTTTTGCTTATCATAGATTTCCAATTTTTCCAAAGCAGTTGCTTCAGCTATTTGGTAATCATATTAAATCCAACAGCTAGAGCACAGCTGTGTCTCTCCTGTTCTGTGAAACAACCTCACTGTTTCGGGTTATGATTTTTTTTAAAAACTGGCAGTAAGTTTCTCTGGTAAGTAGCACTTGAATCAACATGCTCAGCAGGCGCACGACATTTGGAAACACGAGTGCAGGTACAGTAATGTAAACCCACTCCTCCCTGCCTACCAAATCAGCCCTGATTACTGAGTTTTTGTTTTTTGTTTTGTTTGGGGGGGGTTTTTTGGTTTTGTTTTTTTGACTTGTAAATTAAATTATTGTTCAGAGTTCATTCCCTCCAGATCAGTGGAAGTAATGTAGTAAAATAGTAGGAGTAAATTAGAGAGAGGCAAGCTCATTTCTGGGTGTGAAATCTTCCTTCAGGGTACTACGTGAAATCTCAAAATATCTCCTTTTGCTTCCACATGGGATCTAAACTGTATTATTTTGTCTGCAGGGCCCGAGTTAACACTGTTGACTGTTAGGTATTTTTTTCAGGAATATAAAAGTTTCATCAGCCAGGAGGAGAATTGCATTTTTACAATGAAAAAAAAAAAAAAAAAAACCTCTTTGGGTATCTGATCAGCCAGTTGTGGTTTTCGACTCAGTGTTTACCTTTATTATGATTCCATACATACTCCACTTAGACCTTTAATGATTTAACAGCAGTATCAGTCTTGACCACAGCACTGTCTGTCTCACTACTAAAGCTTTCTGCGTCATTCATATAACAAAATACAGTTTCTGAAGACAGCAGAACTAAAAACAATGGCTAAAAATGGGGTTGCAAAAATCTATGTTATCCAGTCGTAAGCTTCCTCGAGCTGTGACCTCAGTAAACACTTTCTTGATGAGTTTGTGGTCTAATTTGTCAGTTTCCTATCTTATTTGTGTAGCTTGCCATCACCAGTGTGTGAATGTGTGTGTGAGTGGGTGGATGACTGGTTGTGTAAAGCGCTTTGGGGTCCTTAGGGACTAGTAAAGCGCTATACAAATACAGGCCATTTACCATTTATTTATTAGCTAATGATGTTCTTTGGTAAACTCTGGCTCCTTTTAGAGTCAAGAATGATAACAAAGCATGACGTGCTTATTTTGTTATTAACAAGTGTGGAGGGTACTTGATTGCTCTGGAATATCCATGTTTCTTTCATGTTTTAAAAAGCTAAAGGAAAATTTATAGTGCTGCTTTGAATTACTAATGCTGATGTCTCTTACATATTGATGTGTGCTGGTGTGCATGACTCAGGAGTGAAACTGAACTGAGCATGTTGGAGCTAATACATCTTAAACAGCAGCTACTAAAATGTTGGAGCTCCAACAGGTTAGGAAATGCATGGAGGAATGAAGACTTCAGTCTAAACACATACTCTCAGAGCTCGTAATAAAACAACTGTCTACACTGGCAGGAAAGTAGCTATTTTATTAATAATAATAATGATAATAATGGATTGGATTAGAGCTGGGCTATAGAACGATAACGATATGTATCGCGATATAACTTTTACTCGATAGAGAAATTAAGCTATCGCGATAGACTTCGCCGCTCTTGTCCTCAAAAAAAAAAAAAAAAAAAAAAAAAAGGTCAGCCAATCCAAATTAAGTAGCGCAGAGCCGAACCAATCACAGCCGCAGCGTCATGTCGCGTGACTTGTTACGTACAGCACAAGTGCCAAGCCACACGTGTGTTTGTTTGGGAAGCAGCCAGCGGGTAATGGAGCCAGCGCATAATGGAGGAAATGAGTGTGCCGACTAGAAAAATCAACCGAGCGTGACCGAAGAGAAAACAGATGATGGTTGCAATGCCGGAGAGATTGTCGAACGGAAGAGCCAAAGAAGTTCCGTAGTGTGAAGGTATTTCGGCTATTTCAAGTCTGACAAAAAACAGAGTAGCGTGCACTGTAAATTGTGCCGAAAGCAAGTCTGGAAATACAATAAACTGGTGCATGCGTCACACTGTGCGCCACGTTATTGTTTCGGTGAAATGAATTTCTACAATACTGTTACTGTTAATTCTACTCTCTGCAGTGTTTAAATGCTTACATATACACACAGTTACTGTCCCTCCACACATACGACTCTGTTCTGCTTCTATGCCCCAGCTTTGTTTACTTTTTCCCACTGAGGCTTCTAGACTTCTGATTGGCCAACATTTCGGCACGGTTAGGAATCTAGCGCCACCTGCTGCTTTGGCATGTTCATAGCAGCGTTTTCCTTCATTTCTGCCTTTATGTGTGGACGGGATTATTTTTAAAACGAAAACGGAAAATCTCCGTTTTCAAAAATACCCGTGTACGTGTGGACGTAGCCTCAGTCTCTGACTGGAAGCGCTAATTCGTCATTCGGCTTTTGTCAGACTAAAGTAACTGTTAAAACTGTTTGAAAAGCTAAGCTATACAACAAGGAGAGATTGAGAATTTCCTTTTAGTTCTCAGTTTATTTGATATTGACAAAAGTTAGTCAGTTTTGTCTGTTCTTCTGTAAAACAAACTAAGATTTATTTTTAGAATTAATATTTTGTTTCTAAGTGGAATTGACAATTTAGTCTGTTTCGTTTGTTCTATTTTGAAACTTAAACGCTTTAGCGGCTGCCTTGTGTGTAGTTTGCAATATTTGCCTTTATCTATCTGAAAAAGTCTCATGTTCCTTAAGTACATCTACCCTGTTGAACTTATTATGGGAAATAAATATTTAAATAAAAACAAGCTGCTGATTATTTCACATTTTACTTGTGAGCAACGGCACATTTAAATCTTACAAATATAGTTATTTGGCTTATATCGTGATAGATATCGTTATCGCCTGAAATGAAAAAAACATATCGTGATATGAAAAAATCTCATATCGCCCAGCTCTAGATTGGATTTATATAGCACTTTTCAAGGCACCTTACAATGCCACTATTCATTCACTCTCACATTCACACACTGGTGGAGGCAGCTACGGTTGTAGCCACAGCTGCCCTGGGGCAGACTGACAGAAGCGAGGCTGCCATTTTGCGCCATCGGCCCCTCTGGCCAACACCAGTAGGCGGTAGGGTAAAGTGTCTTGCCCAAGGACACAACGACCAGGACAGAGAGCCCAGGAATCGAACCGGCGACCTTCCGGTTACAGATACGCTTCCCAACCCCCTGAGCCACGGTCGCCCCTAGTTTTTTTTAACTTTATTTTAACATGTTTGTTTTTTGGATCAATTCTTTATTTCATGTGTTTAATATGTCTTGGAGTAAAAGTAGAATTGAATTCCAAGTACAGCAGATGAGTATCACTTTGATTTTACAGGTATTTAGTTACACAAGAAAGTAAATTCAGATTTCTAACTGATGACATCACTGGATGAAAGGTTAAAGTTACAGAAATCTCAGCGTTATTAAAACGTTTCCTCTCGGGACCATGACTGCCAACTGATAAACAAATAGAACAACAATATAATGTAGTTAGTAACATAAACAGCAGACTCTCATTGCATCCACTGAGCTAACAAGGCTAAAAAGTGTTTTAAATTAAAGTAATTGGTTAATGTAACCCAAAGCATTTTAATGTACTCACAATCTCAAACTTCTGAGTAATATTTCCTTGGATGTCCAACAGGAAGACCTTTCCAAAATGAGTACCTAAGGCAAGAAACTGAAAGGAGACAAATGTAATGTAAATTAAACCAGAAGACACCTGAAATCAATTCCAGATTTTCCAGAAAAAAAAAAATCTTGTGTTTATGACGGCTGTGGGAGAGGATAAAAAAAATATTTCCTGGATCTGCAGTGGCATGGGCAAAGTGGGGATTGGGTGGGCTTGGAGGCAAAACTGTGAAATTGCAGGGGGTGGAAAAGCCCTATTTATTAAAGCAGACAGTGTGAAATGGCATTTTTTTCCCCTCAAATTAAAATGCTTAAGCATAATAAATGCACTGTACATCTGACTTCTTCCCATGCAACCCAATCACCTCCCTGCCCAGCACAAGGCTATTATTTCTACTGAGCAGCAACTGGTTTCCGTGTCTTGTGCTTCGGCAGAAGCGCACGTGTGCATATGTATGTGTGCGTGCGAGTGTGTACACGAGTCCACTGGGACAAAAAAATTATAGAAACCGGGGGCTTTGGCATTAGATTAAGTGTGTGTTCTTCCACCCCAGCCCCTGCTCCATGCCCTCCTCCTAATCCCCCTCCCTTCTAGACCAGCATGTGGATGTGCGGCGAGGCCAGCATGCTTCAGTGCAGTCTATAATGAAATGCTTATATTTACAGGCACAGCTGAGCATGTCAGACAGAGCCCCTGCAATCTCCCCAAATAAAATAACCAAAAATAAATAAATAAAGGGTTCAACCTTGTGAGGCGGAGCGACTTTTAAAGGGATTTATCAGAATGGAATTGTTCAAATGAAATTCCGATTCAGACACTTAAAATATGAGGCAACATAAGGCAGTATGTGCTGTCGGTGGCTTTTAGGGTTGTGGGAGTTTGCCACAGAAGAGGAGGGTGGGGGAGGGTAGTGGTGGTGTGACCACACAGGTAGCTGGATGGCAAAAAGTACATAAGCATAGAAATCCCAAGAAGAAAGACAAGTCAGATCAAATTTTAATTTTCAGCAAAGCAGTCTCTCTCTCTGTGGCACAGTTGCTGTTTTTAGGTTAAAAGAAGGAAAAAAGGGGGAACAGAATCCTCAAAGTACAAACAAATACACGAACATCAATAGTGGTTAATAAAACATCAGGTGAGGAGACATAACTGGGTATGACTTTTGCTCTGCTCAGGCGTGCAAGTGTGCCGCTGGTGCCACGATGATTAACCATCTCGCCGAGAGTGGCCCTCTTAAAAAACAAAGGGAGACAAGGAGCAAAAAATATGTAAGAGTGGGAATAAAAAGAGGAGAAGACAATGGTGCCTGATGCCTTCTGATTCACCTCCCTGAGAGGGAAAAGCAGGGGAAGGTGAGAAAATAATGGGTCTGCCTTTACAGATTCAACAGAAGGGAAGAAATCCACCTTTGAAGCTGACGTCTCTCAAATGTGTACCTAAACAATGTGAAATGTCTGCGCGAGATGGGTGAACCTGACACGGAAATGCCCCTGCGGGTGGTGGATCATAACCTCTACCTTGTCATGGACGGTCATACAGCTGGCTGCATCGTTCTGGAGAATTTCTGTCATCCCGTTGGAGAGCCTCTCATACTTCAGCTTGGGCTCCTCCTCACTGTCCTCCTCCTGGTGAAGAAAGCAGTCTCTTAATGATATTTTCCAACCGCTATTCTTGTTCCCTAAAACCCCCAAATCATCACTGCAGTGAAAAGAAATATGCAAAATCTCCACCCAACCTGATGTTGTATATTAAAATCAGATTTTTATGAAACACGTGCTACAAAATATGACAAAAATCCCTATTTGTCCAACGTTACATCTTAAAGGTGCCTTATTTAGTTTTTGACCACTAGGGGCTCTATGGAGCAACATTTTTACACGCGAGTCCCTGATTTGCATCTTTTTTTATGCAAGCACACAAAAGGGTATAAAAAGATGTGCACCACAATACCAACAGACATAAAGACCATTTTACACCATTTTTATCCTTTTTGACAGAAAACAAATGCAGTGATGTGTGAACTAAGATAACAGAGAAGGAGAAACACATCATTACTCTAGAAGACAAATTGAGCTTGTTTTTATGAGAAACAGTGAATGTCACTGTTACAAAAACAATCAAGAGGGCACCAAAAATGGTTAAATACTTGTTTTGGTTATAGTGATACGACTAATGTAAGCAAAATCACTTGAAGGTCAGTGAATTTACCTGTGCTTCTCAGAAGATACAAATAAAATAATAGATATCATAGTCTGTACATAGGCTGCAAGTCACCTGCCAACACAATTTGAAATGAATTTTATAAAGCAGTTTATGTTTAAGTAAATGAAATAATAATTTTGTTTTTATTTTCACCACGGTATTTAAATGGGCATTGAGAATCATTTAATACATTTGGTATTGGAACTACTCAATTTCTGGTATTGTGACATCCCTGCTTAATGTTTTTCTAAACTGATTAGAATTGGAGTTTATCACTTATCACACTTATCATAATGAAGTACTAACAGCCGATCAACAAATTGCTGCAAATGATTAGTTTTTGCATGAATTCCTAATAGCTGAACGAGACGATGATTACGTGGAAACACATTCATCTTCATTCAATTTGAAAATAATAAAATATTCATTTAAAATAGAGATGCACCGATATTCTTTCCCACACATCATTATCTCACTATAATCACATAATCATCTTATTATCATTATATGCCACTTCAAGCCAAATAGGGTTATATTAACCTAACCCTTAAAAGACACTGAGATAAAGAGTTGAATGATGTTTTTTTTAGTTATTATAAAGAGCATTTCCTTTTATTCCTTTTCCCTTGGTACAATTGGAGGAATAAATAACAACAAAATGACACAAACACCCAAAATTTCTATTGTAGCCCAATCAGGTTTTTTTTTACTTTGAATTATTATTCTGTTCATCAAAAGTGAGAAAACAGTTAAAAATATGACAACACTATAACAACAGCTATTTCAATCACTGAATTACATTATACTTAATGATGAAATGATGAATAAGATCCTCACATTGGAGAACCTAAAAGCAGACAAAATTGTCAAATGTTTGGCAGTTTTGCTTTAACCGATCTAATTTAATTCACTGCTATTTATCCATTTTTAATATGCAGGTAATGCACAAATTTACTGTATAAGCATAACTGGGATTCCTTTCAGCAGCATTTATTGCAGCTTTCAGTCTCCAATAACTGTGATTAATCCATTTTTGAAGCCTGTGTACATGAACATATGTGTATAGAGGGATGTATGCACAAAGACAAAATTTCCATCACCTTGCATGAAATGCTTGATAAAACAATAAAAGCAACATCTTTTCATGACACTGTTCATCCCCAGTGAAATACATGAATTTATAGTCTTTTCATAAAGCAAACTTAAGGTATTATACTGTGTTACACTTTCCAGCCTGAGTCAACATTTGCGGCCAGTCACAGCCTGAATATTACTCATAATTCAGTTTATAACCAATGCTGCACAGTCTGTGGCTGCCCAGAGGGTGCATCAACTCAAAACATTGTCTGCCATTATGTGCTACTGGGTTGGAGGTGGGGGACAATAGCGTGGAAAAAATGTTATTTTCAAAAACAATCCTTTCCCACTCAACAACGCCATATCTAGGCTATTTCCTGTGTATTCTGGTTGTGAGATTTCTGATGCGAGGGCATTTGTCACGGGTTTCAAAGGCGTATCAAACAACAAAGGCAAACTTCATCCCCACAGAGAAACTACCCATTTTAAAACTTTTGCCATCTCTTGTAAGTTGCTCTTTGTTTTGTCAACTACTCAGCTGGCCTTGATGTTGTAACCATTTTTGCCATTTTCTTTTAGTATTGGCTGTTAAAATAGAGCATGAAGGAAAACATTCAGCTTTAAATATACTGCACAGCGAGGACCACACTAGTTGGAGAAACGAAGGCGTGTACCCAGTATTATTAAGACAAACAACAAATCATCATGTGTCATAAACACAGTTTACACACAGGTGGCAAAGTAAGGGAAAGATCAACACATAGTATATATAAAAATTATATTAATCACATGCTGCAGCCTTTAAAGTCAACTCAACACAGCAGGCCATACACAGTGCTCTCCACCAAGATTGTCAAACCACCTCACTGAGTATTTCTGCTTCTAGGCATTGTGCTTGATCATAAATTATGATAGAAAAGACGCACTGCTACAGGTTTTTCGTTATCATTTTTTGCATGTTAACAACAATAAATAATTAATAACAGTAATCAACTGGGAGATTAAAAGATTACGTAACATATCGCTCACTTCCCACATTTCTTATTGCGAGGACTGACCTTTAATACAAAACAAATTCAATCCATTATTACAGAAAACAGCCACATGCATTATTAACACGGCTGGTTATTAGGTTCACACTGATCCACTGAATGATTCAGTTTATTTAAAATAATGCAAACAATATTCAAACCGAAGTCACTCATTTGCTGTTTGTTTTGTTTCTTTCCGGTTGATTAAGAAGGGAACGAATATCACTAAAAGAAGATTTTTGACCAAACAGTTTCAGGACAAGGTGCTTATGACACACTGTTACACAGTAATAACAGTTTTACAACTGTCATATATAAACTATCAATTTACATTTAAAAATATGATCTTCGATGAATTATGGCATTCAGAAACGTAGCATTTAGACACAAACTAATGAGCTATACATGTCACACCTGGGCATGTACAGGATAAAATACACAAAGTTAACATTATCATGTACCCTAGTTAAGCACACCTTGTATGTTTCAGGGCTTGCGTGGGTTCCTGCCTATATCAAACAAAATCAAGAGTCTGGTAATAATTTTTTTCCATCATTATATTTGCTTGTTTCAGTCCACTTGGGTGGATTAAAGCCATTTCTTTACAGCTCTGAAACCAATGTTTTCTAACTTTGCCCATTTGTTTGCAGGACTGTTCTTGTTTTTAAATAACTGGAGATCATACCTTTATCCTGATCATAACATCAGTGGCAGCTTTATACTGCCCACGATCCCAAATTCAGTAATAGACTTGTCAAATTCATACATCATCATTTCCTGTCAGTCTCGCAACCTGCAGTATATTAACAGTGGCTGTCTTGATGTCATTATCAACATCTATATTGAACTTAACTGCATTTATGAATTTCAATCCTAGCACGCATGCTGGTGGCACTCCCACCAAACTCCTGATTTGCATGGGTCGTGTCCAAAGACCTACGTTTATGAAACCAGCATATAACATGCTATAAAAACTTTGCTTAAACTGTTTTCCCAGCTGACATCAGCTTGGTCCTTTGTCCATAAAATGAAAGCGTGTTCATAATGCTGTTTAACAAATTAGCTTTTAGATTTTGGTACTCAAAGTGAACTTCTAGTGTTGAGGTTAAATTATTGAAAATTGCTAAAATTAATTTAATTAATTTGCTTTTTCTTTTCCAACAATAGCACAAAGACATCATCAATTATTGACACTTGAGGGTGTGAATGATTATGTTGTTCCCATTTATTCTTTCTGGAATTAAAAGATCGCAGTCTAGGCTTACAGAAGCGTTGCTTCTGCCTGATTCTGTTCAGTCACTACATGGTGCAGAGATCCTGATTTATTGTGTGCTGTTTACACTGTCTGTGCAATATGTGATGACTGAATAAAACTAAACTAAGCTAAAATATGCATTAAACCATTTCATTTGCTTCTAAAGGAGTGGCAGAATCATGTAGAGCACTTAGAGCCTTATAGTGGTCCAGCAAGTTGCTAAAAATACAATGCATGATGTCTTTTCCATTTATTACCCTTCATTCTCTACCTTTTATGTGCTTTCGGGACCACAAAAGTACATTTTTTGACAGGCTTTTATGGAACTCACCCTTTCGTTTTTCAGCTGCTGGGGTTTCTTTTGATTTGTAACCATTTTTGCCATATTCTCCATCTACTGACAGCTGAGCTAAATGAGACTCCTCGTGTCATCATCTAGCTTAATGTTCAAGGTTCAAGCAAGACTCGCCCATTTTTCTGCTTTTAAGGGGAACGCTGTAGCTGTTAAATCTAACCATGTTAGTCTGTTTGAGGCAGAAAGAGGGGGAAATTGGTGCAATCAGTCAACTAATATGTTGCTTAAATCTATCGTTTTAAGGGTTTGATCCGCTGAGCATACTAAAAAGCACTTACAAATCAGACTTATTATTGTATTATGTTATTACAAATTAGACTAATCTAACCAAATCATGACGTTGATGAAGAGAATGCCTCTGACTTTCCAGAGCCACTGCTCAGACAGATTGTTACCCTGCTCATCTCTTCTGTTAGTAGAGTGTAGAGCAAACAGCCCCTCGCTGCCTTCATCTAGCGAGGCTGCTGTCAAGCTGGTAACAACAGCAGCCAGCTACAGTATATTGCAATATTGTAAGCAAATAATCACCTGTTTGCAGCAGCCACTCAGAGGAGACTTGCAATCCCACAGTCCAGTGAGTGTTTGTCCATGACTACTGAACACATGGTGCACAGACAGACCACTATTTACAAGTCTGGTTTATTTTCTTGAGAAAAAAAGTAGTAGCTTGAGAAAGGTGCAGGTGTCCAAAATGCAGCATATATCTTATATATGATTCCATCCTCTGCTACCGATGAAGAAAAATTCTCCTTCCTGTCAGCGTGATGTGTAATGTTATATTTTATTCAGCCCATGTGAGATCCTCCGAAGCACAGGTGTACTGTAACATGCCAGAGTTCAGTCATAATATTGATGGATCTGGAAAGCTATATGTAATTCATGAGTGTTTGACACCTCTCAGAACCTGACAAAGATCCTTTAGGGATCAAGCTGTGCTGATAAAGGCTATGTTATGTATTACAGCCCCTTCAGTAGGCAGAGATTTCAAAAAGCATCCAAACCTGACAGAAATATGAACACTTCTGTCACTGACAGTATATTATTGGTGATGCATGTCTACACTGACATACTGGTGCAACTGCATGACACATTCAAGTCCATTTTTTCCAGTTATTATTTTTTTAAATATATATCAAGATTTCTTAAAATAAATTCATCTTAGATGAGCTAAAATGATGAGGTATTTTTGATTCTTACCTCAGACTCATCTGTGGTTTCCTCACTTGGATGTCTGACCTAAAAGCAGAAAAATGTTGGGTTGCTTTAAAAAAATATATTAATGTTAAAGCTTGGTTTCAAAGGCCATGACTATTTATTTAGAGATTAAATATATACCAAACAACTGCAAAGCTAAATTAGCACCTAAAATGTTAGCTTTCCAAGCAGAGAATGGCTTGATGAGAAGCTAAATCAAATGAAACCACAGCAGACAGCTCTCACAGGCACACTTTGAATGCATTTTTGATGTAAGTGCGTTTAAAACAGAAACATTTAGCTAGCTAGCTTTAGCATTTTGAGCTTACCTGCTCCTCCACTTCCGCCATTGTGATATTATTTAGCGATATATCCAAAGGTAACAGCTATAATACTTTAACAAATATTTTTTAAAATATCCGTTAAATCTCCGCTAAAGGTTCGTTTCGTCTCAGAAACACCCGCTGTTACGTGACAGCAAAGTGATGTTTGTTGTCGAAACCTGCTTCCAGTCATAAGCTAAATCACATGACTTGAATTCGAGTATCAAGGCGTTATGGGTAATGAAGTCATTCAGATAGAGAAACGACAACGCGGATACTCCGACAGAATAAAAGGAGACGATTATTTAAAAAACGATGCCAGGTGACAGTTCATATGTTTTTCGTGGCAAATACTTGTAGCAAGTTTTATTGGGTTTTAACAATCCAAGTGTCTCTTTTCTTAAGTGTCAGACGGCAAACTTGTGAAGAAAATGTCTTTTTTTTCAGTTGAAGCTAACAGTCTTGAAACTGCAGCCAAATAACCCGCAGTAAAGCTAGGTATAACCATAAAGCACATCTTCACTGACAACATTAATAGACCAACCTTAAAAATTTGAACGGTCGCCAGATACAATAAATTAACCTGGACTAAAAGTCCTCCAAACTTTCCCCAAGGGGGATGATAAAAAGGCTGATTTCTGCTGTCATTAAAAGGTATTCAAATAAGAGGCTAAAAGGAGCCAGCTAAATCCACCCCCTTGTATACAGCTGAGTATTTTAATTTGTTGTATTAATTGTCTGAAACATATCAGTGGCAAATAGTGTAGTTTTTCCCTAGAGGAGAAATTTATATCATTTATAGTAAATAATAAAAATAGCTCCAAACAGCAGAAACATGCTACTTTTGCTTAAGGTCCATCAATACTATTACTTATAATTAAGTAGTTTTTACAAAAGTAATGTCTGAAGTAATTATGAGTATCATTACAAGAATTGTTAGGCAAAAATATTTACTGTACACATTGTCCCCTTTTATATTGATTATTTACTGCCACTAGCCAGATATACAGAAGAATGTGAGGTAAAATACACAAAATGTTCTTCTAATAATTGAGCACTAAATGAAGCAATAATCTCAAAATGATAACTTACAAGACTTTAAATTCATTCACAATCTCTCTTTGTCTTAATTAAGACAATTTGAATAAAACAGGACAAACAACACTAACTGAAATGATTAAGACTATTCGATTTAAGTATGTCCAGATTTGTCTGAACGTAGTGGCTAAATTAACCCTTCAGCTATTGTTTGAGTCCCCTGGTTTCAGAAGAATATTAAATTATAATTATATATATTTTGATACTTTAAATATGCATTTTACTGCCAAGACTGCATTGAAGATTCAAGACACTTTATTATCATTAAGCAAACATAACGAAATCAGGTAATACTTGCTAAGATGGTGAAAAAAAGCTTAGATAAAATAAACATTTTACATAAATACATAATATAAATATTATAAATATAAAATACAACATTTACTGACAAGCATTAAAGAGTAAAAAGTATTGGGACTTAATATTGCATGGTTGGACTGAACATGAGTTATTTATTTACAGGCTGTGCATCTGTCTATGTAATGTATATGCCTTAGGGTTGTAATTGTGTGAAGCTGAGCAGTACAAAAGTGCACTTTACATGAGTTATTTTACATATTATAAAATGTACACAGTGAGGTATGTCCCGAGTTATGGGATGTGGAATTGGGTAGTGGAATATTGCACATGAGGGTTGTACATAATTACTGTCACATGGTGTTTAGCAGTGTTACAGTTGTAGGAAGGAAGCTAAATATGTATATGGGTGCATCTTTACTCTTGATGGTAAAGAATATGAATACTTTGTCCACTTGGTAATAAGCAGTAATTGCATCCAGATTGTGCGTTATTATGATGAGAAATAGCAGCTGAAAATATTTATTGTGCCTCTTTTTGAAGTAAAATCTGTGGTAGATTTATATACAATTAAAAGTACAGTACTTTTCTGAGGTTGTTTCCTATGCCTGCCTTAATAAAGGAATGTGCATTCACTAATAAAGCAAACACAGTCAGCAAGACTTCCAGTAATAATTAGGCTATTTGTTTTATATATTTGCAGACTTCTCTGAACATGGTGGCTTCGGATATTGGTCGACTCGCCCGGTCCTCCGTCACTCTGCTGACAGCTGCTTGCCTGAGTCCAGATGAATGCCAAAGGTATGATTTGCCTCTTCTTTATTGAGATTGTCTCACACCCCTGTCTTGCCTCATCCATCCTCAGGAGAATCCTAATGCACTGATACCAAGGGGGAATAATTTTTTTTTCTTTACAATCTGCTTAGCAATGATTTATTGATTGCGGCTTCCACCCTCACAGAGAATTACCGATCCTTTTTGGGAAATCAGATTTTCACACCTTTCATGAGTGTGTATGTGGCGCAGGTCTCCAGAGACAGTGTGAGGGGAAACTGACTTTGAGGAGCAGCAGTGTGTGAATCTCTGCGGTGTCGCTCCTCTGCTGCTGCCAGTGGTACGCCCAATGGATGGCCCTGTGATTCTCTGTTTCTCTCTCCATCTCTCTCTCTATAGTTTTGCATTATTTATCACTCGATAAATACAGTATCCAAGCTTGATTTGTTTTCATTCCCTTTCAAACCTCCAAAACATATGCTTTGCCCGCTCTCCCATCATGCAACATGCAAGAGCCCCATCTAAAGTTTAAGCACCTCATGGACAAAAAAGTAAAATAGTAAAAACAACCCTCGCCCTCATAGGAGGAGTCAGATTAGTGCACCGAAAGCTTTGATGCTCCAGAATGTCAGCTCGGTGGATCGATCCAGCAGAAAACACACACACACACACACACACACCTGACCAATCCGAGGCGTCTATCTGTTGTGGACCTGCTGGGCACTGTGGTTTACAAGCTTCAAAGAGCTCCTTTTAATACACTGCTTTGATAGCCCTCAGCCTTCACTGACCCGCCGACCGTCCGCTGGGGAGCGTTTTAGCTTTAGTGGAGGAGAGAGGGATAACTGTTGATCATATTAACGAGCGCGAAAAGAAAAATCATCTCAAGTCTCAGATATTTACACCCCTGACCCCACGAGTCCCGATAACAGTCTGTTAGATCAGCTGCAGATAAAATAATACAAATTGGCTGCATTTTTCCGAGAGTAATTTAACACTATTAACAGCACTTGTTGAGATTTAGATGCACAAAGGCATGAAGTGAAAGCATAGACAGAAGAACAGTTTGGTTAATAACCCTAAGGGGGAGACAAATCATCACCTAACAAACCACATTACACATCTCCATATGCTCGGCCATCACAGCACATCCACATATTCATAAAATATATAATGATCGCTTCAAAAAGTGTCGATACATTATTTCAGTGTAGACATTATATGTTTCATTTAAGGTGGAAAATAAAATGATTTACAAAATGTTAAAGAAACCTTATTTTAATCTTAAAGCAGATGAATACTCGCCGATATCAGGCGTTATTAATCTGAGCGTATGTGTCTGTTTGCATTACACAGGTCCAAAGAAAAATCAGATACTTAAAGTATTTACGTGCCTTTTACGTCACTCATAGCAGCAAATGAAGCTGTTGTGTGTGATTTCTCAGAGATTGGAGAACATTTGTCACCTCGGAAAGTCGTGTTAACTTACAGAGCGAGCTGATGGTTTGACGTTACATTAATGTTTAAGGACAAAGAAAGCATGAAAGAGAATTTTGTCTTTAGGGTGGATTATAAACCTCATTCTGTCGTGCGTTTTTCAGAGCAGGCTGGTGTGCTGCAGCCTGTCCCAGGTTGAAATCACCCTGCATATGCCTCCAGTATGTTGGAGATCATTTGAAGCTATTGAACTGTGCTTTAATTCCACACCTAATAATTACTCTAAACATGTTTTAACCTCTTGAATATTCTTCGTAATGCTGCTCAATAAAGTGTTTTGTAATTTTTTAAGTAGCGTGTGCCCATTGTTCAAACATAATATTTAGATTTTATACTTTTCTGGTTCAACTAATCCCAAATAGCTAGGAGAAATTAAAAATGCATCCCAAACAAGAGCTCGGGTCTCAGGAGGTTAAATATTTATATATGTACAAAATTAACCATAGTTGTTAAAGTTTCAACAGACTGTGTGGTTCTTTTGCACTTTTCTTCCACAATGCAACTTTTAAAAAAACAAAGAAGCTTCAGAAGATTACAGAATATTTAATCTCCAGGGTTTTTTCAGTCTCACTTCATAAGGCTGGTTTTGTGAGAGAAAAGTTTGTTTTGAGACATGTGGCTGCCACTAATGATCATTTTCATCATCAGTTTATCTCTAATATCTCTAACTTATTTCCTTTAATATTAAAATAATCATTAATTACAAGGAAATACTGAGTGGTCCCACAGTGGGGTATATTACACGTTCACCTAATAAGTGAAAGAGACCCAGTTTAATCCCAGGAGGAGACACAAACCTCTTTGGTGTTGTGACAGGAAGAGCATCCGGCGTAAAAAGGAGCTACCTGCTGTGGCGACCCCTAGCTTTTTAAATACATGCACATGTTGAACATTTGAAATGTCTCAGAATCTGTGTATAGCAAACAAAAGGATACAATTCTTACATTTAAAAATTCTGATCAGCAAATTTTTGCTGAACTAATCAAACTAATCTACCATCAGACAGCTGCTTTTCAAATGGACTTTCTACCTTTGTTTATGTCATTACACAGTAACTATGTAACATCTTTTTTGTTCAGTTTTAATTTGACACTATTCCTGTTTCTGAAACATCTTCATTTGTTGCTTTTTTCCGCTGTTGATAAGAAAATAATGCGGTTTTGGAGTCACATATAATTTGGTACACTTTAAAACTACCGGAGATCATTTATTAATATAAAATGATGCCATGACAGTTACACAGGGTGTTATTTATTTATCTTTTCTTTCTTTGTGAACCAGGAGTGTTCACCTTGAGTGTTCGATCACATGCTGAAGACCGCCACCCAGTGACGTCTCACACTGGAACGGCACTGGTAAAACCACCAGCTCTAAGCTTGGATATCTGATGACACTCGGGACGCTCTGCTAACCACCGATTCTCCACCCACTGAGGGCTTTTGGTGAGCGTGAGGCGAAGAGCAGGGCATCAAGTGCTTTTTCTTGTTTCTGCGACCTGTTCCCGAGCCGAGGCCAGACTGGGTGAGGAGACAAACCTTCTCCAGTCTGTCCATGTCTGCTCTTGCCATCAGTAGCTCACGTTATTGCTAATCACAGGTCTCAGAGCTACTTATAATAATGAAGATAATCCGTTACATCCTTAGAAGCAGCAATGCAATTTCTGATGTCAACTTTTTAAATATCCCTTTTTTTATTACGTATTATTGTAACAAGATTAGCGTTATCTCATTACTCACTTAGCTTAAACAAGTTAAAAACATGCACTTTGGTTGGAGTGACTGCAATAAAGCAAAGCTGGCTGTTTTGAAGTAATTAACAGCTGTGTGAGATGGTGAGAGATGTGTTGCCCCCTTATCCTGGAGCCTCAGAGGCCAGGGGAAGATTAGAGCTCTGATCTCATTCCCAGCACTTGTTTGGAGTCTGTCAGGAAGAGAAATGCCAGCATTAGAGAGGTAGCGCCACACTCCTGATATGATGAAATAAGGAGAAAAAGGGAAAGGGAAAAAGATGGAGGGATGGACAGAAAGGACCCTGCCCTTCTCTGAAGTGTCAGTAGCTTGTTTATTCTATTTTTCATCATAGCTGCTGGGGCAAAGATTCCCATTTTTCCTTTTATTTTTCCCCCCCCACCTCCTAACAAAAACCACTGCTCTCATTTTTTATAGGTCTTGCAAACTCTCATGCCCCAGTGAAAATTACATTGTGAAACGGTAGAAATTTCAGGGCTGCCTGTGCTCTCCGCTGTCCCTCTGAGCTTTCAAACAGTCAACAGACTGTGAAGAATAAATAATAAAAAACTATTGATTATTTTGATGACTGCAAGATTCAATTAGGTATTAATTTTGCCCTCCAGTGGACCTATCAAGCAACTCAAAGGAGAGGAGCTAGGAGGTGGAGGTTGGGGGGGTGGACCCACATGCATGCAGAGTGCGGCCAAGCTCAGACAGAGGGGAAAATGTGTTTACCTCGGCGGGCCGAGAGGTGCATTGATGCGCAGTGTCCCACATTTAAGTGCTGCACAAATGAAGCCCTGATGACTAGTGACATTGTTACCGGGGATATGAGTATTGACCAGTCGGCTCACGTTTTTTTAACGACAGCCTAAACTACCCCTATTGATTAACATTTTCATAGATTATCATGTGTCATATCAAAGAGGGCAGATTCTCGTGATGAGCACATTAAAAAGGCCCCTCTGGGTAGGAATTCATTGACCACCCTAATAGACGTTGTGGGGGTTGCTGATGGGTGCAGGGGGCGAGATAAGGCTCACCCTTCTTTTTCTTTTTTTCCTTTTCTGCGCCTGTATGAGCCGCATGGTCACCTGTCCTTTGCTCAGACGTATTTAGGTTGTACTCGATTCATAAATAAGAAAGAAGGCCGTAGTCCTGCTGCTCCGTGTCTGCGCCTCAGAGCCTGAGGTGGGATGAACGCTGTCTGAGGAGCTTTCCAGTGCGAAGACACAAGGAGGAAGGGACAGAGAGGGAGGGAGAGTGTGTGTGTGTGTGTGTGTGTGTGAACAAGCGAGGGAGAGAGAGGGAGGGAGGAGGTGACATCTCCAGGGTTTGTCTTAGGAAGCTACCTCAGGCTTGAACCTGTGGTGGCCATTCAAATGCAGGAAGGTTGAGGAGGCTGCTTCTGGTTCAGTAGAAAGCATGCAATAGCCAGTCCCTGTGCTGTGGTGGTTTTAGCAGGTTTTAGCTGCTGCTTTGACTCTTTTCAACATTTGGACTTTCATTAAACACTTTTTCCCATCTTTTCTGCTGGAGCTTTGTCTTGGTAAGAGAAGTTTTTCCTTTTTAAGAAAGTTTTCCATAAAATGAAAACAAAAAACAGACTTAAATAGGCGCAAGTGCTGCTGCTAAATTATGTATTTTTAGCACACTGTGTATTTTCCTCAGTTTAGGCTAATACTTTAATCGCGTCACGTTGATGCTTCTCATTCTTGTTTTGAAGTGTTGACAAAAGAAAAAGAAAAGATAATAATTGGGATAAAAATTTGGGAACATCGGCGACTTCATCTCTTGTTTAGATCAGGCCTTAAGTTCACGTTGTCCCACTCTGCTGCGCGGTGTCACCCTTAATCTCATCTGTTGTCGCAAACTATGTGAAAATTGATATAATCAGCGGTGTGTACTGTCGCTCATATGTTCCTTTTAGATGTAGAATTAGATTTATTTCATTTATTTATCAGCGCACAGTCCATGGACCTCTTTGTAGACTGCTGTCAGCTTAGTGTTTGCTGAAGATGAGGCACATGTCAGGTAGTAATGAGCCCTTGGAGATGGATGTATCACTGTTTTAGGACTGCAGGGTATAATGGCAAAGCCACGCGATCCGTAACAGTTCTTCACCAGGCAGCAGCCGGCAGTATCAGCGGGGTAGCACCAGCCTCAGATAAAAGAGAGAGCTGGAGAGGGAGGGAGCAGGAGAGAGAGGGAGAGTGATGAGTGAGCCATAGAAAGGAGAAGCTGGGTAGAGAGAGAGTGAGTAGAGGCATAGAGAAGGAGCCGGTGAGGGTGAGACCACGAAGCACATCTAACCAGGGGCATTTTCTCTTTTTTTCCCCCCCCCTCTCCTCCCTGTTTCCCACCTGGGCTTTCAGCTCCCTCCAGGATCCGATGATTACAGGGCAGCTGAGCAAGCCGCTGCTCTCCCTGCGCAGCGACATGAGCGTGGCAGAACTCCGGGCGGACGACAAAGCGGCCACCCCAGACAGCGATCTGAACGACGAGCCCCTGCTCCTGCCCTCCGAGGCCACGGACAGAGAGGGCACTCCCAACAAGCTTTACGGTAAGTCAACTTACACCTCACGTCCGTCCGTTCTCCTCCACAAAGCTGCTGGATGAGGTCTGGGTGAGAACTGGTACAAGCAGAGCGCTTCCAGTGCTGGGACAGGTGTCAGCAGCGGCAAACTAAGTGCAGCAACGAGCAAGTGCTTAGATTTGTTAATGGTTAAATTAGTGTTAATAGAATTCATTCACCTACAGACTTCAGAAAATGTGCACAAGTATTTAAGCTGCAGTATATTTTTATTTTATTGCATGTTAGTCCTGAATAAGTTATGATTGGAGGGAAAAAGTATTTAATATTGTTGTGTATTTTATGAAAGCAGCATTTTATGGGTCTCTTCTATTATAAAGTCAATTAAAAAGTTGATCTCAAACTGACTAATTTTTTCCAGTTAGAATATTTTTTGCTTTCACTCCAACTTCACATCTCTGAGAGTGTCTGATAATGTAATACAGTTCATCTTTAATCTAAATGGAGAAACTCTTGATTATTTATAATTTAAACAATGATGAATTTTATGCAACTGATCCTAATTATAACATGCATTCTTCCCAAAATTATTGTATTAATTCTTAGCACATCACATATAAAATCTAGCATCTGCATAATTGCTGAGACCTCTATTTTTTTTAATGCTGCTTGTTTTTAGTCTAGAAGTTGGGAATTGTGTTCAAAATTAGACAATTTCTCAGTCAGCATGCTCATTATTTCTGCAGTTATCTCATTAATTGAGTGTTGAGACTGTTTGGGCTGTGTTTAGATAAGTGTGTGCTTTTTAAAAAAAAACTCAATCACCAAGCCTCGTCATAAATCAATAAGCATAATGACAGAAATAATCATTTTAGCTAGTTTTCTAATTATAATTTGTAATGAAAAAATGAAAATTAGCTCTAAACGTTTGTTTTTCATCATTGCTTTTATTATCTGAATATTTGAAGATCTATTATTATTTTTTCTGTCACACAGAGGCAAATTGAGATTACAGAATTCAATGAGAATTATGTACTTTTATCCATATTTGTGAGTTTTATCCATCTTCACATATTAAATTATTATATTATGGAGTTTATTTATTCTGCTTGATTCTTTTTTTTGCAAAAGACCTTTTAAAATATTCTAGAAAGACATCTGAAGGATTTAAAAAGCTGATTATGTCATCATCTTAGCATTTGACCTTTTTATCTTTATTTTAATATTAGTTTATTATATTCTTTCTTTTTCCTTTTTCTTGATGTGGAAGAAAGCAAGTGACAAAATTCTCCTCTAATGGCTTCAGATGTTGGCACTGAATATGTATTCAAACTTCTCCTCAGCTTTTGATGGTCTGGAAGTTAGGCTGTCTCTGTATTTGTGGAAGTGGGTTTTGTGTGTGAGTGATTTTGATATGTAATTGCTTTTTCTGGTGCAGTAAACAGTGCAACTTTTTTTAATAAGAGGCGTTAATATGTTGAATATGTGCGTCTCTATCTGAATGTGTGTGTGTGAGTGTTGGAGGGGGGTGTGGAAGAAAGTATAGCAGCATGCCTATAGAGTGATGTGGCCAAATATTTGTGAATGAAGCAAAATATGAATTTAGAGGAGGGCGAGCCAAATTTTACTCTCAGACCCAATCTGAGAGAGTTCGGTTGTCTTTTAAATCCTTATTTCAAGAATAACCCGAGGCTAGTCTTCTAAACAAGGACTGCGTTCTGCAGGATTTGTCTCAAAAGTGTTGCAATTTGGTTTAATAAGCATCAAGTTTCTCCTTTTTTCTTCCTTTCTGATCAGTTCTGAGTCCTCTCACTGCTTTTTATTTGTCTTTTTCTCTCACGTGTGTACACCAAAATATAAGCAGATGCATTGCTAGTTTTTTTTTTTTAGATATTTATTTGATGCTATTAATTTGCTTTGTTAATGGAGCAAATGCTTAGAAAAACATGCATAGATCCAGTAATTCCGGGAGCACTGCTTGATGTTTGCTGACGGTCTGTCATCATCGGACATGTGTCTAGTCGGAGCCGCTCTTCTTTAACTTGTGAATTTCGAGGAGACGTTTCCTCTCTGCCCGGTGGCAGAGCCCTGGGCTGTGCCAGCAGCAGGTTGAGTTTGGGAACCGCTGCCCACACGACCTGTCAGGGAATGGCGAGGAGAAGTGGCGTAGTCATGTCCTCTGCTGTGAGGGAGAAAGTGGAAAGAGTGGGGGTGAGGGTAGGGGTGAGGGGTTGGAGAGGAAGAAGAGAATCAGCATCTTTCTTTCTTGAAACGCTTCAGGACTGAAAAGGAAAGGCATGGTGTGGTGGTAATTTATGCTCCTGCAAATGTAACTTTTTGGTATTTTTTAGTTTTTAAGTAATTCTTTTTTGGTATTTGCCATTAAGATTCATAACAACATCTCTGATGCTTCTCCCAAGTCATCTTAGTCTAACACGTGTGCCCAGAAAGGTTTAAATAAACTAGACTGTTTAACTTAATTCCTTAAAAGGTGACAAATTTGACCAATTTTGAGTGGATGAATAGTTTAAAGAGAGAAAGATCTTCACCAGTAATTAACAACTACAGCTTTTGTTGTCATTATGAGCTACATTTGCTTATACCCGTGTTTGCAGGGAACTCTCGTGGCTGCAGAGAGATTGTATTATGTATTATGTATTATGATTATAAATGCTCCAACCTTGAGACAGGCCTTTAAACTCAGCCTTATATTTTCCAATGCTTTTCTTTATGTGTTTCAACTCTGTGTGGCGAGGAAGCGAGATAATGGCATACTTTCATTCCTCACATTCACAAGAAGAAAATACGACTTTGTTCTGTTTTACGCCTCTTATTTTGAAAAAATCCCTGGCAGAATTGCTCCAGTTTTTTGATTGACAGACGTGCACGAATAGACGGCGCACTAATAGTTTCAAGGGAATGTAAATCATGTTGAGACTTCATTTGTTCCCCTGTAATTTAACCGAGTCTTTCGATTCATGATTCAAACAGTTTGAAATATAGTGACAGACTCCAGGTTATACAAGATGTTTTTTTTTGTTTGTTTGCTGTTTTTTGGGGGGGTGGGGGTGGGGGGAGGACTGTTGATAGCAAACAGCTTTTGCTGAGTATCAATATTAATGAGCGTCTGCACTGAGATGTGGTTACATGTGCCATTTATGTGTTTTTATATTTGTAAGGACGACAAAAAGCTAACTTTTCTTTCCCGTAGGCCTCGTGTATGACTTTTTCATTGTAGCCTTAATAGTGTTTAAAAGAGTTTGTGCCAGAAGAAGTCAGGGGGAGACAATGACAGTAGCGGTCATGTTTGTCTACAGTAAATTGTCCATCTTCTACACCCACCACATGCTTACTGCAGTTGTGAAAGGGTCGTTCTCCTCCTAAAAGCTTGCCTGTGCAAATAGTCTTCCACTTCAGGTAACAGGGGCTATGAGGCACCACAAACATCCTGCTGCCTTGTATTTATTCCAAGTAGAAGTGGACATTAGGTGGGAAAGCTGTGGTTAGTAGGGCAAGCAATCTTTTTTTTTTTTCCAGAGGACGAGATGGTGTTGGATGCGTACAGTTTCTGTCTTCTCTTCTCAAGCAAATCTCCCCCTTTCAGACATCAACAGACAAGATAATAAGACACTCAGAGCACAATTCGGTATTATATTCAGCAACCAAAGGCTCATCTCTTGTCAGTTTGCATTTACTCTCCCAAGGATGTGACGCTTCTATCATCATGCTGTCAAAGAGAGCCAGGCTGGAACGACAGGAGCACTCATTTCATACACTTACTGTCTACATGAAATGGTCTGCACTTATACGGATTCTGGCAAAATGGTGGAACATTTTCACAAAGGTCACCTAGAGGCACGCCCCCCTCCCCAAAAGAACAAAACAAATCTTCATTGATTCCCAGCGCTGGAGGTCATTCGGAACAGAAAGTCCAACCCGAACGGTACGTCTGCTGTAACGCTCCAGCGTGCTGTTGGGTGTTTTCGTTCCCATCTATAATCAGATTGGACTCTGGATTACTGATGCTAATTTCATCTGGACTAAAGTCCGACCACTAGTGGACTTTTGAAAAATGTGATTTTCATAGAAACATTTCTTTAAATGTATATTGAGAAAGGAAAATCATAGTATACTTCAGTATACTTTAGTTAGACAGTGGCATTGTTGGATAACTAGAATCAGCAAATCTGTGATAAATCACTTGGGCTCTATTCTGTACAGTTTAACACTTATACTCAAAAACATCAACCAAAACAAAACAGTCTCAGCTAACTGAAAGAGGTCCAATCTGCTCGATTAACAACACTGGTCATCATAACTGAGGGTAACCTTCTTATGTTAAAAAAGACTTTAATAAGGTCAGTGTGAAGCAGCCTATAGTCAAGTGTTGATCCCAGCAAGGGATGATTTAGGAATAATCCCAAACTAGAGTAGGGAATTCACATCCAGCTTGGTTATGGTTGCAGCTGTTGCTGCTACTTGCAGACACAGGAAACACAGGAAGTTGTTACTTTGTCTTATAAAACATACTGAACGGTGCCATTTCTGATATGTTCACTTTTAAAGTAAAAAGGAAGAACATCGTAATTTCTCCTTGAGATGTTTTCCCATTCTAGTCGCTGAGCTGTAATTTGGACGCCTATTTCCAAAAATAACATTTACACTTTAAAAAAAAATGAAGCCAAACTCGAAGCTTCTTTGACAGGGCGTCAAGTCAGGTAGGAGGCAAATATGAGTAAACATTTAGTAAATGCAATGAAATTAAATTAAGCATGAAAATATTTTAAAAAGGATGTTTTTCTTCCGGAACACTTTTTCTGCTTATTTACAGCATCACAGGTAAACATATCGATTTGATGTAATTTCATTTTAACTACTTTTTAAAGAATTTTAATGTATCTGTTATCTCCAAGAAACTCAAAGAAAGCATCTCACAGTTCTCTGATTCATGTTTTCCATCCATAGAGCCCCTCAGACAAATCTAATTTGAATCCAGGAAAGAAATCATATCCACTGATTATTGATTTGTGTCATTACAGATATTGTAGTACTCCTATTTTAATCACATTTTGCAAACCAAAGGTTTCATCAGATTTTCTCTTTAACCTTTTCATGATGTTAGCTTCACATATTTTGAGTTTGACGATATTTTACCCCAAATTCATAATTTTACTTGATTGTTAAATGCTTGTAATTGTCACTGAAATTGAAGTTGGCATTTTGAAATGTATTTTAGGTCCTTTTGATGGAAAAGTGTTTCTCAGTGTAGTGGACATGTGAAAATATGACAATTAAAACGAATAAATAGCGAGCAGAGGTGAATCCTCTTCAAGAATTCTTAGAAAACAACCCAGAATAATGTTTTCAACTGGATTTGTAGATTGGGCCTTGTTTCTCTGAATGCTTCCATACTTGGTGATAGATATATTTTGCAGCTATGAGACAAAACAACTGTGTTGTGTAAAAAAATCTCTTTCATGCACACATATAATCACACAAAGGGGCGTGCACAAGCGCACACTGCTCGAGGCACGGGTTCTTATTATTTTTGTGTAATCAGCTTAGCGAGCGGGATGCATGATGTGAAAGGCAGCTTGCTGATGCAGAGAGCCTCGCAACGTTGTGTGGTGAGGTTAAGTAATAAAGTGGCGCAAACCCGCCGTTGAATGGGCCACGCTGAGTAAATAAGAGTGGATAAAGGAGGCCGACAGGGAACAAGTCTCTCCCCGGGAGGTGGATCTCATTATGGGGATTTCAGCTGTCTGCGCAAACTCTAAAACAAGCTTAATGCATGCCTGTAAAGCAGGTGTAATACATTGGCTAATGTGCCCGCAGAGCCCGTGGCTAGCGCAACACAATCAGTGCATGGCGAGGAGGACAGGGAGGGAGGATGAGCGCAAGGCGGACTTCTTGTTTTTGCTACGAGCAGCAGCAAAGGTCATCACGTTTCTGATGCTTGTTTATGCAGAAATGACTTTGAGCAAAATGTAGAACTTCAAAATATCTGCCAGTTTAATTCTTCCCCATTCTTTGTTGGCTTAAAGTTGAGAAGATTGACTAGATTACAAGATCTATAGGTGGGCATCTGGGGAGAAAACAAATTGAATTTGAGTATGCATTTATTTTAGTTATCCACGTTCTTTAAGTTGGCAAATAATTTTCAAAAAAACAAAACAAACCATGCATGTGTTGCATCCACTCCATAACCAATATCTCTAAGCCTTTCATGTAGAGCTAACAAAGAGGCATCACATCTCCTGGCACGGACACGGTTTGTGTTGTTGAGATGTAATTGAAGCTGCAAGGGTCACATTTTCGGAATAGAAATTACAGTCTTGTCTTTGACTTGTGTGGCGTGAACTAGAGATGCATCCCAGAGCCCCTGTGTCCTTCACAAGCCTTTATTATTTATAACGCTCGCTCTTTGAGCAATGACCAGTACTAATGCATAACCTTCTGTCCTTCTGGCTGATTCGCTTCCTTTGAAACCAAAGATTGAGGCAGGAGAAGTGGGTGTATGGTGGATGAGGCAGGGGTGTGGGCGGGCGAAGGGGAGAGCTAGTATAGGGCAGTGGAGATCCAGGCTATCGAGAAGTTATTATGTTTTTTTTCCTTTATATCTGAGGATGAGGAATAACACTGTGATGCTTCTTTCCTCCAGAACAGAGTTATGGACTTCAAAGCAATACTATTTCCTGACGTCCCTCCTTCCACTATTTGTCTGCTCCACCAGAATAATGTGCTGGGAGTGGTGGGCTGGGGTGGGGTGCCTTTTAGCTGTATGATTATTTGCTTGTTTCCACCTGTACCCACTCAGCTCTGTAAATATGGCCACAACAGGGCAATACAGTAAGAACTAATACTTTGGCCAGATAAACTCATTTCTAGATAAACTCCGTGTAGCTCAGGTTCAGTGGAGGTAAGATATACTTTTGTGCAGCCCGTATCACCTGATGTTATCCTGTGGTGATTGAGCCTGTGCTGCAGCGCTGCTGTGATCCATTGTTATTATACCTCTATGACAGAAGAAACGGGTGAGGAGTGGGGGAGGAGGAGAGGAGGCATTGAGGGGCAAGGGGTAGAAAGTGGGACATAGGCAGCATTAGCGCCAGATAGCCTGGGGGGCCGAGGCTGATGTGTCAGGCATGACATGTGGGTGTCTAGCCCCCCACACGTGCACACACAACTCATACACACCACGCTGGATTGGGCTCGCACCCCACCGGCTACTTCTATATGTCCTGCAGTTTACCAGATGCAGGTTTAAAAAAACAAAAGCCTCCTCTTAACCCGATCGTAGTGTGAAGATACAAGTTTGAAGCTCTTTAAGTGGGATGCATCAAAGTTTTTGTTATTTACTGCCCTCAGTTTACTTTAAAGTCAAAGACAAGGCTGCAGCTAAAAGTTGCTTCCAGTTGCTAATTTATTGGTGTAAAATCATCAGCAAATAGTAAAAAAGGAGTCATCACAGAAATTAAGGTTTAAATCTCTTGTTTTGTTCAACCAGTGACTTAAAATCCAGATTTATTCGTTTCACATGATAAAAAAAACAAAGAGAAGCTGAAATAGTTCGCAATAAACAGCTCAAGTCTCTATTTATTTATTGCAATTTTTTTGCTTTAAAATGTTTTTAGCTTTACTTTAAGAGCTGTAGGTTTACTATGTGGGTTTGTCTATAAAAACAAAGTAGAGTGGTATGATACTGAGTGCAAGGAAGGCCTTTTTTCATCACTGGCTTGCAGGCTGCAGGCGGGAGAATCCTATTTACAGCAAATATCATTTAAGTAATTTAAGAGGAGGAGCAATAGTGAAGCAGGCATCTCCTAAAAGGCTTACAGCTCTCTAAGACTAGTCTTCATCGCAGCGTCCCTCCTTTACTGATGGCCTTAAAAGGATGAAGAATAATTTAGATTGTTATTTGCCTCTTTCAACCCTGAGCTAATCAGGTTGACATTGCTTTGGGAATGAGGAGGACGCTCCATAACAGATGTGCTCATGTGCAAAGTGTCCCAAGTCCCCTGTGAGGATGCAACACAAAAGCCCTCTTTTCCCCTTCTTTTTCTTCTCCTCCTCCTCTTCCCTTCTCCTGCTTCCTCTCGTCATCACACCATCTCTCCTTCTTGACCTTTGAAATGGGCATTGCCTCTTCTCACCAATTTACCTCCCTCTGGTCCCTCTTGTGCTTGTGCCGCTTCCATCCCCACTCCAGCATCAAGGAAGAGACAGGTAAGAGCCGAAGCAGAGCACTCTCATGTCAGAGAGCCTTTTGGTGAAGACCTGTGGCCATGAGTGAGAGCGTAAGTGTTGGCGCACATGACCCTCGCTGCTTTAAGCATTGTTTACATGCATATTCCTCACCCGTTCATCACAAACTGCAGGCTTTCTTCTACAAACTGAAGTGCACTGTTTTCTGTTGTTTTCATACATAACCTGTCGCCTTCGTTTTTCATCCACTTCCTCTTTGTCTGTCCTTTGAGATCTTCCTCATCTGCTTCTGGCTTAAACATGGCCTCAGAACAAGTCGCAGAACTGCTGAGGTGTAAAATCCTTTCTGTTTGGCACCACCTCCGACGTAATTCCCTAACTCCATAATTCCACTTTGTGCCAGAATAACGAATGAGGTAGATTTTTTTTCTCCCCTGTAAGGTCTCCGCCCTTGCGCGATGAGGAATCAGGCTTTAATGCGGGAGGCCCGGAGAGATTGCCGTGGCCTCTTCTCCCTCTTGCCCCTCGCTGTGCTCTTAATTAAGGAAATGACAGCTCTCCTAGCGGCAGCAGTAGCCATAATGTAGCTAATAGTGTTACCGGCAGACACTCAAAAGTCAGTCCCTGGTGATTTTCTATCCCCAGAAACACTATTGACCTATCCCTTGCAGCTTCTCCACCCCAGCCTCTAAACAGAGTATTACTTCCCTGCAGGTCCAGAGGGAGCCATCTGACTAAGAGCACCTGGAGTTATTGGCAGAAGATTATGCCCTGTGTTATTGTTGAGGGCTTTGGTGGGAGTAATGAAACACTGAGCTAAATCACTGGTGATTTTGGCTCTCTTGCATTCTACAAGGAGTTAAGTAAATCACTATAAAGCTCGCACTGCATATTACAGGCTGCTCTCTTCTATAAAGCACTGTGCCTTGGGTGTAACATTACTTTTTAGACTTTATTCCACGCTGCTTGAGATAGAAAAATGAAAGTGAAATGGTCTGTCTCTCTCGGCTCTCAGCGCAATGCCACATCAACTTTCCAAGTGGTATTAACAAAATCAATGGTCAAACAATCTGGGACAATTGGTTGTGTATTGATGGAATTAAACCTTGTGTATGATGTGGCTTGTTGTCTATTCGCGCTCATCCTTTACGCTCCGACAGCCCGCATATCCCCGTCCAACATAAATGCTCCAAGTCAGCAGCGCAACACACTTTTGATGATGAAAACCGTATTATAGTGTCGCGTGTTGTCGCAGCGCCGCAGCAGCTCCGCTCAGCAAACAATTAAGGACATAATTAACTTTTAATCTTCACTCTTTTTTTTTTTTTTTTTTTTTTTAAATGTGAAATTATTTTCCATGGATTAGATTTCAGTGGAAAAATGATTGACAACATCTTAATAGCAAACACACGCACTCAGCCAGACATTTTCAAAAGGACCATTATAAAAATGGGGGCCGGCTATTCATTCTGAAGAGCCTGAATCGTTACCGGGCCTCTCGTACATTTGACAACTTACATAATGCATTTCCACTAAAATAGCTTAAGTGTTAAAGCTTCTTTTATGGGCAAAAATTGATTCATAAATGCACTGAGGCGAAAGCTAACGTGAACAGCTTTCAATAACACCCACTTTATACAGACTGTCAATGTGTGAAGTGGTTGCATTAGACAAGGTGGCGTGCTGATTGCTTTATGAAATCCAGGCTAATTGTTTTGTGGTGCAGTCCTTGGGGCTCGCTGCATTAAGACAGGCCGAATGAAGTCAAATAAATATAGCTCTTTGCCCCCCTGCCACCCTCCCTCCCTCAGCACCCACGTAGCCCTGAGAGGCCTTCTGCCTTGTGTGGCATTGAAAGTCACTCTCCAGTGGCCACTTTGGTGATCAATGAGAGAGAATTTATATAGTGGTGGATATTGGCAATATTTCCATGGCATAACTCACATCCAGCTGCACTCAGTGCTCTGTAAGAAACATAATTATTCCGCTTACATTTTTTTAAAAGAGCGAATTTGCTCTGATGTTCCCGTCATGTCACCGTCAGAAAGAGTTTGAATTTAATAAAGACTGCTTCGTGTAAGCAGTCAAGGCCACGAAGCCATGCATGTATGTACATTTGTGGGCTAAAGGGTGCTTTTGTTCCTCCAGATGAAGCTGTATTTTAAAGGCACTTTGCGCAGTTACAACGGCAATTAAAGCTGCTTAGGAATTCATAAAGTAAAAAAGGAGATGTACCCTGAATGTCCTAGATAAATGTAAAGCTATGCTGAATGCACGACGCTTGTTCTTTCATCCGTTTGTCCTCTTCTTTCATCTCTCCTCACATCAATACATCCATTCATTCCATTTTATCCATTGTGTGACCTGTGTATAATCACGGCATCAAAGGTGTTTCTTTTCAGTAAAGGTTTGATCGAGATATACTCTATTTTTCCTCTTCTGTATGCAGCATTAGTCTCCATCTGGAAATACATTTAAGAATCATTCACGTTGGACAAGAAGATTTTTTAAATTTATTTATTTATTTATTTTAGGGAAAGAAAAGCCAAACGTGTACGTGAGATTTTAGTAATAAAGAAGAATTGAAGATTGACTCCCCGGGTATTTCTTCTGTCAGCTATTTAATTTAGTTAAAGAAATTACACAAATCCTTTGGGGGGAGATGTGCATGTGTATTTATTTATTATCGATTTCTTCCCCAGCGATAAACATGTTAACGTTACAGATATTTGCAAGGGGGATGAAGCTTTCTAAGTTATTGTGAAATGATGCAATGAAAGGCATCAACGAATCGTTATTCATTAAGTCTCCCGCACTGTTTATCAGATAGAATCTATTATTCACAACCAGTATCTTAACTACAGTCATCAGCCCCACTCTCTGGAGCTTATAGGTGATTTTATAAAGTGTTGTTCTTTCATTATTAGATGAATATCCTCATTTTGCTAATTGACTTTGTTATGATGGTAATTGGATAATTCACTGGCGGAGAAGTTGCTCAGTAGCACTACTGGGTGTGTTATTGTTATCACAGCGTGGCAGCTGCATTTAGAGAATTGCTTTGAGATGCTTGGAAAGTTTGAGTTGCAGTAAATGAAAATAAGACCGTTTCAAGTCTAGAGGAAGGAAAATTGCTTTCATTTGATAAGGTTCAAACTGAGAATTAACTGCTTGGAGACAATACAGCTAATGACATCCAGTGCAACAATTTATGGTCCTGTAATATTTATTCTCTGCTTTTCCAAATAAATAACAGCAGATTATGACGGCTTTTGTAGTATCTCTGCTTTTTATTGACTGTAATACAGCCACAAAGTATTTCCTGTATGTTCAGACTGATCTTAATTCCAGATACTGAGTGCACAGGGTGGGGCCGGGCACGGCATGATCTGTAATGGGTGAAATAATTGGTGAAAAGAGACTGGCTTGTCAAAAAAGCCACTGCGTCGCGAGGTTGATAAGCGAGAGGATGTGGACCTTTATCGGGAAGCAGGGCCAGCCAGCCAGAGGTAGAAACCAGCTAGAAAAGCAGGCTCCCCCTTGGGCTTTCACATCAACCATCAAATGCTTGAGGTTCATTTGTTGGGTCATGCCATTCACCAATTATTTGGATTTTATGCAAAGATGAAATGATTTTAGTTGGCGGAGGAGAGTTTTAAAATGTACTGCATAAATATACTTGACAGGCAATAAGATCTTGCTGGCAAGGCTATTGAATAGTACGTTTTGTATGAGGCTTTTATAAAAGTACTAGAAACCACTGCATGCCCAGTATATTTAACAAAAAACGAAAGGCCGTGAATAAAAAGACACAATGCATCAGGGATGTGTTCTTTATTTAAAAGCTGTGATATTCCATTGAAGAAAATCAATTTTTGGAGTGGAAATGTGATTAATTTTTTTTTTTTCAATTCATTGCCGACATTGTGCAGTTTAGCAAGGTTTTGTGGCCTTCAAAACCATTTCCACATGATTGGTTTGATTTCATCTACCGTTATATTAAGGGGAAGACTTGTTTTATGAGGAATAAAGTGCATTTAAAGAGATGTGTTAACTTTTTGGGAGGCCTTTTGTATCTTACATTCAAAACATGGTCGGGTTTATTAAATTCCACATGACATGTAACCTCTTTTTGTGTACATCTGAAATAAGTAAGTCAGTTTTATTGTGCCTGTAAATTTACTTGGTAACTATGAGTAATAGAAGTATGAAAACCTTTCAATTTTAAAGCTCATCAAAAAAACAGGAACATTTTAGTCTATTGAGAGTCTACAAAAAAAAGTATTTTTCTTTCTTTCCACCACAGGTTGTCCAGTCCAGTAGCATTGCAACATATTCAACACATAGTTCAGCTTTCAGATGTTGGTTAAATTATGCAGACACACAGCTCTTAAGTCTGTTTAAGGATCAGCAGAATAGCAAGACTCATTCAGTTTTCTCATAACAAACAACAGCTGCTAGCAGGGCAATATCAGAATATCAGATTTTCTCTTGTAGCCAAAAGACTGCATGAAAACAACATTTTCCTCAGATGAGTCACCTTTAATGTTGTTTATTGTCTATTTGCTTTCATTTCTGCAAGTGATTCACACTCATAATACGAGTGTAGGGAGAGATATAACAGTGCATAACAGCAATAATTATCATAACTGTATTGTTAACATCAAATCACCATTTAATTTTCTAATATCATGGTTATTGTCACTTCTGGTATAACACAAGCCCGCTGACTGATGCCTGTCCAGAGAAATATGACACATTTGTGGACAAATTGACAAAGTGTCTACGACCCTCAAAGTTAAACGGTCTCTTTTGGGGTGGAGATACAAGTTTTATATTGTCTAGCCAATAAAAAGAGGCAAAACTGGAAGTGACAGATTTTAAAATGTTTAGATTTTCTTTGGGAGAGGATTAGATGCTCAGGTTAAGTGTTTTGGAGACAAAGTTAGAGACAGAGGATTCATGGATGTAGGGAAGGAGTACATGCAGAGAGTTGATGTGACCGAAGGCGATGCTTGGGATATAGAGAGATGGAGGCAAAGGGAAAGGGAGCAGCCAAATGAAGAAGAAGATCCAATGAGATGTCAAGATGAAGAAAAATATCATTTTCACAGGAAACATGAAGCAGGTGGTCAATGTTTGGTTTGCGGGGCTCTAAATGACCTTCAAACCAGCCAGCTAGCAAAACCTGGTTGCTTTGGAAGCATGGTAGCTGTCTCTCATGGTACCATGGCTGCTGGCTCGGTCCAGGATTTGTTCAAAAAACAGCAGTTTACCCGCAACATCCTGAGTGCAAATGAAATATATAAAATCAAAAGTTTATTTATTCAAAAGATTATTCTTTAAGAAAAATATACTTCCATATACTTCCAGATTCCATATTTTTGGCATAAATATGTTTTTGAGTGTAGAAAAATAAAGTACTGCTTATACAAAGTAAATATTTTCTTCATGCTCAGCATATAATTGTAAGCACAAGACTGGATTTTATTATGAATTAGCCACAAAACTTAAAATGCATAGCGTTAGCGAGCACTTACACCTAAGTTCATCCAAAAAGAAAACATCAAACATAACATCAACATTATCTTTTTTTGTATTTCTCCACTGTGGACAATGTGAAATATTGCAGGAAGTGACACAGCCACAGTGCAACAAAGGGCAATTATTGCCACACGTCTTTATTTTTTAAAAAAAGACACCGTCTTTGACATAATGTGACATATTTGTGACTAAAAATAAGCAGCTGTCAGTTCACGGTGAAGCTTTTTCAGGCCTTTATTTAGAAAAATCAGACTTGAAAAGAAGTGAGCCATTTCGCCTCATTGAGATAGGGTGGGTACAGTTGTTCAGATCTAATGAGAAACCTAAGCAGACATCAGTTTTGAATCAAATATTGCTGAACCCTAACTGATGCATGATAGCATGAGGCATCTAGTTTGTCCCAAAAGTGTCTGCTTCAACTCAAAAAGATGAGCAGAAAAAAATAATATGAATACAGAAATCTCTCAGGTGAAATCCACAGAGCTGATTTAACTTTGGCAGAGAAAGGAAGTTCTCACATACACTCCAACCCGTAAGTTGCAAAATAAGAAAATTCATGACATGGTTTTCATGACCTGTAGACTAATTTATAAGACACTTTTAATTTTAAAAAATCATGTATTAATTATCTGCACACATGGTACTCAGAGGAAGCGCGCACATTTTCCATAGTTTTTAGAAACTACTAAACTAAACTTTGTAAAAAGAGAAAAAAAAAAAAGTCCTTTACATACAAATCAATCAGAGCTGAAAAGGAAAGGACAGGATGTCACGCTGATGACATTTTTTTTTCAAATTATTATACAATGTAAAAAAGAAAAAGAAAAATCCTCTAAGAAACCATCACTTGATAAAGATGTCTCCAAATAGAACTCGCAAATACCTCGAATAAGAGCTTGAAGGTCAATCAGAGGCAGCTTTGTTCACTCAGGTTAAGGTTAATATAATAAAACGTGCCATCAATAAGATTAATCTATGAGTAGAAATCTACTGTATTGACAGGAAGACTGTAAGAAAGTGAGGGACCTTGTTTGTAATAGTTTTGCAAGATTACATTTCTGCAGCGCTACACGTTCACTTTAACCAACTTATTCAAAACACATTAATCCTCTGAACCATGAAACTGCTTCTTTTCAACTCTCATATTTGAAGTCTTCTCATGAAAATCAATAGAAGGTTACTGTGTGTGTTGGGCCTTGTTTATCAGGTGTTTGTCAGCTTCTTTGATGTTGTTTTTAAGATCGTGTAATTGTAAAATCCGCACTTCTTGCTGCACTTTATCCTGATTTTTACTGCAGAGTCTTTCGTTTGTTTTTTTTTCTTTTTAAATCGCCAGAGTCGGATAGTAAATATTTAGGATCATTTAAGATTTTTCAAGAAGTGCCCTTAAGTCTTTGTGTCAATATTAAGGCATCACATGATCTCCATATCATCAGGGTCAAAGGGTGAGGGTCAAATCAGCCTTTTGGACCTTTTAGAGCAGTCCACACTCAGAGGACTGCTGGGAGATTCTCTCCGATAGGGATTGCTTTGATAACCAATCATCGGTGCCCTTTATTTTCCCTGCAGCCATCAGCAAGCTTATTATCATGTCCCTGTCTGCTCCGCTCCACTCTGCCCTCATAGCAAACAGGTCTAATTGTGTCTCATGGCTGCAGGCCCAGAGCAGGGGGGGTGGTGGTGGGTTTAGATGAGTGATACTCAGTGATGTAAATGGCTGAATAATGTGGCCCCTGCATTTGTGGTGGAGCTCTATCTCTCAGCGGTAATCTAGGCCATCGGGGACCCGCCAGTATGCATCATCCCCCATCAATGAGCCTCTCCGCTGGTTGGTAATTTATTCAGTGCTACAGCGGTTATTGATAAAGCACTTAAATACAAATTCCACCCCCCCTCTTTCCCCAGCTGCCCTCTTCTGTTCTGTACGAGACTCTATGTTGTAACATCGCAGTGCACCGTGTGCTGTGCATTTATCTACTTATCCAGCCTGCCTCTATCTCAGGTGGATTTCATTTTTGTTTGTTTGTTTTGTTCCCTTTTTCTTTGGACTCTGCTACATGGCTCTCTCTGCCTGTTGCTCTTTCAGGAGCTCGTGACGGATCGGTTCAATCTGACGCCAGCAGCAGTCCCTCCGAGCAGAGTCAGCTGGGCCAGACTCACCCAGCATACCCAATGGGTCCACAGGTGAGTGAGAAGATACACAAAAATCTGAACACAGGCTTGATGAAAACCTTTATTATCTTAAAAGTTAAAGACATTTACACAGTGCAAGCTGGGATACTCAGCTAAAAAAGTTGGATTTCTCATAAAGCTGACAGACTGTAGGTAAGATTTAATTAAAGGAAAACTAATAAGATATTAGACAAATAAAAGTAAAGGCACTTGCACTTTTCTGGCATTTGGTGAAGTAGTATCAGGAAATACGCTGACAAAAATAAAGGTAAACGAGGCTCTTCAAATGCACAAAGAACATATAACCCCCCCCCCCCCCCCCGAGAACCTTCCTTCAAATGTTAATTGTTCTTGAAATCATCCAGTTTAATTAAATAATCCAGACACAATGCCTTAAAAAAAATAGAGATCTTTAGTTATTGTTTGCTAAGAATTAAACGCTCAAATGTCTCCCCCATCTTGACTGTTTCATTAGTTTTCACTGACTGACTGCACTTTAATTAAATATTATAAAGAATTAGGCATGAAGCATATGTATGGTACCTTAGATAACTTACAGAAGTACAGAAAAAAAACTCCCCATTTCTTCTAGTTAGATGCTGAAGGCTTTATTTTTGCTGTATTTACAACTGCGGTGCCAAATTTCCAACCAGTTCTATACATTTCCACTCATTTTTTTTTTGCCACTGGTGCTGATGATGTCAGAGGCTGTAGGAGGAGCTGCTGCAAGAAATTCATTAACAGTTTGAAAGATGAAGCCTAAAACTTCGTTCACACTACAAATAAAATGCGACAGCAAACGCGCTCCAGTGTGAACGCTCAAAGCGGCCCGCATGCGCAAAAGAAGATGTCACACACAACGCGCTCTGTTTAGACCCAGACCAAACTATATTGTTTGATAGATGGCCCTTAATATAAAGACTTTGGACTTTACGTTTCCCAATTTTTGCTTTAAGTTATTTTGTTATCTACATAATAATGTAGATAACCTAATAATTATCCTTATTGCTGTTTTAGAGAGGAGCGGTGCTTCAAAGGATAGTTGCAGATTTCTGTAAGAGTCTGCAGATTATGCAGTACAAATAAAATGTTCACGTTTCTCCAACGTTGTCTTCCCAACAGTTTCACTGACATCTACACAGGATGGCCAGGAAGCGTTCGCGATGTCTTCTCAGGCGCTTCTCCAGCGCTGATAATTGACGTCTGTCTTGCATCAGTGACGTAAAAGACGGATTTAATGCGACTTGACCGTTCACACAGCAGTCGCTTTCTGAAACATCGGATATGTATCGGATTCAGTACCACATACAAAAGTGACCCAGATCGGATTTGAAAATATCGAATTTGTGCCGTTCACACTGTCATAGCATGATCGGATATGGGTCGCATAGGGTCAAAAAAATCGGATTTGATGCGCTTTCGCCTGCAGTGTGAACGTAGCCTTATTATCTCAGTGCATGTGATGACTGAAACACGCCTGAGCTGAATCCTCTGAATTCTTTTCAGCAAAATTGTGAAATTGTGAAGTATTTAATCAGCACACATCATCTTCAAATGTTATTGAGTTGTGGCACTAATGAGCTGACAATACAGGGCCTGTCAAAACAACGTTGGGAGCAAAGAGCCTGAGCCTGCAGCCTTGTTAATAGCTCAATCAGGCATTGTCCTATTTGATTGGATTTATTGGCCTGGTGGCTCTGCGATGTTTAATGAACATCTATCTCATTAGCGTTGCTCAATGTCACCGCTCAACACACATGCACACTCGCAGAGTGTCAGGTTTCCTCCACCAGCTTTAATAAGGCCATTCTCCCTGCACTCAGTGTTAGTCAATGACAGTCAGTCCTCATCAGGAGAGACAAAAGAGGAAACATGAGACGTTGGGAGAGCAATTCAGGTCTGTTGGGAAGGTTTGCAGGGTGAGGAATCTCGAGTGAAAGACTCAGTCTGCGTAAGTGGCGATAAAAAATGTCCTTAATTAAAAGCGCTGTTCTGATAACATACCCTCCCTGGTCAAATCTGCTGTTTTACTATTAGATAAGAAATAAACAGAAGAATAAACAGGGGAAAGAAAGCTTCTCAAGCAGGCAACAGTTACAGTCTGAGGCTCAGCATGCGGCTCTCAACAGTCACCATCTAATATATTAATGCTGTCAGTACAGTCTCTGTGAAGCTAACACTTTTCAGAAACAAAGGCGCTCCGCATGCCATACCCAATTCTCTTGTTCCAGGATCAATATGTTTTGATAGATTCTCGCTCCAGAGCCGGATATTGTTCGAACAACCATTATCCGATGGTAGTTTACCCAACATGAATCTACCTTCCTTCTGTTTCCCACTCGCAGTTAGGATGACAAAAGTCTGCTATCTGGGTGATTATGGGCAATTTCTCAGTGCCAGAGCTGCCAAGCAGATAGAAGGGCCTATTCTCCCCTGATGGGCAGAGAGGCTGGGTACCACATCGAGTCCTGAGTGGGGCTGCTTCCCCTTCCAGAGCCGAACACACACACCCGGTCCGTGCGCCTGTGCGGCCCCTGGGAGACCACTTCTCAACACTCAGCTGTCAGGTCTGCCAAGCACCGTACAGCAGCTTTCCAGCAGCACCTATGGAGAAGACGAGTGAGAGGATCAGGTGAAAAGGCAGAGGGTGAACTGCCTGTAAAATCCGGATAAGCGACGCAGGGGATTCGCTCGCTGCGTGGCTGCAAAGCTGAGCTAATTATGTTCTCGCTAACTTCTTTCTCATCTCAGATTTTGACACGCACATATGCAGCCCTCGCACGGCAGATGAAGATCATAATCAGGCTTAAACTGGCGCAACAAACAGCCTAAACACCCAGAGCTCACTCGTGCTTTAAAGAATCTCCACAGTGCTTTCTCTTCAGCGCTGCCTCTGTGCCTAACAGCTGTCTGCTTCTCCAGAGCTGCCAGTAATGATAAATAAATCAGGGCTACATCTGATAATTGCAGAATTGTCTTTTAATGTTATTCCCTTCCATGTGAGGCTGTCTTTACTGTCAAGCCTGGCAATCTCATTTTGTTTGATTCAGAGATGAAATGTTCAAAGAGCGTCTTTGATTATGCGCCGCTTCGATTTGAGATTAAATTGAGTTAAAAAACTGAGATTAAACACGTGTCACTTGCAGCTAACAAACGCGTCGCCTTTGTTAGTGTCCTTTGAGGATTCTTTGAGCTCCCGAATTATTAATTCATTTTTTAAAGTTAATGGCAAATGTCATTTCGAATGCTGTCAGAAGCGTCAGTTTGTCATATGCTATGCACTGTTGCTGCGTATCAAAGCAAATGTTGAGAAAGAGGAATCCTTTACAGCGTGCGTGTGAAAACTCCTGCCAGCAGCGTTCACCTCTACAAGCTTTTCTCTTTTTTTTTTATCCTTTTAACGGCTCAGAAACACAAACTGGTGTTCATTTGTCTCTTAGTGCGGATATTTTAGCCATGCTTTTTGGCTTTAAACCAACATGACCTTGTACCTCTTAAACTGCGATCACATGTACGTCGGAGTGGGAGCGGGCGTTATGCACCACACAAGGTTATCACAGTGACACGCCTGTCACCTATGAGCACCAGGCTCGAGAGCAGGGTGGGCCCGCTTCACACCAGTCAGCTCGTTCTGCATCCTGTGCAAGCTGCAGACACACCATGCAAAACACAAGCAGATAGCTGACAATTGGAGTTAAAGCTTTGTGAACTTAAAGTCGCACCACAGCGCGCCCAGACTCACCTACTAATGTCCAAAGCAGCCTGCTTTGTTGGGGACACAACACAAAGTGACAACGCGCTTTTATTATTTGACTCCCAAACAACTCAAATTCCACGTTTAAATGTTCTCAGTCCAATTTTAATCAATGATTAATGACAATAAATGCAAATTAATGTGTAATTTTGTGTGTATTCGTAGAGCCATGGCACAAACCTTCCTACTTTGGGCTCAAAACTCTCAACGATAAATGTGTAGGTGTATTTTTCCCAGCCCCACTTCCTCGGAAAATACACGAAGAGAGCTTCAAGTGTGCAAAATATCTCAGAGCGATACTTGTGATAACTTATCTTTTCTTCTATGGGTATGACTGCAGCGATTCCACTTTAACTAATATGAATGAATGGATACATGAAGAGACGAGAGTGATGTGTTATAGCACTCATCAAAAGGGCAAAGTACTGCTACGTTATAAAAAAAAAAGACTGTGTATTTCAAGCACATTATTCCGTGGTACCAGGGATTTGTTCAGTGGGATGAAACATGAATCACTGCATTTCTGTGAAAGGAAAAAAATCACAGCTCTTTCACAAAGATGGGGTTTGATTTCTGTCAGTACCAACAGCAGTGTGTTTTGACTGTCAGTCTGTGACACAGCAGAGCAGCACAGCTTTCAGCTGCAAAACAGCTGCATTCATCAGAACACACTGATTGGTTATGAAGTCAAGAAACATCTGCTGCACTTGTCTCCATTAAGCATGTCAGGATTTTAAAATAGCCCGTATGTTCAGCACTTAATATGCAGAGTCTTTATTTTCTGGGAAATAGGTGCAGTAATATATTGAAACACCTTCAAATATACATGGAAAAGTCGCATATAAGGTAAAAACAGAGTCAAGCTTAAAACTGCATATTTGGTGTGACCAACACAGTCTGAACTCTCTTAGGCAGCTGTTATTGTAATTTCTAAATAGGCTTCAAAGCTCTACTTGGGATTTTAGCTCCAGTTTGTTCTCTGTAAAGATCCCACGCTGCTTCAATAACCTTAAAGTCCGAGCTCTGGGGAGGCCGGTCCATGACTCTTTGGGGTCATTGTCGTGCTGAAAAACAAATTTGTTGCCAATCAGATGCTTTCCAGATAGTACTGGATAGTATATCAAAATGAGATGATACTTTTCATTGTTCATAATTCTATCGGTTTAGACAAGATCTCCAACACCACCGCAGCCTCAAACCATGACAGAGCCTCCACCATGTTTTACAGATAGCTATAGACACTCTGTGCTTTTCTCCTGACATCCTTTCATTGATTTCAAAGGATGACATGATGACATGGAAGTCTGACACCTTGAAAGCGAAATCTAAAGAAACAAGGGCCTCAAGATTTTAGTACAGTTCTGTGTCTTAACAATACGTTTAACCATATCACACTAAATGTTTTACTGTTTGCTTTATGAAATCATTTTTGGCATTAGTGTCTTCTAAAGTGGGTCTAAATAAAAAACTATAGCTTAAAGTTGCAACTTTAATCAAAATACTGATGTAAATTTATAATATTCATGCAGACTTTGATTGGTGTGTGTGTGTGTGTGTGTCGGTGTGTGTGTGTAAAATCTGAAATAACTGCAAGTAATAAGATCATAAACACAATTTATTTCGCACAAACATAGAAATATATCGAATGATGTATTAAACCTTACTTTTATAACATTTTAAAGAAAAGCATCCGCGATTATCTGACCTATGATGTTATGCGTGTGTGTGTGTGTGTTTTTATGTGTGCCCTCTTCAGTCTCTCCTGGTGGCGCAGCAACTGGCTAACGCGGTAGGTGGCGTGATGTCCGGGGCGGCGCCAGGCCTGAACCAGCCCATCCTCATTCCTTTCAACGCAGGCGGGCACCTGGGCGGGCAGCAGGGCCTGGTGCTCTCCCTGCCCACCGCCAACATCCAGAGCCTGGTGGCTGCTGCTGCTGCGGGGGGCATCATGACGCTCCCCCTCCAGAACCTGCAAGGTGAGAAAAAGGGAGCTGTAGACAAGAAGCTGCAGAAAAATGACCCAGCTACTCTCAGGAATTGTTATTGCCTCGTATTCGTGTAGAGCAGACGATTCGGGAATTATTAGTAATACATAAAACAAGTAAGAGTTTTGTGCGCATTCATTTTAAGCCACTGAACAATGTTTTTTCCCCAACAAAATGCTTTAGAGGTCTCGGCCAGGTAAGAGTCCTTGAGGGGTTTAGATCCCAAAAAGCAGCTATCCTCGACTTGCCCAGAGGAACCAACCATATTAATTACAGGTCAGCGTTTTGCAGTGCAGCACAGAAGCACTTTATGCCTCTTTCCTGTGCATAAGAGTGCACTGTACTTCACTTTTTTATCTCTTTTCCACCTCATCTGTCCATCCACATGGCTGTACTTATCCTTGCCTTTTAAACTTTAATGCCCAAGTGTTCTCTTTTGATCATAGTTGTAAATGGTTTTCATTTTAATGTTTAAAACATTGTCTCTTTTATACCATTAGATTGAGGGATGGATGGGGAAACCGTCAGCCATAAATCTTAGATGAGAGAGCCGCACTAATGTAAAAAGATGCCAGGCTACATGTAAAGCAGTGTGTTTTTAGGAGGGAGATTACAATAATGCCAGTGCAGCACAAAGTGCAGGGAAGTCTCCCTTCATGTGGGGGAAATGGATGGACAGATGCCCTGAGTGAGGAAATGTGGAGGTAGAGGCCTAATGGACACAAACATGCATAAATAACAGCAGCCATCGCTGTGGGCAGAGCTTTTAATAAACCCGCATCTATCCAGCGAGCCCTTCAATGTATCCGTCAGTAGTGGACGATAATGGGCCCAGCAGGCCCGTCTGACTCACACTTCAACACATCTTCCTCGTGGTGCGTGAGGGACAACCCAGAGGCTTCAGCGATCCGATGAACTGATCGACAAACACATTGTCAGGGTGTCAGAACACCAAAACAAACACCTCTCAGTCATCCATATTGTCCACTGCCAAACAAACCAACAAAGAATCTGAGTCCAATGTCCTGATAAAATTCTACAGCCATCAGAGACACAAAGAGAGAGACAGAGGGGAAAAAAACTGTTGTGGAGAAATGCCTCTGTGGCAGATCTTTTTTTAAGCGTGCAGACTGACAGACTGCCTGTTCGCACGTCCTCTTATCTGAAGGGGATTCATTGAAGGGACCTCCGTGGAGAGAAAGTGACACAAGTCACGAGTGAAGCTAAATGTCTTGACTGTGTCCGGGCCCCTCTAGCCAAGCTGCGCTCCTCCACTCTCCCCTGTCTGAGTTCATCACAGCTCCGCTGAATGAGGCCTGCTGGCACAGCACCTCTGTCAGACAACTGCAGCTCTGGCCTCTGCCCCCGTGTCCCCCTCGCTCCCCCTCCCAGACCCTCCAGGCCTGATTAATCACACATATAATACGATGCCGCACTGTCGCCAGGGAGCAGTCAGCTCATTTCACGACTTTGGGAGCGAGTGTAGTTTACAGCGTTCACACTGCTCGCTAATTAGTGTCAGATCAGACAGAAGACAACAGTGAGGCACAGTAATGAGACTCTGGGAGGAGCCCAGCCAATGGCTGTATTTAAATGTAATGAGGCAGCTAATGACCAACTAATAAGGCTGTTTGTCTTGTGGAGTGGGCGGTGTAGGACAGAGGATATTAGATACATTAAATCTCTGTACATTGTCAGGATGTCATGTTTCACTAGCTATATTAGATGAAATGAGGGATTTCAGTGCATGCACTTTTTGCATTTTTATATTAACCTTTAATGAGGGAAATGAAGTAAAAAGAGAAACAGTAACCGCAGCGTTTTTGATCAGGCTAATCAAAGCTGGCTCTGTGAGAATAAATGTTGACAGAAGGGAACCGACTGGACTTGTACTAGCTTTAGGAGGGCAGCTCTCTCAGACTGTGATGAATAACTATCACTGTAATGGGGTTGTGCTATAAAGTAAATAAAACTGAGCAGCATCTTGTGGCAGACTCAGTAAACACAAGCACCAGTGTAACTGGTTATCTGTCAGAATGATTTATGCCTGCAAACATGCAGTAAAAACAAATCCCCAATGAAACTAAACAAGGGAGAAAGTTATCTTTTGTGACAGAGTGCACACAATTCTAGCTGACTTCACAGAGGCAAAAACTAGGTTGGGTCATGCTAGAGGTCTGTAAATATGACGGCTGATAGGAATAAAAATAAAAGAAAATCATACATGATTTTCACAATTTCAGATCTAAGTATGCACGACTGATGCAGACATCTGCAGATTTCTGGTCTTGAATATGACGCTACCTTTCTGCTGCATTTTTAATAGGCCTTTACTTCATAACAAGCAAAGCATGATTACCATACTTGTAAAACTAGTTGTTTCAAAGCTCTATACATGTAATGCTCATTGGGAGGAAGCAGAACAAAGTCTCATCTGTCTACTCCTCTCCTCTACGACTCACTCAAAGGTAATGCAAGAAGCTAGTTTACCGGAGCGCTTTCATATTAATAAGCATATCCCATCTTATTTGCTCTCAGCAGAAAGCCAGGGAGCACATCACATCAGAGAGCCGAGTTCTAATGGTGAGGTGAGAGCATTGTTCCTCTGTACTCGTCCGCAGGAAACACAAAACAGCACTCAAGCTTCCTGATAAAGGTCGGCATCCCACTCACCTGCAGTAATGAGACCCCGTGTCAGTGCCAATCAAAGGCATGTCTGCCGTTTTGATGAAAACGCTCAGCGGTGTCGTTCGCAGGTTGTGGGTTTTGCCGTGATACAAATTAGGGAAATCACTCTGCTCATTACACCACCAAAGGGTGGGCTCCTGGGGGGGAAGAGCCAAATGTTTCCACACTAGTTAGACATGTCAGATTGCATCTCTTCTGCCTCAGCTGACTGCTGCTCCTTTAAGAGGTTAGCTCACCGGGCCAGGCCGCTGACTACCTCTGCCTCCTCTGTCCTCTGTGGGAATGCCTCCGTGTCCCTTTAGCCATTACATTAGCAGAGCCGGAGAGTTTCAGATATTCTTTTTGGGCTTGTTACAAACACAGCAGCCGTTCATTGCGCGGCTGCTTTTCTCTTGTGTATGTTTCAAATCATTTTGGGGGGTAGAAGAGAAAAGAAACGAGCCGCTGCTGTTTGTGGGCACATTCAGCCAGTAGAAGAGTGCATTAGGAAGCGCCACGCGCAAGCAGTTCACACTTCCTCACCCGCATCTGCCATCTTAACACAATAGAGGCTAAACCCATCCCTTCTCCCTTATCACTGTTTAATTTGAAGTGTTCTCGAGCAGTATGTATTCCACGTCGTCCTTTAATGATTTAACTTTGCTGTGGTTGTAAGATGACTCGCAGGGGAGAGAGCCGCATTAAATAAATAACAGTGATAAAATGTAGACCTCATACATTTCAAAGCTAATGCAACTAGCGGTGCAATAGGAGCAGCTGCACACAGTCCTGGAGCGGTAATTTGATTGATTTGTTGTGACAGCAGCCAAATAATTGAGAGTGAGAGGTGCTGCTGGAGATGAAGCGCAGGCAGAGGCAGGTTCGCCAGCCAGTCCCAGCAGATATGGCACCCGAGTTCTCATCTCTGCCATTGATATCTGCCAGTGGTTTATTGTTTGTCTTCAATAAGAAGCTCCGAAACGTGCCGGGTTAGTGCCTTCGTGACAGTTTGGCGACAGAAAGGAGAAAAGAGGGGGAAAAATCGCCAATCAGAACAAACAGCAGAGCATTAAGAGGGTTAGGATCAACCACACGGGTTTGATGCACATATAAACACACACACTCGCTCTCTCCCATGAGGCTCATTTATACTCTGATGTCTGTTTTCAAGCTGAGATGTAAGTAAATTTCACCTCCTGCTGCTTCACTTGTTGCAGCCATGCTAATCATTTGTTCTGTATTCAAGTTACATATTTTCCATAATTGCTTAAAAAAACAACGATCCTCTGTGTTTCTTGAATATACAGTATGATTTTTTTTTTTATGTATGCATCCCCAGACATTTCTGTGTTTTGTGTCTGGTAAGAAACCGTTGTTTTGTGTGTGTGTGTGTGTGTGTGTGTGTGTGTGTGTGTGTGTGTGTGTGTGTGTGTGTGTGTGTGTATATGTGTGTGTGTGTCTGTTAACCTTCTGGCTCTTGGCTCGTTTTTTGTTTCTATGGATGGTGGCGGTGTCACTCTGGTTCAGCCATGCCACAGGACAGCACGCTGCCAGAGCCCGAAATAGAAAGAAAGGAAAGAAAAAAGGGGGAGGCTTGGAGAGGAGGGAAGAGGGGAGGGGATGAGTCTTTATGGCGGTGTGGAGGAGGACAATAATATTGTTAATCAGATGTGGCTGTGTCTGCTCCTCCACAGCAAACCCTGACATCTGCCCTCACTGGTAAACACTGAGGGAGGCTCTTTGCAAAACCACCTGCCATAAACACACAGTCTACAAGGCGGTCGCTCACCATCGCACAGTGTCCGTCTGCGCTGTGTGTGCAGGCAGTGTGATGCATTCATTTTAATGGATTTTACTCAGGGTGGCAATAAAGCAGCGTGGATTAGGAGAGGATCGTTTTCCGAATTAGGAGGCGGAATTTCTAGATGGCAAATTCTGAAATTAGCTTCCAGTTATGTGAATAATCAAAAACACGTGGAGCAATCCGGCTATACGCTATTCCCCGAGCTCCGGAGCTAAAAGAGATTACCCTCTAGCTGCTGTAATTAAGTGTCTAAATGTGAAACAGCCACACTGCTGGCTTCATTTAGCCAAATTAACCGTTTTTGAATAAAATCTCAATTATCTAATCCTAACACGCTCAATGAAATCATCTTACACCATGATAGCTGTGCATGTTGATTAATATTCTAAACAATTATGCACAATCAATAGAGTTCATCTGTTTTAATCGTTCCCGTCGAGTGGACCAGTTAAATGAGGGAATATTGAATGGGGTATAAATTACAATACATTGTTTTCGTGGCATTTCAGTACTTGTAAAGTCTTTCCAGTAAATGCCTTGACCACTCGGCCCCAGAGTTGTTTTGTGGAAATTACATCTCACTTTTAGCCTCCCTCCTCTGACCACACCGCTTCCGAAAGATTTGCTAAAGGTCTGCCATATTGCTGAGGCGCAATTCAGGAGCTTTCAGCAACAATCTGTAGTCAAGCATTTTAAATGAAAATTGATTTGTGATTTACATGGTCAGTGAGGGGAAAATGAACTTATGAAATGTTGTAAATGAAATATTAGACAAGGTGCAGTGGGAGAGAGCAGACAGAGATGGTAATCTTGTGGAACTGGAAGTCCTGCCTGGCAGAACTGGGTGACATTTTACATTTATCTGTGTTCTGCATGAGTTGTAATGTTAATGGTAATTTTATGGGACTGAACTGGAATGAAAATGGTGTTATCACCGATTGCTTCAAATGTGGAATTGTGTAAAGCAGCACAGCGGCATCCTTTATTTCCCATTCCCCAATAATGTGAGTTATTGCGTGATGTGTCCTCTGAGGTTGAACTTGTGTGTTCAGCCTGTTTTTTATCAGTCAGGGTGCCTTATATCACATACCTGTGCCACCGGATGAAGCGTGCACGCTGCTGTGTTTTGATATTAGTAGAAAGGGCACAAATGTTTCTCCCAGACTTATTCAGCAGGTCTATTCTGCTTTTTCTTAATGATTTCCAAAGGTATTTGTGTTGTCACTGTTATGTTTTATACCTATCTGCATAATTGACTCACAGTAAGTACATATGTACATAACATTATAATATAAAGTAAAATGTTATCAAAACAGATCTATAATGGACTTAATAATACTAGCAAATCAATGTAGCATTACGCGCTGATCAATACTCCTTACACTGGGCCCAGACGTTTTAATTTTGTTCAATAACTTGTGCAGTGAACGTTTCCTGTTCCCGCTCTGACCGTGTACAACATGTATGGATTTTCATAGAGCTCGCTCTTTCGTGTTTGAAAGAGAAAAGAAGCAAAAAACCTGAGAGAAGAACAAACAAAGTGATCCTGCAGCAGCGGCGGCGGCAGTAGAGGAGCTGTGGGAGTCTGGATCACACAGAGGTCACTTTTAAACACAGCTCTCCGGTTCCCCGCGTGTGAAACCAAAGAGTCCGTGGTGACATTTGTCAGCAGATGGTGTGGAACCAAACCCCTCACCAGCTAAAAGCTATCTGTGGTTACTAATTGCTGACCAGGGCCTAATTACCTTAATTAATGGCTGAGGTATCTTGGGGCCAGATTTGTGGGGGCTTTTATCAGTATCAATGCAGCTTAAAAGGTCCCGCAGGAGGCCTGAGGAGTGCGCAAGTCCCGCGGGTGCTATTCCTGGACTAACTGCAGACACATCACAGATGGATCCCGTGGCATCAGTACAGGACGGCATGTTTGGAGAGAGGTATCTGATACTTACAGATCATAAGAAAGACTCACTAAGTACATGTGAGGGTATAGAGGGGAGGGGAAAAAAAGGCTTTTCTTGCATTTTTTTTCTCTTTTTCCTCTGGACATTTTTTCCTACTCTTGTCTGTCATACACAAGGCTGTTTCCTGAATTACACTGCCGTAATTCACAATGACAAAGTAGACTTAGCACCTTTTGCCACAGACCGTGGGGGGTTTTGTTCAGTGAGCTCTCACTGTGAAATTAGCCCTGGTACTTTCATTTTCCAGCTGCAGTGAAATGGTTAAAAGACACAGATCAGCCAGTATGGAAATAGAACTGATTCAACAAAATCTGCTGCTGCTGCTGCTTCCCATTGCTTTGCTCTTCACCCATCCAGGAAAAAAAGAAGAAGGAAAAAAAAAAAGGAAAACCCTCCCCTCTTTTCTCTCCAGCCACCCCCCTCTCTTTTTCTCCTTACTATCCCCTCCGCCTCTCCCTTCCCCCAACCCCGTCAGGCACCTTGTCCGCATCCGAAGAAGGCTTGTAAGTTTCGGGTGCATACATTTCTTTTGATGATATATTGTCCTGGTGCGGAATTTCATTTACTGCCGCTGCCCTTTGCTGAACCTGTTGCTAGTCAGTGAGCACGATAAGCGTATAAGTAGCATGCTACTTCATTCATCATACATCGTTCTGGGCTCTCAAATATCTCATATGCGATTCAGGAAGAAACTACTAAACCGGCACAAAGGATCCCACCAGGATCAGCTGTGGTTCCATTAAATGCTGTGTGCAAAAATAAAGCACACTGGGCCGCTTGTTATCGTTGCATCTACAAAACATTAGCCTTCATTTTGCGGTGTACACATTGTTTATGTAGCAAGGAAAAGACAAAAAAGGGGGGGGGGGGGGTGTATCTCAAGTGCTCAGTGCTCATGTAGTACATAATTCCATTCACATTGCATTTTGAATGCATGCATTTTGAAATCTGTTTTTTCCCTCAGTCATAGTGGCTGCTCTGTGTTGTATTAAACAGCATTAATAATCACAAGAGGCTCAGTGTCACTCAGAAGTCTCCACATCACTAAGGCAGACAGTGTTGTGCTGCTGGGCATGTTGTGCTGTGTGAAAGTGCTTACACGCTCCCTCAGACAACCAAAGGGAATAATTAAAGACAGAAGATGGAGGCAGAAGAATGGAAAGCAAATCCCATTGTTTGGGGTTATTTCATCCCACTGAATTTCTTTTTCTCACTTTCTTTTCGCTCTCTTCTCACATTCCTCCCCAAATGCACTGTGGGTATGCGGCACGTTATCAAAAGCATATGTAAGCGAAGCAGCGCAGAACAAAAGCCCTGTGATGTCCTCCTCATACCCACATTGTCTTTTGATTATTCTACAATCATTTTTATATCTGTGTAAGTTGGGAAGGAAGGGAAGGCTTAATAACCCCGTAATATACAATACTGTAGCTGCTCAGAAGTCACAATGCAAGATGTGCTCGAGACGATTTGGAAACAATCCTGCTTAGTCCTCTTTTTAATCTAATGGAGTAATTCTTCAACCCCTCAGTATTCAAGTTGTTACCAAAATAATCCACAATGAAATTCAAATTTAAGGTGAACTAGACTATTAGGGCGACTCTACTCCACTCCATTTCTGGAGCAGTAAATGCAGCCCCTCAATCTCTCTCAGCTTTTACTGTCAGTCAGAGAGCACTCAGTCATCTCCGTGCATCAGGCCCGCAATATTGATTTTTCCACCCACTGAAACAGCCGCATGAACATAAATTTTACATGAGGCTTTTACTCGCGGCCTCCGCTTTGGTCTGACGACACATGATGGGACCATGAACACGCTGTAATAACCCGGTCTGTCCTGCCAGGCAGACAGGCTCTTTTCAGGAAGGGGGAGCGCGGGTGGGGGGGGGCTCAACACCTTCTGGACTTTGAAGGACAAAAGCAGGAGACCCCATACTGGGTTTCACTGCATTACATACCGTTTATGTGGAGTGTGTTTGAATGGAGCCTGAAAATATCTCAGAATGTGAAGGTTTGGTCATAAATGAAGCCGTTGTAGTTGCTTTAGACAAAATAAAGTATTTCTTTTATTTATTCAAAGAGATTTTAATGAGACAGCTATAAAAAATGTTTGAAACCAGGATTAGTGCAGAAAGTTTGCCACTTAATTTAAGAAACTTTCAAGCAAAGCGAGATAAACTAATTAGTCGCTTTGGTTTAATCTTTAAAAACCCTCACCTGTAAGATCACTGCACAAAAATGAAAAAATAAAAATCTTAAGGATTGAAATCAGAGGGAAAATAAACTCGGTCTCTCTCTTTTTGCTTGGGACCTCCTGGTACTTTATCGGGACCCCCCCCCTCCCCAGAGGTTCCCGGACCACACTTTGGAAATCAATAACAAAGCGTAAGCAACACCAAAAGGGCAACATTATCGAGCACACGGGGATTTTCTTGTATGTGTAACAACTCCATGGAGAGGATTTGATTCTTTGAAATGCTTCCCCCAGAGTGAGAATCCTGCAACACTGCTTGATATTGCCTTGCATCACAAAGTGAAAGCATTATCTCTGGATCCCTACAAGCGATGTGGTTTACTCTCCAAAATCCTGTAACTGCGACTCCGCTCAAATCTTAACTACCTATATTTTTTTTCTCTCTCTTTCTTTTTTGTAGTCGCTGAGTTCCTCCTGCAGCTGAAATGCTGATATTGACTGCTGTGGCTCTCTGAGTAATGTTTTTATTCAGTAGTTCTCCAGCTCCTTTAACGTTTCATTTTCCACGTGTTCATTCCAGCCATTGCCAACGCAGGTATCTATTCTCCATCCCCTTAACGTGATTACCAGCTGTATGCACTCGCCGGTGAAGGAATGTAACACAAATATGTTGCAAGCTGTAAAAAAAAGAAGCTCTGAGTGAGAACGTGTGTTTGTTTTTCTAAGCGTTTTTCTTTCTAACTCTAGCTAAACTTTTATTTCAGGGATTTAGGCACAAATATGAGATACTTCACTTGATTATTTGCATTTTTTTGCCAAAATACCAAACTAGATTGTTGCGTTTCATGGCCTTTAAGACTAAATGGGCCACTCGATGATTCGTAATTTTTTTACTCAAGGAAAGAGACGTTATTAATGCCAGCTGGTTGCTGCATGGAAAAATCGTAGTGTTTTCTGAAAGAAAAACCTTCACTTTAGCAGCAACATGTACAAACGCACTGAACAACTTTGACAAGCAGTTTGCAGCAAATAGATCAAACTAAATAGAAGCAAGCCTGAACAGGTGGGTCTAAAGTTTATTATTAAAGGTATCAACGGTGTCCACCGGGATCCGCAAACTCAAAAGCACCATCACCTTTGTCTTTAAGTTGGATCTAAGTACAGCCAACAAGTATTGATCAGCAGACATTAGAGATGTAGACAACAACAATGAATTAATATATAAAACTTTAATTAGCATTGTTATCATAGTTTCCACTGTATGAGGTGTAAACTATGAAGTATTAAGTATTTCATACTTTTACTTTTTAATACAGAGCTAGTATTGAAGTATTTTCAGTATTGCTGCCTTTATTTGACAGTCTAAATCAAGGGTATCAAACATAAAGTCCAGGGGCCAGAACTGGCCTTCCTAAGACTCTAATTCGGCCCACTGGATGTGCTTTAGAACAAGTGAAGGAAGGTACTGAATGAATTTTTGAAGTTTTAACCGTATTTTCATAAGTTTTACAGCTTTTCCCACCAATAAAGACCTTCCCAATGGTCGTTCATACTAAACCAAAGCAATTAAATGATTGATAAATAATTCAATGACATAAAAATTCATTTTCACTATTTACTATATACATTTCATATTTTTACAATGAGACTACAGTGGGAAAAAGAAATAGGAGGTTTTATGGCTAATGAACTCTTCCTGTAATCTTACATGTGGATTTCTAACTATTTAAGTCCAAAGAGTCATGCTGGCAGATTTCTTTCTTTACTACAGCAGCATTTCTTGATCATGTAGAAAAACGGAGACACACTGCTGAAAGTGCACTGCTAAACTAAACGTTTACCTAAACATCTATACACAAAGGGGAGTTTAGCTGGTTCGGCACATTTAAGATCAGAGTTTATGGGTGTATGTGGCCCACGGTTTAAACACTGACACTCCTGGTCTAAGTGTTTCTACCAAAACTGAACCAGATATGCTGCAAACCACACACGGGCAAAATACAGCCTGCGGGCCATCTCAGTCCAGCCTGCAGTGTCTTAAAAAACTGATTAAAACCAACCATTGTGTTAATAAATTTTAAGGTGAATGATTGTAATGAGTCTGTGCTACTTATTAAAAAAGGAAGCAATGATCCTCAGAAATGATCCATTATTCCTTTATTCATAAATAGTAAATGTAAGTCTAATTTCTACTTGATTCAGCGATGCAGGTCTGTATATTAAAGCTCAAGTCAGAGTAAAACAGTTGACGCAATATTTATAATGTATCGTGTTTCATGCAAGCAGTGGTCCATTGTCAGAAAATTAGATAGATGTAGGTGAATTTAAATGTTAGTATGATAGTTATGATAAGTGGATTGTTTTATGCAAGTCAGATTTTCATTTTGAACTCAGTGGGCACCAAATGAATGCTTTATGAAACATAAAGTATTTCCAGACTCTGAAAAAGCTATAAAATATTCTAGCATTTGTATTAAATGCAGGAAGTTTAAGATAACTGACCTCTATTGTTTGCTTATCTCACCAGTATGGCCTTTAGGAAACAAAAATAAATGTTTCCTGTGCTAAACTGTGTCAATTTACACAAATTCATGCCTTTTGTCATTTATCAGGTTAATACTAAATGCTCCACCTCTGATGCCACTTTCTTTTCATCTTTCTGTGTTTTAATAAATCACTTTTGAATTAAAAAAAAGACAGACAGAATGACCAGTGATAGAAATAATTACCTTGACGCGTAATCAGTGTTATGAAAGTGAACTAAAAGTTAACATTTCACAAAGGAAATGAGAGCAGAAACAGTGATGTTATCCCCTTCATCAGTGTGCGAGCGCGCCGATCTAATCCACAGAGTAAAAAATGACCTTCCCTTGACCACCTTCATAATTACCAGATCTCATAGAGTCTAAATCTCCTTACCTCCAGTGGAGTAATTATCAGTGTGACTCACTGAAAAGGCAATTGAGACAGTGGTTTATGGACTCCCATAGAGGAACGTGAGGCAGAGCAGTAATGGGGAGCTTGTTTGTCCCCCCCTCACCTCTCTCGTCGGAGAATGACAGCCGTGTTTAGAGACGAGAGCAGTTCCTAAAGATACAGGGTGGGTCACATAGGACAATTTCATCAACCTGGAAAGGCTCCTCTGTAGCTTCTGATTAGCTCTTAATTTACTGCACTCCTCTCCTAAGTGAGGCTAAAGACATCCAGATAGTGCAGCAGTGTATAAGCAGCTAGATGAAAAACTTTTTCTTGGCTTTAAAGGAAGAGATGCATATGAAAGCCAGTGTGCATGCATGAATATACAAAAGGTACCATTAGATTTTATTCAGTCCTGAAACTCAGTACATTCTGTCCAAGCTTTGTGAACTATCGTTTCCTTTTTAACGGCTAGAAATACTGAATGCCTCCAACATGAGATCATCGTCTCCGACTCCTTCTGTCCATACTTTATGCAACACAGATCACGTGCGGTTTGATAGAACGAATGATAGTCAAAGTCCCTTTGTGTAGATGTGATTGCTATGACCCTGCAATCACTCTTCATGCTGGCCTTGCCCGGGTCTTTTCTAAGCGCTATAACATGACGACCACCTATTTTTTGCTTTTCAGAAAGGCTAAATGCATCAACAGATGTTTTCATATTTCATTTAACTCGAAAAATGCACTGTGGATGTTAGGATGACACGATACCAACAGGTAGCCAGACTCATTTACATATGCACAAACAAGCACACAGGCAAAGGGTGTATAAGGCAATTCAAGGGAAATAGTTACAAAGGCAGGTGTTGTACATCGGGAGGAAAACAAGGAGCTTGAATCAGCCCCAGAGAGAAAAGTGCTGTAATAGGTGGGTTGGCAGTGACTACTGAGATAGTGCTGGTAATGAGAGAGCAGACTGCCCGCCCTCCCACCCCACTACTCAACCGCACAGGAAACAAAAATAGCATTTTGTCTGACGAACGAGCCGGCTTTGACCTAGCCTTTCGACCTCTGACAATCAGTCTCGCTTCGTCCTCCACTACTTCACAAGCCTGGGCCAGGACAGTCAGAGATAACAGTTGATTTCTACTGTGGCACTAAAGCGAAAAAAAAAGAAAAAGAAGAAGAAGCTCTGAAAGAGAGATGGCAGACAGTTTCTCAAAGCGCTGAGGTTGAAGGCCTGAGACTTCTCAGCGCTGGTGTCTCGGAGTCCCAAATGATTGTTGTTAAAAGTTTAAAATTGAGTTTCGTTTGCATCTGATCATTGCGCCGCATGATCTGGCTCATTCCTCATTAGAAACATTAACATAGGCAAGTTGTGACAACACTGAAAGTGAGACCCTTGCTCTTCCACCCCTCAGGCGCGATGACTAAGTGGGAGCGCTGACTGCATCGCAGCAGACGAGAACTAGTGAATATGAAACACAACAAAGAGACAGTGGGAGATATAATGAGCTCTATAGGATCCCGGCACCCTTTTGCCCTCTCTCCATCACAAGTGAAGCTCCCGCTCTCATCCTCGGCCCTGTGTCTGCTGGAGGAAGGAGCACAAACAATTAGCTGAGACAAGCTGTTTGGATTATGTGCTCAACCAAAGCAATCAGACAGCTGTGGTTAAAAGAATGAGCTTCAAAATGCCAGTTGCCCAGTTAGAGAGGAAGGGAGGGTCAGTGGTCCTGACAGTCTTAACAAGATGACAGAATTTATAAAGCACTGCTGTTAAAGAATATAGTTACCTGCAGTGTAGCCCTTATAATAAGGCCACATGGGGCTTCTTCCATATTCCCTCTGTATTTGTTTTCTTCTGCTTCATATTCTTTTGTTGTGCCTCGTGTTCCTTGGCGTAATGGTTGGCGCTGGAGGAAATTCTTCAATCGTCTTTGATCTTCGCCTGGTTTCGATAATTTTTTGACAGAAATCTCATTTTGCCCCCCTTTTGTTTTGTCCGTCTTTGTTCCCTTTTATTCCATCTTTAAATGGGGCTCAACATTTTGTCGTTGTGAAGTTGCAAAGGAAAAGAGCCGGTCCTGTCAGGGGCTCAGCGCTTGCTAGACAACTTGCCCCAACATTTCAAGTGCGAATTGGACTCTTGCCGTTTGCACAGATGATATATAATTCATGGTGGGGGTGTGAGAGAGGTGTCAATGTGTCAGGAGGTAGAAGAAATGTAAAAGTGTGCTGTTTACTGGCCGAGAGATGCCGGCTCTCTTTGGCTGGGCTTCTGCAGAGTGAGGAAAGAGGAGGATGATCTGATCTTCATCAAATGTTCATCTGTGCCTGTCCTGGAGACGAAGTGACCACGCTAATCAAAGACTTGTCTGCCCTGATGTTTTATTCATCTTTTATGAGACAAGCATACTTAAATAATTTAAGTGCATTGATTCGGTGTGTGTACAAGCTTGTCTACGATGTGTTCACAATTGCTGGGCCGTATTATCAATAGATGTTCACAAGTCATTTTCCAGTGTTTGTTATCAGGGCCTTTGTGTTATAGACACTGTAAATATTTAGCTTAGCTTAGTTCGGCCGTGTATGTTAATATAGTATAAATACATTATCTGCGACACTTTATATGTTTTTCAGAATGACATCACAGTTTACACCCTAGTTTGTGGATTTTTAGTTTTAAAGCATGAACATTTGACTTAAAAGACGCAAACGTAGTTAATTTAGTTATTAATAGAAGTTTAATTGAAGTATTTATTTAGTCTTTATTTTCCTAATTCTAAAAACAGGAAGTGTATTTTTCGCAAAACTTGTTAATTTAGCTTGTTTAGACAGCATATGCTTTACTCAGCATAATTACCTTGCTTTTTAGTATATGAGATTTTAAAGACCGATACCGATATTTGGTGATTTAAAAATCCGATATTTTTTTCTTTCAGACACACAACGCAGAATTATATGGAGTAATTTAATAGTGTAGTCTAAGATAACGAAAGTGATGTTTAAAAAGTAATTTTGCTGTTACAACAACTCGTGGATTATTCGTTTACCACCGCCCGATAGTTCTTGAATCAACTGCCTGTTGTGGTTGTTGCAACCCAGAGACATATTGTAGAGTGCCCTCTGGTGGGCAAACTATGCAACATCAACACTCATAGCATGATTGAAGGGTGTTTTTCTGTGTTTACATTTTCATTTTTCTGATGTTTTAAGCACTTTGAGGCGACTGTTGATGGGATTTGTAAATAAACTGAATTGAATGGAATTGAAATGCTAGTACTGAAAGATCAGAGTCTACTTTCCATCCAAAGAAGTTGTAGGTTTTAAGATTATTTTTTAACTTTTTTTAAGAACTGAAGCGGCTCTATAGTGCAGTAGTTTACACTTTTGCCTAACAAGCAAATGAGGCTGAATTCAATTTTGGGAGGAGAAACAAACTCTTTTGTGGGTTGTGTTAAGAAGGGCAAATCAAACATGCAGAGCTACCTGCTGTGGTCACCCTCTTCTGAATAAGTGAGCAGCTGAAAGTAACTTTAACTGTGGAAACAATTACATAGGGCAGAAATGTCTTTTTATTGTGCACTACACTGTAAAAAGCTAGATGAAATATCTCCATACAGATCAGTCCTGTCTCCACTAAACCCAAATTATCTTTTGCAGCACAGAAACAGTCAAATGTTGATTTCACTCTTTTCTTTTCTGTCTAAGGCTGTGTAGCATCACCGAGCAGTCCACAGCAGTCTGCTGGAAGTCAAGCGTAGCAATGATATGTTCTGATATGTAAAGTTGTTTTTAAGCGGTTGAACTGTCAACATGTTAAGACATACACCGGTTTTAAAAAGTCTCTTCTATCCATCACATCTGTGTGTAAACTCAGTTTGTCCTTTCTTCTGTTTAGGGTGTGAAGGTCAGCTTAGATGTTGTTGTTTTTAGCCCATTTCGCACATATGGTGTTACGGTTGATTCCTTTAGTAGAAATCATTCGTTGTCTGTGTTGTGCTGTGGCTTTCGTCTGACATTCAAACATAAAGTGTGTGTTTGTGTGTGTGAAATGACAGAAGATCCACCAAGTTGTGTATTCGGGTGTTTGGAGTGAACTGCACAGCGGTCACACCAACATGTTTTTACATTTGTTTTATGTCAGGTGTGCTCTCTGGGTACTTGGTAGTAGGGCTGGGCGATATATCGAGTTTTTTTAAAAATATCGATATATTTTCATACGAGATATAAGATGTGACAATATCGTTTATATCGATATAGTCTATGTTACGTTATAATTATACTTGTGGAGCCGCAGGTTTGCCTCTCTTTCGTCCACTTTTGTCTCTACGCTGCGTTACTCGGCCTCGCCTCTCCTTCACTGAACACAACTCCGCCTCCCCCATAGCTTCACCTGCAGGCAATGACAAGATGAAAGCGGAAAATCTCCGTTAGCGAGTTACCGTGCGTGGGGCTGGACGGTGTCAACGTGTTAGCGAGCTAACCGCGCTAACGACATGCAGCCCGGAGGGGCTGCACGGCCTAAAATCCTTTCATTTTCTCAAAAATCGACAGTGCGCCTTATGTATGAATTCTGGTTGTGCTTACTGACCGCGAACCGATTTTATGTGGTACACAGCGCTCAGCAATCTGTCAAAAAATGTTTTAATATGACTTTGCTAAGCTACGGAGTTGCACCGCTTGATGGATTGTCAGAGGACTACGGCTACCGAGGAGGAGCCTCGCGGAGTGATACGTGTTCAGAGACCTGTTCAGAGACGTGGTGCAGCTGTGAAATCTGTCTCTTTGTTATTACGCTCAGCATCTATTAGTTTACATTTTGACTGCACAATTGTGAGCTTTTTGTTATGCACAAAAACAACATTGTTTTCTTTTATTTATGGACCATGATTATTTAATAAATGCTGATAATTTATTTTTGAGTAATTTCTTCATGTACATCTACGCTGTATGTAAGTAAAAGTGCCCGTGTGACATCTGGGACACAGTGTGACTAAGAACTCTCTTTTTGTTCTTAACTTATGGCTTAAAAAAATAATAATATCGAGATATATATCTTATATCGCCATCCAGGTAAAAAATATCGAGATATGAATTTTGGGTCATATCGCCCAGCCCTACTTGGTAGTATCTGCATGTCTGGTGTGGCTGCAGCTTGAGTGTTAACTGATTTTTTTTTTTAAACAGCATAAAAATTTATAAGCATTTAAATGTTGGAATTACTTTCTAATGGCACGCTATTATTGGATCCAATTAGTTAATGGGTTTATTTCTGAACTCTTACAGAGAAGATGGATGTCTCTTTCTTATGAGATTTTGAGCCATTAAACCAAAGATTCTTTCTTTCTCCGAGTGACAATGACGACTTTTGGCTCCGGAGAGCAATTATATCAGTCAGGCTTGATAGCTTTGTCCTCCAACTAGCTAAATTGAATTCAGTGACTCCATCATGCAGGCTAAAAACCCAGGAGGACCTTGTTGTGGCTCCATGCAATTTACATCTGTCTTTCACTGTTTACCCTATGCATCCCACACTCTATGTGTGCATGTGTTTCTGTCTTTGGTGTGAAAATATTCTTCAGATAATGAAGGCCTCTTGTTTATGTGCTGAAACACTTCTGCAGCGTGTGGCTCAGACACTACGAAGAATCAAACTCCTGTCCTTTCATCAACAGCTACCTCATCACTGAACTCCCAGCTCCAGCACCTGCAGCAGCTCCAACAGATGCAGCAGCACCACCAGCAGCAGCAGCAACAACAGCAGCAGCAGCAACAGCAACATCAGCAGCAGCAACAGCAGCACCACCATCACCAACAGTCTCACTCCCATAACCAGAACCAGCTGTCATCCCAGCATCACATGACCCCACCCAGCCAGCAGCAGCAGCAGACCTCCGTCCCGTCTCCAGCCTCCACCTGCTCCTCCACCTCCGGGCAGCCGCAGCAGTCCCCGCCGCACCGACCCAACCAGTCTCCAGCCCGCAGCCTCCCGTCACCCGTCACTCCACCCATGCCTTTGCCCGTGAGTCCACAAACTAACATGTATTTGTAGATAAGCACAGGTCCAGCTTCTCCTCTCTCTAAAACAACTTCTAATTCAGCACACTCTATTTGGATTTTTGGCTGGAGGTTGCTGGAAAATTAATTGCTAAGCCCCAGATACGTAAAAAATGTGTACTCCCTGACAAGTTAATGAGTGATTGGTGGAGGCCACTTGGTGTCACTAGGCAAAATCGGTCTTAAAGACATATGCAGTGTCAAAGACATAGGCGAGTGATTGGTGTCGTTAGATTAAATAAATCGCAAAGAAGGTGCAGCACCAAAATCCTCCTTGTGATTGCTTTGGCTGCTAGCAGATTCACATGTAAGATGATGACTTGTCTGCAAAGTCTCTCTAACAAACTGGAAATGGAAAACCACTTAAACTAGCATGTTTTAAAAAACCGAGCTTTTACTTTGAAGGCGAAGTTGGCAAGTTGGCATCTTCCTTGCAAACTACATCAATCTTCTAGTAACCAAAACAATCATAAGGAGGTTTTTGGTGCCGCACACTTTGAGATCTATCTATTCCAGCAACAGCAACCACTTGCCAACCATTCAGGGAATATACATTTGTCCTTGTCTCTAGAGGTTGCCAGGGGGTTGCCAACTGGTATGAGTGAGGGTAGATCTAAAGAGGATTTGGCACTTCTGATTGGTTTTAATCCAACCTGTTCACCTACATCAGTACTCTTATATTTACGTGGATTGAGGTTTCATTTTTGGTCTTTATTAGTTCTGTTTTGGTTTAGAATGTAAATATTTAAAGGCTATTTTAAATTACATCAGAACAGAGTTAAAACGTATTTATCATCATGTCACTGCCGTTGCCCATTAATTTGTTCTTTTTATTAATACAGATTATCTACGTCAACCATAGTAACAATAGCTCTGCTCACTGATCTTGCAGTAAGGCCAAGAAGTGTTTCTTTTTAAAAAGAAAAGTGCTTCATGAGCTGACATGTGGATGGGAATCGCATCATTGTGGCCTTTACCAGCAGCTGTATACTCTGCGCTCGATTGTTTGTCTGCAGATGATCTTTATCAAGTGGTGTCCATGTGGACCTATTAGAATATGCATGTTTTTATTGAAGCCTTGACGCACTTGAGCACATCCAACCTCACAGCCAGGCGAGACGCATTAATCGTATCCTGCTGCTGCAGATCGAGGAGGGATTCTGAGGTTATCTATCCTTAGGCTTTCCAGTCGTAATCAGTCCTTTAATCTTTGCTGCTCTTCCCACTCAACCTCCTTTTTAGTCACTTTGTCTGTCCATCCATCTCTGCCCTTCTGTCCGTCTGCCTGTCACTGTGTGACGATAATAACCTATTTTATATCCCTGTGGTTTCATTTCTGGTGGAGACTGGCCAGGGTCGCCTTTCTGTCCCTGGTCACATTCATCAGCGTCAGACCCTTATTGGGTTGTGGTGCAAGCTTCTTTATGGCCAGGATGAGTTGGGCTATTTGTTTCCCCTCGCAGCCCTCTCCGGCCCTGTCACGGCCTAGTGAGACTCAGCAGGAAAAACAGCCTCTGGATTTAATGGGCTCCAAAGGCTGGCCGCTACATCGCGCCAAACAGGCTGTCCGGTCTGACTGTGGATACAAGAGCTCCTGACCAACATACAGATCCACACATTAAGCTTGCATCAGACAGTGTGTAAACACCTTAAGTAACAGATACTCTCTTAAGCTTTAATATGCTAGGAAACCACCACTTGGTTAAATTTCCAAGAATCTAAACAAAAGCAGCAGAACCATTGTTATTTCGAAACAAGCTCACTGCGTGTCTGAGTTCCCGAGCTTTATCGAGGTGGTGTTTCTGTGAAGGAAGCAGGGTTGCTGATTACGATGGCTGAGGACAGACCTTCTTTGAGGGGGCCAGAGGGGCCACATCGGGTATCATTAAGATATTGCCTCATCAAATAGGATTATAGTGTGTGTGTGCGCGTGTGTGTGTGTGTGTGTGTGTGTGTGTGTGTGTGTGTGTGTGTGTAGAAGAAGAAGCAAAATGGCCATAAAAGGTTTAGTTTCTCTGGGTCATTGCTGGGATTTTCAAGGGGTGAGTTACACAGGGAGGGGCTCTCTGAAGGACAGGCCGCGGCCTCAGCACCCTCTCATGGCTGCAATAGGATTTAAACAGCAGCTCCGCCTCCCTCCGCCGCTTGGGTCAGTGATTGGATTTTCAGTCCCACGTCTCTGGTTCATTTACAGAAGTTTTTAAATTCAAAGCACTTCCCCGAGTGGAGACTTTCTCGTGCGCACGTGAGCACCGTCACCCCGATCGTGCTTTTGTATGTTTTAATGAACAGCACAGAAGGGCATTTCTGGTGTTTCTGTGTTTTACCCAGAGGAACCAGTGTGTGCAGTAAAGTGGAGTCATAATTACCATAATACAATGAGCATTTTGCAGATAACACCCCTATTTCCTACCGTCATTATTCAAACAAGTAGAATCACTCAGCCATTCAACTATTTGCAGAAAAGACTGCACAGCGCCGCAGAGAGACAAACACTCATTATGTTCCAATTAATGTCCCATTGTAATTCTCTTCTCATGGGAGGTGTGTGATATTCTTTGTAAACTCACAGAGAAGAAATCCTAAGCCTTCATTACATCCCTGGTGTTTTTGAGGGTTTGGCATTTTTTAATTTGTGAGTCAAATTTCATTAATTAGCTCATTAATACTCGTATTAGACTACAAATCGTACGGCAGCAGACCGAACCCCCTCGAGTCGGTGTTTTAAACTTATATTAGTGAAGCTAATGTGGTTAAATGAAGGGAGAATTTACCTTCCTACACCTTTCACACACTCTGTCTGCAGCTCCCCAACATGCAGAGTGCAGTCAGAGGCAGCCTGGAGCTGCCTGAAATAGCCACCACAGTGATGACAAATAGACAGAGGAAGATTATGAAATTTGCTTAAGTGCGTTAATGGGCTGATTGTGGGAGCCCGCTGGATTTTGCTGGAAGTTGATTGATTAGAGCTGCGGGTTTTCTCCACGCCCGGAGAGCTCAGGGATTTGACGGGGTAAAGGCGCGCCAAGTCTGTTACACCGGAATTGATCTTAATTAGATCTGAAAGACCTGCCACAGCAGAATGGTCTCGGCGATTAAAATGAAAAACAGGAGAAATTACTGATCAAATTAATCATAATGTCGGGCTACAGCTGTAGGTCTGGTGTAATTTGCCACTCCAGTGAGTTACATCAGCCCAGGCAGGGGAAAGGAGAGGCAGTACATACTGATCCATGGCAGCAGGAAGCTTAGGCCAGCCTATCAAATGTCTTATTCCAGTTCGTCTGCCCGGACCCTCCTGACCCTGCTGCGCCATCCAGCGGAGGCCCGGCATCCGTCTCTTTGTGCCTCTAATCTAATTAGTTGCTTTTTATTGCCCCTTTTTTCCCCCTTCTACATTATGTCTTCCTCCATCCAGAAACTGCACCCTTTACAGTGCTGCTGTTCTTGTCATGGCTGTCTTGTCACCAGCGTGTTGTGTGTTCACTAATAGCTTCTGACCTTGGTCCAGTGTCTGGCTGGCTGGTTTTCGGGGGGCCTGGCGGAGGTGGAGGCGTCCTGTCTTCCTCCTCCGTCAGACTCCCGCCGTCTGTCTCTCTCCCCTTCGTAGTCGTCTCCTTGATCGCTGTCAGAGCCCCACACTGGGCCTGTCCACTCTCCATCCACACACTCATAGGGGTAATTACAGCCTAGGGGCCTGCCTCCTATCCCTGTGCTCCACAATTTACCACCAAAGCGTCCACAGACATCTCTCTTCTTCCCCACTGCACCCCGACATCACAAGACTGCAGGGCCTCAACCCACAAGTGCTGCAATTACCTGAGTCTCTCCTCAATCCTTTTCTCTCTCCCTCTCCTCTCTCTCTCCCCCCTCCACGCTCTCCTCTCCACCCCTTTGGCTCCCTCACTATTCCCTGGCAATCAGCCTTCATTAGAAGCCTCTGGTGAAAACCCATCGTCACCAAGGTCAGCCGCTGCCAACCACAACGGCCTTTCAGAGGCCTGGCTGTCTGCACTCTCCATCTTTCCTCACCTCCTTGCCATCCTCCCATTCCTCCTCCTCCTCCTTTTCCTCCCCATTCCTGCTCACTCCACCATCCTCCTCAAATCTCGGGCCCATCACTGCTGCTTTTGTCTCCAGCTGAGGCCCCTTCAGACACTCATGTCACTGTTTTCCGCTGCAGTGCACTTTTACTTATGTCAACCACTGTTAAAATCACCACTGTCCAATTTGCTCCAAATGTCTCCCTTTTTTTTTTTGTAGGGGGGGGGTACATTTTTCCCATTATATTATCATGTGTATTAAATGAGTCTTGCACATCGATTAATTGATTTTCCAGATCAGCTCCGTGCTCATTGAATTTAGCAAAGAGGGAGCCGCCGTCATTCTGCAGGATATTAACTCAAAATTAAAATGACATGCTTAAATGTGGGCCCAGTGGCGCACGCTGGGCAGCGTTTACGTTAAAAGGGAAAAGTCGCTCTTAAATGTTGAAATAAAAAGAATTACAAAAACACATTATTTGAAATGATTTCTTCCAGTAAAAAGTGTTTTGAGTGTCTTTTTTCTGCCAGTTTTGGCGAGGAAGATACAATTAATGGAAATGACAATTAAAAAGACCATTTAAAAATATTTATGCATGAGAATAAAAGTTGGGCGTTCTTCTCTTATAATTTTACTTTCATGTAGAAGCTTTAAAGTGTCCTCACGTCCTGGCATTATCCGCAATAACACCTGCTTTAAATCCCCAGATTTCAAATAAAACTTTTAAATATATACTCGCGGTATATGATGGCAGGCTGTGTGTTTAAATGGCTGCTGGTAGCTGCGTGGTTTTAGAGCATGAGCGGGCCCTCGGCTCTCCAGCAGCTCAGCCTAGCCTCTTATTAATGCACAGGAGATCCGGCTCTTAAGAAGGCAGAAAATTGCCTTACATAACAAGCGCTCCACAATTTAGAAATACAAATGTGCACTGTTGACTGAAGCAGAAAATAAGACTGTTGCCCATCAACAGCACCACATTTCATATGAATAATTATAAAGCATGGGAGCTAGATGAGGAAAACAACCTGACCATGACAGCTCTACTACTTTTATTTACTTCAAATGAGGGATTAGGCAGGGAGAAAATCTAGAGACTTAAGGAGCGACGATGAGCCTTGAATTTCTAAATAAGGCGAAAGTTAAATTTATCATATTTCGCAAGGATCCTCTGGAAAACTGTGAGGGCACTTTCACTTTTAAAACTGCACCCACATTGCACCTTGCACTTACTTTTTGGCTTTTCTGGTTTTGTTGAGTTTTCAGAGCTCGCCAAGTTGATATTTCCGTCACTTTTTCTTTTTTTTCTTTTTTTAAATCTGCAATCCTTCTAAGCCTGGCCCCATTACTCTCGAGGTGGGCAGAGGGCTTGCAGCTCAGACACCCAGCAGAAAGGCACAGCTCCCTGATCAGCCCACATGGACACTGGGGGCAACACGCATTAGACGCCCACAGGGGAGCCCTCAGATGGAGCACCGAGCTAGGGCTCACCTAACAGTGGAAAAGGAATAGGGTTTCTTTAATTATGAGGCAGGGCTGTGACATTGAGTTCCCCCCTTTCTCCTCCAGCAGCCTCCCAGACACCGTCTAAGTGCTCCGCTCTGCTGAGGAGGCCAGTCCCCCCGCGGGGCGCGATTCCACTGCCTGTAATTTCTGATGCCCATTAGTGACCGCAAACAGAGCACCGGGCTCGCACGAGGAATACAGCTGCGCGGCTCTGCCACGCTGTAAAAAGGCCCTTTTAATGCAATGTTATTGCATTATACCCTCCTCATAGAGCAAGTCAAAAGTCCCATTTGTGGTCTCTGCAGAATATTATCAGAAATTCTTCTCTGCAGTGTTTCCAGTCGTAGTAAGCCGAGGCTGGATTTGGTGTATATTTTTGTAATATGAAGTGGGCTGTGTGGGTTTAAATTCCTTTCATTTGCACCTGCACTCTCTGAGGAGCTTTTTTGCATTTTCTCCCAACCCCAACCCCCACCTCCTCTGTCTACCTGCCCTTTTTCATTATTAGCGGGAATGTACAATTGATGGGTTTTGTAAATAGACTCAACTGGAATCCAAGAAAAGTGCACTTCCTTGAGTCAACTCCTCAAAGGTGGGGGGAAACCTTTGAAGTCGAAACTGAGATAATCAATACAAATACGGCGGCATATTTCATCAATTCACTTCTCCACTTATGCTGATTTAGCTCATGCCAACAACTCTGTATTTGTTTCTTTTTCTTTTTTTTCTTTTTTGGGGGGGAGGGATGCGGGGGGGGGGGGGGAGCGAAGGAGACATGGACGGAGGGGAGGGAGGGTGGTGGATTTATTGATCAAGAGTGACCACATCTTAGCCACAGAGCCCCTCTCTCGTGATTAATCTTAGGGCTCAGAGTTGGCCAATGACACATGACAGGCCTCCTCCTCAAACTCCTCCATTTCTCTTCATTACTGGCCGTATTTTTGGACACCACTGTGGAGAGTAATCATTTACCTTTATTGTGTTTATAAAGCTGCGGCATGGATGACCCTTCCTATATTGAATTGAGGACATCAAAAGATCACTGGACATTGATTAGGAAGATATTAAAGTCATTCAAATGCTATATTTATATGTCAAACAACAGCAGAGTGAAAAGAGATGCCATTTCCACCTAAACGAAAAGCAATGGGATGTAATCAGTCCAGTGGAAATACAACTCAAGAATCAAGAAATATGGTTTATTAAACATTGAATATTTGAGGTAATGCTCATCTAAAGGCTGCAAAGAGTCTTTGTTGATTCTCCACAGTCGGATCGCCTAATGATTTGATTTTTCATTTTCTCCCGTGGCCAGGTACCCACTTTAAGAAATCATAGCCGGAGCAGCAGTATATTTTCCCGCAACGCTGGTCGCGGCTGTGATTTCCAGCCCAGCGCTAGTATGGTACAGAAATAACTGCACCAAATATGTCACATCATGAGCTGAAATGGTCAGCACTTTCCTGTAGATACTTAATCACCAAGTAGTTTCAAATTTAATACATCTGGAAACAGCTAAATATTATAGATCATTCTCCAGGAAGAGGAATAGTGTTGGAGGACTGTAGTATAACTTATATTTTTACTCTCCGAGTGTCCCCTAACCAGTGGAAATATACTGCTGCGGTGATTAATGACAAGGAACCCGCTCTGAACCGCCGTGCCTCACAATTATCAACAAATGGGCTGGAGCAGATTTTATGTAATGATTAAAGCTGCTGTTAATTTCACATGAAGGTAATGAGCGGGGAGATTGACGGCCACTGTCCGACACTCCATCATCCCTTTATAGTTAGTTTAAACGTTTTCACGACTCTTTTCCTCCCTCATTTGCATTTCGCCTCATTAGATATGGCCATTTCTGAGACCGCCCGCGATATCCATTTCCTGGAGTTAATGCATTTTATTTGATCAGCCAAACCGCCTCAGTTAACTAGCTGTCATTCTGGTCTTCCATATGACATCACTCCATTAGCACCCGCCGTGCCACCTCGGCCACCTCCACGTCCACACCCGCTGCCACCACCATCCCTACGCTGCCTTAAGCAATTACAATGCCCGACTGTCACCGGATGCAGCGTTATTGTATTTTGCCGGGTGTTATCTGCCCCAGTTGTTCTATCTGTCTTTCACGTTCCAATATTTCTCCTCAAAAATGGCTCTTTTTGGGGTTTATTTTTCACAACGGCTGGAGCTGAGGCCCAGTGGTGAGCAATATTTGGCGCTGGGAGGGCTCAGAGTGCACAACCACGGTGCGAGGCCCCCACCAACCAAGGGACTAGAGGTGTTTTGGAGGGCCTAATGGCATTTTGATGTTCATAAGCACAGCAGATGTGAGGAAGGGGAGACAGGGAGGTGGGCGAGAGGCTTTTTTGGGGGAGGAGGGGAGTCAGCAGAGGACTGTCAGCGGAAGACTTGCAGAGTCCTGACAGACACAGAACGTGTTTTCTCATGTCACAGCTGATTACATTCACTCCGGAGTGGGAAAAGAGCAGGGAGGAGACAGAGATGTGGGGCGAGGACGGACGAGGGAAGCTTCCATGTTGCTCCAGATAAAGGACATTCTCCTCATACAGAAACAATAGTGGTATTGACTGATGATTTACCCTGCTGGGTCCACTTTGATTCAGCTGTGGCTGGATGATTGAGGGTAAAACTTTCCGATATTTTTGTAGATGATTGTTTCTACCTGTAAAAAGTTTGTATGTAACCACTTTCAGCATCAGGTCAATTCTCTTTGAAATTTCCCTGTTAGGTTAAACGCACGTTTGATTCTTTTCTTGACTCACAGATGAGCAGAAAATACGCTTCGCACAAATCCCAGAGCCCGAGCGTAGACAAATCTGCCCCCCCTTCTTGCTTGCACCTCCACCACTTGTCCATTTATCTTTGCTCTTTTTTTGTCTAGTGCAGGCCCCGAAAAGGGGGGGGGGGAAAGCAATTAAGTTTAAAACGGCCACATGAAAAGAGCAAAAACCAAGAATAAACTCCAGTTGTTCGTGTCAGACGATTTTATTTTCAGGGGTCTCTCCACGGTTTGCGGGGACACTATTTTTCCCTCTATTCCTGAGATTACACGGGTTGCTGCACCAGGTGACCCTCATGGTCAAACAAGGCGACGGAGAGCCCGGCGGAGTTTAAAGACTCCCCCCTTCATACCGAAAAAGATGCATTTTTAACAATTTGCAGGCTTTTTTTTTCCTCCCCGCCAGGCACATTTATTTTGTGTGTGTTTATCCCCGTGTATCCTTGCAAGTTTGCCTATATTAAACCAGGAGAGCGAAGCAGCTAGAGGGGGCTAAAGGTGACAAAATGTTGTCACATGATATAATGGAGGCTTTGAATTTGCTGGCTTGAATTTTACCTTAAAACTGTTAGTTGTTTTTTTTTTTTAAATAAACACACCGACGTGAGCTTATTTCAACACTTGCGTTAAACCGGAGCATCCCGATCTGCCAAAAATCTTCTCAGACGCCCTTTTTCGTAGCGAATGAAAAGAATAAACCACAATGGTTAACATGCAGACTCTACAAACTGGATGATCACTGTTTATCTCTTCCAACACATGCAATCAGTACAAATGCTAGGCCAGCTCTGTCATTTTGTGCCTCCCGCCGAGGTGTTGAGAGGAGTCACCGTGGCGGAAAATCACCTGTTTAGGTGTTGAACACAGCCTCGCCTCTCCTTATTCCTTGCTCTCCTTCCAACTGCTATCCATATTATCCCGTGCCAGAGACGCGGCAATAAAGCCTGCTCTCTTTTCACCTAGATTTACCCGAATAACATAGCATCTGAAAGGCCTATCATCGAATGAGGCTCAATGATAATATTTCAGATAAATCTGAAAGCTTCTCCAACAACCCATCACTCACACAATGACGCCGAGCGCAGCAGATTTTCAGGCAGACTCTGGGCGTGCTCGCCTGAGCAGATCACATTATCTGTGTGTTGATCTGTAGCCTCTGTTTAACTCTGTTTAACTGACCGTGTTGGCTCTTCTCTGTGTCCCCATTCACAATCGCAGCACCCTCAGTGCTGTGTTTTCACCCAAACGGCTCAAAGAACTCTCAAGTCAGCATTTTACATTCACAGCCTGTCTCACCTGGGCTACCACAGCGGCCGGAGCAGCTTTTATTTCTTCTTCAGGTAGACGAGGGGAGGAGATCGTCTGCCTCTCAGTTTCTCAGTCTCGCTACAAGTCGCTTCATACTTGTGGTATTTTTCAGGATTAGCAGTTTTTAGGCTTTGCTGCTGATGATAACGTGGGCGATAATGCTGCTTTATGTGCGTTCTGTGTGAAAGACAAAGCTGGTCAAATAGATCACGCCCTGTGATCTCCATTTCTTTTCTTTTTTTTTTTTGCTTTTCTTTTTTTGTTTTTGTTTTTGAAAAGACATTTTAAAAGCCAAGAAAGCACTACTGGGAGCAGCATGCCAGAGGAGGATGTGGAGCCGTTTCAGCTTTCATGTGTCACCGACTTTTCAAAACATTCTCGACTGATTCTCAAAGTTTTTCCACAACAATCATCAATTCACATTCGCCTTTGAGCGTATACGAGGTCAGCGGTGATGACTCCTTTTTATCCCTCTTCCAGGAAAGCATTACTGCTGTTATTTTTTCATCACAATAAAGGTACTTTTGCTACGAATCTCTCTACAATTTTTGCTTTTGTATAATGATAGTAATAAAGGTAAAAGTATAATCAAAGCTTTTCCAGACACAAAATTGGGCTCCATACGGCACAGTTATTTTTTTGGCTATATAATTAATAAAATTTCATCTTATCCTATCGAGACTCTTCATCCTCTTATGGGAACATTACATTTTGGCTTTTTTGCCTCTTATACTTCCTTCTAATCAATAAATACAGTTTTTAAACAACGGTGACAGAGCTGTGCTATGCTGTAAAATAAACCCACTGTCCCCATCTGTGTCTGTTTAAATTTGATGCTCAGTTTTTATCTTTATAAGGTCCAACTAATGCCAAATAGCTAGAGGAAATTATAAATGCACCCCAAACAAGAGCTCAGGCCTCCGGAGGATAAGCTTGAGTAAATTAAACCCCACTTAAAAGTTGCATCTGGAAAGCCAAAACCTGTTTAGTGGGAGCCAAAGTTTTCTGTACGTAGAAAAAAATCCATGTGTAATATAACCACTTACACTTTTATCAGGATATGCCATTTGTCAGTACAGTCACCGTTATAAATCAGGTTTTTCCTGGGTTATGTAGGAGCCTCTGGGGGGCTACTTTGTACCTAAGCACAATCGGTGTGTATGCAGTAAAGGCAGTGAGTCTGTGTTACTTGAAAGAAAACTGTGTTTCCCTGTTATTTATGACTGTCTGACAAAATGAAACCCAATTAACAAAGCTGGTTAAATAACAATAATGTTGGTTTTATTGATTCTACTTAAAACCGCTGCAAAAAATTAAACATTTTTGCATGAAAAATCCTTTAAATATGTCACTGATAAGTAGTCACGTATAAAACCTAATTAATTGCTTACAGTGCCAAATGCTTCCAGCCCCTTGAGATTATTAATGTGCACATGAAATTTGAATTATAATTTATCAGTGTTTAGCAAGGATGTGGGTCAAAGGGCAGTTTAGTAAAAGCAAATGCATCTTTTAGAGAAAATATAAGAGTAAAGTCTTACTCTTGTTTTTTATCTTCTAATGGGGACATAATGGAGATTCAAACATACTAAAAATGACACATTGTGTAAGAAATACTGGCTGCCATATGATACGTACATGCATCTCCCATTGTTGCTTCTGTACATTGATGCTCTTTAATGTAGCAGCACTGTAAACTCAGATAATCCTGCCTGTAGTCGATGTGCTGTAGCTGTGCTGCTTAGGTTAGTCTTTATTTCAGCTTGAATTCTCTTATGCTACATATATACAGCTAAAAGTAGGCGCGCAGTTTTTCAGCGTTTTGAGATGTTCAGATATCCAAAGGACAACTGCTGGACACATAAAAGACAATCTTGCGATTATCGAGGAAAAACTGGATGACTTTCAGACGAGAGGAGGCAATATCAATCACGGCCAATTTGAGGCCACCAACATGAAATATGATTTCATAAGACAAATGCAGTGTCATTCTTAATGTGCTTAACCTTTACTGTCAATGAAAAAGTATCGATCGCTCGGTGGCATTTTTTCATCATTTGATTTCGAAAAGTGTAATAATATATATATGGTGGTGGGGTACGGTAAAAGATGAATGGCGACTGGGTGATCTCAGATGAACAGAGCTGAATTCGCTGCAGAGAAAGTGTGGAAAAGTTGATGTTTCTGGGGAGACTTTTTGTCGCAGCATGCTGTATTTTAAATCTTGTAAATAAACCCTGCTTTTAATTTAAGCATGTACCCGACCAGCATTAGCAGCGGGGAGCGGGCAGCCTGCTTCTTAAGCAGTGTTTCTATTATTTCTCTATTCTGTTGAGTAATTGGGAGGTCTCCTATCTCTTCTTGGTCTTTGATCTACTTACTCAACCTAATAAGACTTTGCTCTGCTGCACTACAACCAAATCAGCAGTGCATTTTCAGCCCCCTAATAAGTGGTTAGCTTGATTTATATGGGTAATCTCAGCAATGTGGCAGAGCTCTACAACCTCTCCCTGATGCACCGAGCCTCTTTTCACAACCACAGGCCAGACCAGATGAGTCCATTACAGCGAGGGCAAAGGCGGTCATTTTAACCCTCCTTTGCTTCAGCTGTAACAGTGAGTCAGAGGATTTCTGAGTCGAAGCATATTGAAGCGGTTTTACGATACAGTGATGCATGGCCACGCCGCCTGGCTCTATTGTGAGAGCGGGAAGCTGTTGGGTCATTGCTGCGGGTGGAAAGACTCGGCTCGGCCCGTGGGGAGCCCCGGGGGCCAGAGAAAGCACTTAGAGTGGTAAAATGGCCACTTATTCACAGCCGCCCTCCTGTTTTCGCTGCTCCTCCCTACCCTCGAGCCTCCCACTGGGTCCAGGAGCACAGACCTCTGGGAACTATATGATGGACTGTGCAGCCCTCACTGCAGTTGGCCTATTCTGGCCCCACAAACAATAAACAAAAGTGTGACGCCTGTAAACCTGCATCTGTAGGAATCTGTATTGTGCTGTAAACATCTGCACTGGTGCCATCAAACAATGTCTTCGCCCTCTCCAGATGAATCCTCTGGCCAGCCAGGCGGCGGTAGCGGCAGCAGCAGCCATGGGATCCATCGCCGGCTCACAGGTGTTTGGCAACGCCCTGTCAAACCTGCAAGGGGCCACCGGGCAGCTGGTCACCAACGCACAAGGACAGGTGAGTGCAACGAGCTTAAATATAGGGCTGAATAAAAACTCCAGAGAGCTCTAGAAGATGCTGGGAGTTCATCTATCACGTATAAAAAAGTGCAGCTCAGAATAAACAGTCTGATCTTTCCACGCAGACTTCTAGTAGCTAGTCTTAAAGTTGTTTGTCTACAATCCAGTAGCCGCCCCACATCATGTTAAGCATTTTGGGAATAAACAAAGCCCTTCCTTCTTTTATCCTCACGCGCAGCAAAACGCTGACCTTGTCATATTCACAGGGTGGCTGCAGAATTGTTCCATCAGTAGCCAGAGGCTTGAACGATGATGCTTGTCATTGCAGGGCCTTATCTAATGAATCATCTTATCTCAGGTGCACACAGCACATATTAAAGGAAGATTGTATGGACCGCGTGCCCTTTCGTGCCACATCGTGTTATTTAGTTTAACCCCTGTTTCATCGCTGTTTCACACTTGCACTGTATGCTGATGTTGAAGCATTTCTTAGCACAAAAACATGCTGGATTTTAAAATTAACCGACTGCAGGAGCATTTCAGAGCCACCAGTTCGACCGCGCTTCACTGCGTATAGTAAAGTGTGTCCGAACTCTTGATGCTAAACGTTGCTAATGAGACAGTATGGACTTCCCTGGCTCACAAGGTGCCTGGAGCACTGGGAACAGATCACTGTGGATATGGACTTGACGGGATGCTCTGTGCTTTTGTAGTGTCTTGGTGGCTGACACTCCCTGACATAATCAGGTCACAGAGACGGTCAAAGCCTTAGGCTACATCCTTTGCTCCCCACCTCATTATTCCTCAGCATTATTCAGACGGAGGGCTCTGAAACATGCACTGCCCTATCAGAAGGTCCTGCCCCTCCTCCCCCCAACCACAGAAAATATTATACAGGCTAATGCGTACCTCAAACAAGGCTGGAGGTCTAACAAACACACACAGCGGCTTTATTTTGTCTTTACTAGAGAGCAGCTATTATCTTTAAGATGTGTCTTAAACTGAATTTAGGGACAAGTTATGTGTCATGTCTGTAATACATGAGTAAAAAGTTACCTTTCCTTGAATTTAAATTGTGCCTCTGTGCCGCTTCCTCTGCCAACTCTCCCAAAAGACCTTTTCATAAGCAAGCGTTCTGAGAACCTTGAGAAGTGTCAGACCTGGTGGATGTTTGGAGTTCAGTATGTTTTTAAATCTTAATTATATTGGCCCAAGCTTTTTTTTATTCTCCAAGGGAAATCAATGAGGCTCTTTTATCCTCACTGCCTCTGCAACAGTGATTAACAGTTGCGGATAAAAGGCACAATTATTAAGTCACTGTCACTCCTGAGATCTTTTTTTTCTTTTTAAACAAATCTCTGGCCGTTTTTGAACCTCTTCTCTTCGGTGCAAATTCTTTTCTCACTGTTTTAAAATGCAGTTAAAACTGCATTGAGCACTGGGGACATTAAGGGCTGTTTCCTGACTTAAATCCCTGAAACGATCCTGGTATGGTTAGGACAGATTCCTTGGCTTTGTGCATGAACATCACATCTCTCCCAGCATCTTCTACCTTTCACGACATGTGCTGACGCAACAGGTAAGAGTTGCACTTGCTGTTAACCTGCAAAGTTAGTTAAAACAGGTGAAGCTGAGCCACAATACCATATAGGGTTAATTGTATATGAATACAGGAAATAGTGATAGAATAGAGGCAGATAGGAAACAGGAAATATCTTCTGTGGTGCACCATTATTAGTCTGCTGTTTGAAGCTTTAATTTGCTGTAAGCGCTAGCTTTCTTTAGACTTGTATGTTGACACAAGTCCAAACTTCCCAAACATTTTCCTTCCCGAGTTTCAATTCACTGCATGAACAGTGGTGGAGAGAAAATGGGCAGAGATATTGCCTGGCCACCATGGCTAAAGACACAGATTGCCCTGGCCGGAGAGATGAGATGGCATTTCTGCGGAAACAAGAGCAGCATAATCTTAATGAGTTCTGCTGGGTGGATAGAGGCACGTTTCTCACATGTCATTCCACGAACTGGAAAGGGAAGCAAACATGGGAAGCCAAATAAAGGCGAGAAAACGGAAAGGCATGCGAGGAGAGGGAGTTAGCAGTGAATGGGAGGAGTACCTGAAGGCTGCGTATTTATGTCTGTGAAGGTTCTCAGTCATCCAGGTCATCATAGTCAAAGGAGCTTGCAAAGAAAAGCGTCTGGACTTCTTTAAGTTGCTTGAAGACGTTTCACCTCTCATCCGAGAAGCTTCTTCAGTTCTAAGGTCAAATGGTGGAGAGTCCCAGATATAAACCTAGTGGGAGAGACCCCCCACAGGCGATTAGAGGATCATCAGGGGGTCCTTTTGTCCCTCTGTGGGGGGTCACTCCCACTAGGTTTATATCTGGGACTCTCCACCATTTGACCTTAGAACTGAAGAAGCTTCTCGGATGAGAGGTGAAACGTCTTCAAGCAACTTAAAGAAGTCCAGACGCTTTTCTTTGCAAGCTCCTTTGGCTGCGTATTTATGAAATGGTTGTGTGATGAAAGAAACCGACAGCTGGACATTTTCAAATAGGAAATGATTTTATTTATCCATGAAATTCAGGCTAGCTGTAGAGTAAGAGAATTCACTTCTGGTTGCTTCAGGGGACTGCAGGTTTGGAAGTACACAGTCAGAAAACATGAGCAGAGTAGCTTCATATATAAATATATTATCATAATAGCTTTAGCAATTGCTAAAAAAGACTCAAAAACAGGACTTTAACTGTGCTGTTAACTAGATAAATTAGTTTGTCACATAAAAACATTTTCTAGCTTCACTACTAGAGTACCTTTGGTTGAATCATAGTTCAGCTCCCTCCCCCTGCTCTTTAAGCCGCCTTTCTTCTGATTGGCTGTCCCTTACAAACAGAAGATCTGAAGTGCTGGTGGGTGGGGCTTCTATGCTCACTGCCAGAGATAACGTCATTCACTCATTCACTAACTCGTGTGTAGAAGTATGTTTTGGAAAAATGTAGCTTTCAATTTGTAAAACGTGCACCACTCAGTTTTGTTCACAACCAATTAACTTATGCTTGCTACCTGCAGTCTGCACGATGCCATCCCCACATTTTGTTATATATGGAAAAAGTTGTTCCAATAACCAAGCCTAAGGCAAAAACGCAGGAGAACTGAAGAAACGAAAACAACTGTGTCTGAGGAGAAAGACAGAAAAGGTGCATATTTTCCAGGTGTTTTCTGAGGAGTGATAATGATTAGAAGGAAAAAAGTTGCTTTGACTGACAGAGATCACTCACACATAAACTGACCTAATTGTTTGGGACTCTTGTTTTTTAAGGTAAATAAGGAAAAAGAGAGGTTCCTTTTCCTCTACTACAACAAAGTGTCTCTTGCATTACGGTTAAATGATGGCCTTTGACCAAAGCGTTCTGCTCAACACTCACTGCTAAAAGATTAATTGTGGTCATAAAAAAATCATTGAGGCTCAGTGCTCAGAAATGAAAAATAAATAGGATTAGTTGATTCAGGACTTCCCATAAGCTTATACAACAAAGCCCTCCCTCCTGACCATAAGTTAACACCGAGGTACTTCACTACACTGTCACATCCCTGCCCTGCCCTTCCAGCCTGAGTGAAGAGTTGTGACAGCGCCACGAAACATCTGCCTGAGATATGCAGATGGTGAAGGATGGCATAGCGGGACGGGGATGAGAGCTAAGCTGTCAGTCGCCTGCTCTTTTATTATGCTTATAGAACAACCACTTAGTCCAATGACGATGAATAATTGAGCGGAACAAGTTCCCTGCCACCGTGGCATGCAAAGCGGGATCAGTGGGACTCAGGAGACACAAGCGTCAGGCAGGGCAATAAAATATGCTAAGTGGCAGAAGAGCATTGCAGAGAATTTGTAAAGCCAGCGCAGAGAGAGAGATAAATTATCTCTCCCCTAATGCGAAGCAACGTAAGCAAATGAGCCGTGGCAGGGATGAATTACAGATTGTCGGCCCACCTTTCTCTCGCTGATCCCTCCCTATTATGTCAAAGAGACGGGGGTAGGGGGAAGGGGGAGGCGGACCGTGCGCTAAAACACATTAGCGGTGGTGGAAACAGGAGCTAGGGACCAGAGAAGCCTGTGCCTCTGCTTTGCTCTGGGCTGAGGTGCAGAAGCTCGGACTGAAATATAAACATAAAAAGAAAGCGTCCAAGACAGTGCAATCTTAGCAAAAGTAGCTCTTTGCCCGGTTGCCAAATAACAGAATTTAGAATGATGGGCGTCTCATCCGTGTTGAGCTGCTCTCTGGTGTAATGAGGCTTGGTGGAGGAGGGCGGCCAGCGGGGGGGCCAGGGCGACTGCTGCTCAGGAGCTGCCCAGAACCAGTCCCCAGATGACATTAACCTTCATCATGGTGAAGAGGCGCTAAGTCCCCCCTAAAGCGCCACTCTTGGCCACACTCTGGCAGCTCTGAGAGCTAAAATGTTGCAGTGACACTCTGCTGCCCCCTTTGATCTGCCCTTCCTGATTACAGCCACAGAGGAGAGGAGAGCAGGGGATGGAGGGAGGGAGGAGGAGGGGTGAAGTACCCCTGGGACCCTGAGAGTTGAATTAGAGACACGGGGTCCTGTCTCACTCTCTGCTGCTCCTCTTCTCTCCTCTTATTGTTTCTTTTCTTACTTGTTCTCTCCACTTCTTCCTCCCTGGCCTGGTGTGTGTGTGAGTGGGTGAAATGGGGGTCTCTGTCTCTCAGCAGCCTCACTGCTTCTCACCAGAGACAGACAAAGACACTTAAGCACAAACACACACACACACACACACACACACACACACACACACACACTCACAATCATCCCAGTCTTGGCCTGGTGATGGATAATACACTCAGTGGTGTGCACCATCACACACACAGGTATTCAGCGCTGACCTTTGCAGTGCGCTCCCAGCAGTCTGCTTTGGCTTCACTTGCTCTAGGCTGTAAAACCACCTCAGTGACAGATGATCAGTGGACACTTCTGCATGTTTTTTCCTCCCCGAATCACAAACAGACCAGCTCAAAAGCAGAGCGCTCTCATTAACCACAGAACATGAGATATGACCAGTTTAAACTTCATTTCCAATCAGAAACACATAAAAAAAGCCTAAAGACTCACAGCAGTAGATATCATTACAACTGATACCTCCAGTAGCATTTAGCCTCTCCGCTCTTTCTACTTTTTAAAACCACCCAGCTGATTTTGTCTCCTCTCTTACCCCCTTTGTAGATAATTGGAACAATCCCACTGATGCCCAACTCTGCAGGGCCCTCCAGCCAATCAGGGGGTGGCAACCCAGCACTGCAGGTACAGCCAATTACACCTCAGCTTCTGACCAACGCTCAAGGCCAGATCATCGCCACAGTGATCGGCAATCAGATCCTGCCTGTCATCAACACCCAGGGAATCACGCTGTCACCAATCAAGCCTGGACAGCAGGTAACATATATGCTCATGTACAAACACACTCTCACACACACGTATAAAAAGGAGGAAGTCTTGCAGAGCAGCTTATTACATTCTTAAACTCGTACTCCTCAAGTGATCACGAGCTGTGTTTTAAAAACTGTCGAATGAGCAACACCTAGTGGAGTCAAACTAGAGTTAGCCTGTTTATTCATGAAAGCAAAAGCCAAGGCAGCTCTGTTTTATGATAAACACCTCATATTTTTCCCGCTTCAACACTCATAATGCTCATTTGCATCACTCCACTTGGAAAATTGTAGCTCCTGGTACAATTTTCACAATGCATGCATGTGTGTGTGTGTGTGTGTGTGTGTGCTTGTCAACCAACCTTTCAGCTTCAGTCTCAGCGAGACTGCTAAACCCCTGCAGAGCCCAACATAAGAAAAAAAAAACACACCACTTTTCATCACCCCACTTAAAACTGAAACACTCCTCGCTCTGTTTTCCACCTGCTTTCCGTTTCACTCACCCTCCTCCTCCTGCCTCAGTCACACTCTCCATCCTTACGATTTGTCTTTTCTGACCTGAACATGAAACATTTTGTTTTATTTAAAGAGAGACACACAAAAAACCCCAGCTCTGTTTTTTCCTTTTTGTTTGAGTTCACACTGTAAGTAGGAACACTCGAGCAAACACCTCCTCCCAATTTCGGCGAACGCGTGCAGCACCAGATGCATTCACGCCGACAGTGAAAAGTTATTGACTTGATAATGATGATGTCAGGGCTGAATTATAGGGTAAAAGTTCACATTGAAGGCCTCTACAGTCCAGGATGGATGAACTCTTAGCGGGCGGACACCTAATTGTGGGTCCCTCCCCCCCCCGAGAACGGCAGATCATACTCTTGAATGAATTAATGCATTTGTAATAATGTTTATGCTTTTGTCTCCACTTCAAAGCCCCGCATGTACACATTGTTCCGCGGGCATAATTTACGGTTGTCACAGCCTGCAGTCTCGAATATTTCCAGTGAAGCTAGATAATTCTCTGAGCCTGTCAACAGTCCTGACAGTGTGTGCATTGCTGTTGACACCCCCCAAACAAACACATGCCACAGAGAAAATAATTAATAGCACAGAAGGAGAAGAAGAAGCCTGCCCAGTTTATGGCGGAGACAGCTTTTAAGAGTGGAGACACACCATCTTGATCTTGTAAAAGCAATTCAAATGTGCATAAAACATGAAAATACACTGTTTCTTTTTTTTTTCCATCAGAGCACGTAGCCTGCAGATCATGAATTATGTTTGATATGGGGACTGCTGTGTCCACATGTTTTTATTTAGGATTCAGGCTGCCGTTATTAGTATCAAGATACAGAGCAGAAGAAGATTCTTAATTGTTTTTCTGCAGATAGGCGATTATAAAGCTCACAGAGACAGTGGAGTGCCTGAGCTGAACAAGCTTCCTTTTAGACCCTCACTGCCAAATACAGTGGTAAACTACTGCTCTAGTCTATTGAGCAGACTATTGGCACTATAGTCTGCTCTGTCAGTGCAAATACTGCAGGCAGTAATCATCAGGTACAAGGTAAATCTAATTATATTCACCTTCTAAGTGGCTAATTTAATAGCTGCTGATTAATTGATTAGATTTGATATTGTGGCCCAATCACCATAATGACATGATTACTGTAAATTCTGATTATTGTGACGACGTGCACAGAGAGTAAAACATGCTGTCAGTATATCGTGTCAGCTCTCTCTCTCTCTCTGTGTTTGTGTCCAGCTGCCTCAGGCTCAGCAGGGTCAGACAGGCCCCGCATCATCTCAGCCCAACCTGCTCCACATGCCCCACAGACAGAGTCCTCTCCACCAGGCCTCTTCTTCCTCCTCCACCTCCTCCTCTTCCTCGGCTCTCAGCGTGGGGCAGCTGGTCAGCAGTAAGTGTCCAACACAGCTCAGCTCACAGCATTTTATAATGTGATTTATAACGAGAGGAATTACACAACTAGCGGAACGTAGCCATGGAAATATTTTTCTGTCATTCAATACAGCCGAGGTGGAAGGTTGTCGATCGCTGAAAGAGCAATGTGTTGTCATTATCCCCGGTGTTTCATGCCACATAACACTGCGGATTTCTCCAATTGTCAGAGATGTTTTTATTTCAAGTTGAGGCATGCTCTTATTTTCTTAAAGAATAAAAGTAACAACATTCCGTGTGTTAGTTCACATCTCAGCACTTTGTGACAAAGGTCTCTACAAAGGTCTATATCAAATGCTTTGTGTGGTTGCATTACATTATTGCATCGTTCTATACCTACAATCTTTATTTATTATATGTTTATTTAACTTTTTTGCTCAATATAAGTCCATTTATAAGGAAATAAAAGTAGAAATAATATATTTAGATGTCGACAGAATTTAGTGAAACTGAGAGAAGATAAGCACGTCACAATGATAAAATGAAATAAAGAAAAACAGAAAATGAAGTCAGCATCTAAGCGAAGGCAAGAACTAAAAAACAACCTTAAATATGCATAAATATGATTAAAAACAGGGAATAGTGCCATTATTGAACTATATATAAAAAAGTTAACCATAAGAGTTTGACTATGCTCTGAACTTGCAGTTTAAGAAATACCAACCATAACGTACTGTAATACACAAAATCTCTGTCTGCAAACTAAGCAACCTGATGTGGTAAACAGGTACATCTGAAGGTTCTCATCTATACTATACATCAATACTATGGCAGTACATTGCCTAGCAACACAGCCTATGAACTACCTAACAACAGGCTAACATGACTCATTTTTAGCATTTATGCACATATAATACCTATAAACATTGTAGAGTTTTCATTTTGTTACAGTAAAATCAAAAACAACTACCTAACAATAGGCTAAAAACACAGGGCATACAAAACCATAAAGTGGGCGTGTACCAGTCGCAATAACACACAACTACTGAAAACTGATCTAAAGCAGCATTTTTAAACAATCAAAACCAAACCAAAACAAGGAAATCCAACACAGAAACCAAAATTGAGGACCAAATTTAAAGCTGCGGATTAAAACATTTGGTGTTCTAGTTGGAATTTAAAGCAGCTGGATTTATATATGAATAACCAATAATAAAAAGATTTAACGATCAGGAGTTAACATAAGCTGACACAAACTCAAACTTGTAAACTGTTGCAATCTAATATGAACAGAATAAATATATATAATAGAAAACTATTTAACAAATAGTCCCTTTCAAATAAATAGAATCACTGAAAGAGATGTTAATTTACATTTTTTGCCCAATACTGCAACATCAATGACAGAAATCTCAGAAACAAATATATTAAAACCAGAGAAAATAAAAACAAAATCTGCATTGCTGCATTAACTACATGTTTCTCCTTTTTTTCTAATTCTAATAAACAAACCTTTAGCATCGCTACTTCACATCTTCATTACTCTCAGTGTAGACAGCTTTTGACTGATCCCTGCCTGCTAGGATTGTTTTATTTTTTCCTTTACTGTCATTTCTTTGGTTTATTAGACAATCTAAACTGGCGTCTGTTATGTAAAATGAGCATAAGTTTCATTCTGCCAGCGCGTGGGCTTTGGCAGGGCCTTATAAATCACTGGTCCACAGCCTGTCAGCGTGCAGCTATTGCCTTTAAAAACTCTGTTTTATTCAGATAAATTTCATTTGTCAGAGTCGATTCTCTTAAGCTCCATGTAAACTCATTTCAAAGGCAGCTACAATGCCACTGAATCTAATTTTAAAAAAAAGTCGCCATTGATCAACTTGTTGTGGACTTTGTGTTTAGTTTATGTTTACTTGCAGCTCAGAAAATATCTTATGAGGACAAAAATCATAGCGGGCCACTTGTATGGTAAATGAAATTAATGTTTTATGCTGAGTGCGAGCCATATCACTTCCTCTCAATATCACTTACAGCATTCATAGGCAAAGCAAAATCCCGTGACAGAATCAGAGCGACAGAAGCATTCGCTGGCCAAAAACAAAGTGCCAGAAACAGATTGAAAACCTCAGGATTTCTGTTAATAGAAGGACTAACGCCAGCAATATTTTTTATTGAGTTTGTTTTAATTTTTTTTATTTGGAGTGGAGAAGGACAGCTAAGCTATTGAAGCAGAAAAAAGTGCTCTCCTTAATATAATCTGGAAGAGTGTTAGGATTCATTTAAGCTAATGCAGGTGTGGATGCATATATTGCGATCAGACAGCTATTTGGAGGAGTAATGATCATTGATCACCTTCCTAATTTGAAGTAGACATTATTGGGTTTTGTGAACAAGAAACAGTTAATCAGAGTACTATTAAGCAGATACTGTAGATTCATCATCGTAAGCAACAACAATAACATTGTTTTTACATCATATCCATACAGCTGCTTCCAGAACAAAGATGCTTAAATAGCTTAAACCTTTTTGCGATTGCAGAGGCCCGTGGGATCAAATCACGTGTTCGGATAAATAGGATGTCTGATCATCAGGTTTGCCTGGTGTTTGCACTTTTCTGAGTCATGTTTTCCAAATTTCTACACTACAAACTTCATCATCAGTTATTAGCACTTCAAGTAAAAATAAAAGCATAAAAGAAGTATTTTTCTGCTAAACTGAAAGACAAACATTGGCACATAATAGCACAAGTCTAGCCTGTAATTTATGGAGGCAGCATTTTCTTCCTAATTTTCCTTTCAAGCAGATACATTGATTGCTTCACTTGTTTTTGTCCTGTCGTAATTATTAAGAGTAAAAAGTGTATTACTGTTGTAAAGAAAAGTCAGCCTCCTTTTCTTTGTTTCAGTGCTTTTAAAACTGAGCCTTTTGTCCACTAATCTGTCTGTTTTTGTGAGGCCTCTCATTATTGCGAGGTAAATGAGAAGGTCTTTAATCTTAAATCGTGTTTGGGTAAAGAAAAATATGGATCCGGCTGCCGCTAGTCTTTCAAACTGCTACGCAAATAGGCTCCAGTGGGAATGATGGGAGGATGCTCATCACTGTGAAGATGATAGGAAGCTGCGAGTCCTCTGTGTGTTCACACGTATGGAGCACGGCGCATACGCTACACGTCACTTATGAGGCACAGCGAGATGGCAGGCCCATAGATTTTTGCTTAAATACGCTTGGAGGATTCCTTTAATAATTCATTGATAATGACCAGGATGAATAATTCAGAGGCACAAACTTTGCTTTAGTAAGCAGGATGCCAGGGCACCTGACATTGATGTACAACGTGAAATCACTTTTTATTAGCGGAGAAATTCTTCAGTGAAGTTTTCAAATGTGGAGCTTCGCAAACAGCCTCTCTTTGTGTAAAAGCAGGGTATCGTTTGTGAGCAAGGCTCGCCGCTGCTTTGTAGGCTTGAACTGTGTTGACTTGGGGGGTCAGATGGGTGAAATAATTTCTTTATACATTCTTTAATGTTTTTCTGAGAAAGCCAGCTTCAAAATATATGTGTATTCATACAGAGAGCTATAGTAGCACAGCACCTATCTGTCTTTCCTTTGAATTAACAAGCCATGTGTCGTCTGTTTTTTGTCCATATGCTTTTATATGTGAGATTAAAGATTTACACTTGCCAAAGCCGAAGCCACAACACGCCTGTATTCAAACCTCAGATGAGTTTATTCTTCAAAACATTTCTCAGATATGTGTAGAGAGAAATAATAAGTTCTGACCCAGAGCAGGACTATTTTTTTTAAAGTTGTTTAGAGGCATCATGATCGCATATGGTTGGATGTTTGCCTCATTCACTCTGAAAAATAAGGTGAGCAGAGGGCTAATAAAATGAGATGTGTGTGTTGTATTGTAGACCCGCAAACCGCCCCCAGCGAGGTGGACGGGGTCAACCTGGAGGAGATTCGTGAATTTGCCAAAGCATTCAAGATCCGCCGGCTGTCCCTGGGCCTGACACAGACTCAGGTGGGCCAGGCGCTCAGCGCAGCCGAGGGGCCGGCTTACAGCCAGTCTGCCATCTGCAGGTAAGGACAAACGCAGGGGGAAAAAATAAAAACAACTCGACTACTATTGTCTACCTGTATTTCTAATCAGTGAAAGCAGCGCAGCTGCAATGAGCTGTCGGGTGCTCTCATCCGTGTTTTAACAGGCATCGTTAACATATTAAAATATATAATTGGCTGACAAACGAAGCTCTCATGTCTCTACTTAAACTCCTTCCCCTGACATGACAGCTGGCCGTCACTTATGCAAAATACATACACAAGTATTACACGGAGCACTTAAAGCATTTAATAATTACTAAGGCCCGGTGCTGTTCGCTCTGGCTGAACATGAGGGAGCTTGACGGCGATGATGTATTAATAAGACTGCCGTGTCTTACTGCTTCCACGAGGACAGTTTAGTCATAAATGGGACATTATACATTCATGAGACTATCAGACAATCAGTGTTTCATTCCTCCTGTTGTTCCACTTGACTAACGTTTTGCATGCAGATACCAAATGAGCCACGTTTCCATTTCGAGACAGAATAATTGGGCCACATGGTGTCCAAATATTGCTTTTAAAAGAGAACTAAACGGTGTAAAATAGAAAACAAAAGTATTTTAAGTGTCCAGATTAGATATGGAAGTTAACGCTAACTGGGTTTTGTTTTCCTCAAATCTAATCTTCTCTTGTTTTGCATCCATCTCTTTCAATAAAAGTCCCTAATCTTGTTTCTGTATTAAATTTAATGTCCCTTCAAAGTGCATGTGCATTTGCTGATGACCTGTACTGTTTATGTGACACGGCACTGCCACGCACCTTTAAAAATTTCATCACATCAACATCAAACAGCCGATAAAATGTGAAACACTACAGGAGCGGGGGGTTCTTATGAGGCCCGCACTAATGTTTAAAGTCGTCAAATCACACATGAAATATTTACAGCCAGACATAATTCAAATATTTATAACACACATTAAAAGCCATTAGCTTCAAAAATAAACACTCTGTGGGCTGTTATTCATGCCGTTAAGACAATTTTTTTGTTGTTTGTATGACACTGGACATGATGTCCTGATGTTTTAAGTAGTGGGGCTAACTTCACATGCTTTAGTTTAGTTAACATCAACATAGACATGAAGTTTGAGGAGGAAACGGGACGTCACAGTAGCTCTGGGGCTGCGGCTCCCGACGTAGACAGTGAACAGACACTGACAGATGCTTCCATCTTGTCTGCTTTCATTGCTCACAATGTTTCCAGGCACTTTATTAGTTTATCTAAACAGGCACAGGCTTTACATGAGGGTAACATCAAGCCAGGGATGTGCCTGAGTGGCCCCTTTTGGGAAAATACGCTAAATGAAAACTTAAAGTAAATAAAATCGCTATCTTTTGTTTTTATTACAGGGTTTAAGATGGATATTTTGAATTGTTTCAAACTGCTGAGCTCAGGTTTAAAATATTTGATGGTTTAAACATATTTTTTATCCAGATATGAACAAACAGTTAATAAAAATAACAAGCTTAGGAAAGAAGAACACCAGTCATATATATAGTTTTATATGGCTCATATGAGAGCTATAAACTAAATTCAGATTTCCGTAATGGTTCAACAAACGTAGCCAAACATTTTAACATCAACATAATGCAGCCTTAACAACGACACAATCGAAATCAATCTAAACAAGCCGAGCAACATGAGCAGTGTTAGTCTTTGAATAATTATGATGGTAACTGTCAAGATACATCATTTTGCAACAATTTTGCATTTAGAGTTTAAAAGGAAACAAGAACACAAAGTCTGGACTTGTAATAAACCTGACGTAAAATGAGAGTAGAGTGAGGCGAGCCTGATTGTATGTATGTCCCACTCAGATAGCTCTCTGTGGGTATTGAATGTAAACCCTGCAGCAAACTCAGTCCAAACATGCAGCATGTCTAAGCAGAGCTCCTTAGGTACTTTTAAGAAGAGCCAGAGAGGCTCGCTCCCTCGTGCTGATGCACTAGAGGAGGGGAGTGCATACCCCAGCTGAGCAGCTCTCAACTCATTTTAGTATCCGCGGTTCCTGTTGATCCATGAAATGTCCTGTCTCTGGTGACTCTTCATATTTACTAATGTATTCCCCTCAGTATGGAGCCCTCCTCTTTTTCCTGTGTTTAGGAGGAGGACGGGGTTATAAATAATACCGCCTGTCGACAAAGAGGAATGCACCAACGAGGTGTAGAAACAGAGAAAGTTCATGCATGCATGGGCATCTGGGCCTCTGTTTCCCTCGCTATTAAAAACCGTCTCTTTTTGCATTGTTTGCTCCACAGAGAGCAGTGCTTCAGTGTAGCTTTCTTTCTAAAGTTATTTCACTGAAAAACATTTGAAACCAACACTTTCTGTCCCCATTTATCCAATAATGTTTGGAAGTGATGCTTTTAAGAGTTGATGTTGTTAGTACCAAATCATCTGTAGACCTTATTTATTGGGTATGTAGTTAAATTTAAGGTTAACTAAAACCATAACCACAGCATCTCTGGTTTGAGACTAAATTTTGGTATGTTTCATCTTGCTACCTAAATTTTTGCTGCTTTCTGTAATCTGCTATCAAATAAAAGCAAAAATCCTGAGATAATCCAGAGAATGCTCAAATCACCAGTGCAAAGATTAATGGAAAGAGGTAAAAGTGATAAAGATTTTTATTTTCCTGGAACAGAGAAATAAAAATATTGTAATTAAACATCCTGATTTTCTCCTTGAATAAAAACTGCTGATACTGGACTACTTTAAATGGACATGCATTTGGAAACATGGTGAAAGTGTCGTGTCCGTGACTTTCTTTCTTGTCAAAATGAGAAATAGCCACAAAACCGCACTACAACTTTTTTGGTACAGTTAACCTTTGTAGGTTTTTAGACTAAAAAACATTTGAAAATAACACTTGTGTCTGTCATGTTCCCATAATGTTTGGGAATAAGGCCTTTAAGAGTAACTGTTATTAGAACTGAATCATGTGTCGTTATGTCTGATCTCACTATCTAAATTTCTGCCACTTTCCATAACCTGCTATTAAAAAAATTATGACATACTTTGAAGAAATAAATGGAAATTACCATGCTAATATCACTAGTGCAAGGAACTGCTCATAGCGGTGTACTGTAATTGGACACTTGTTGGAAACTTATTAAAACTGCAGCGTCTGCCGTTTCTTCTCATGTTTTTTTGTCAACGTGACAAATAGCCACAAAACATTGTCACTTCAGCTTTGTTGATCAAGTTTTTATGTCCAAATAATATCTTCGGCAAATATTAGCCGCCCGGTTTGTGGTTTCTTTTATTAGAAATATGTACATTTTCGTACAATCACCTTTGTAATGATTACAGAACACAAACTGTCGTAAGGCTCGCAAAGTCCACAGTCATGGATATTTCTTTCAAAAACTTGTTAAAGTACTAGTGTCTTTAACAAAAAGGCAAATGTGCTGTTAGTTTATTAACAGATTTTCCAAACTCTGTCATGTCTTTCTTATCAAATACTTACCTCAAACTGCACTGTTGTTATTCAGTTCCATACAAGGAAAAAAGCAGTGAACACACTGATATTTGGGCTGTTGCCATTCAAACTCCTGAACAAAATGACATGATGTTGAATCCTAAATAGTTGTTCTTCCATTCTTAGTAAACATCATCTAATTCAGACTTCATATCATGTCCAAACTGCACCCGACAGTCGCTGAGCTGCCAGCTAGCATTGCTTTTTAAAACTCTGCCTTCCTCTCGTCTTACTTCCTGTGACTTGAGAAATGCAGAGAAATGGCTGAATTATGAGTAAAGTTGCAGGACTTGTAAATGTATTCTTATTAAATATAAAATGAGAGGTTGTTAGAAGATGAAAGAAAGGTTAAAAATGTATTAAATGTACATTTTGATGAATAATTCAAGCTCTTTTTGTAAATAAATGATGGTGCCATATTTAACTGCATGCATAAGTGGATTTTTGGGGGGAAGATGGGGTGGGGGTTTATTTCACCTGAGCAGAAGATTTTTGTGATTTTGGTTCATGAGAAATATTTAAAAGAGCAAATATTTCGATTGCTAGCCATTGGCAATATCTCCTTGTTCCACTATTGCCAGTTTGGGACAGAGAACCAGAGCCTCGTCCAGAAAATTAACACATCACTGGCAAAGCATCGCCTCGAGCTGCTGCAGCTCAGGTGTGTCCAGGTGCAGGATGCAGAGTTTGTTCACCTGGATGTTAGTCTCAGTCCCTGTGGCATTCTGGTTGAGGAGACTTAAAGGCAGGCAGCTTATCCCTTGTTCTGGCAGGGCACCTAAGTAAGATTGTTTTTTCTCAATTCTCCCCAGACACACCATCCTGAGAAGCCACTTTTTCCTACCACAGGAAGCCCAAGAGAACACTATAGGTAACAGTCTTACAGGCAAACTGAACCCTGGCCTTTTATATCCTGCCAGGTTTGAGAAGTTGGACATCACCCCTAAAAGCGCCCAGAAGATTAAGCCCGTTCTGGAGCGCTGGATGGCCGAGGCTGAAGCCCGCCACCGATCCGGCATGCAGAACCTGACTGAGTTTATCGGCAGCGAACCTTCGAAAAAACGCAAGCGGAGGACCTCTTTCACCCCACAGGCGCTCGAGATCCTCAACAGCCACTTTGAGAAGAACACGCACCCCTCCGGACAGGAAATGACGGAAATAGCGGAGAAACTGAACTATGACAGGGAGGTGGTGCGTGTCTGGTTCTGCAACAAGAGGCAAGCCTTGAAAAACACAATAAAGCGTTTGAAACAGCCCGACCTCGGCGCTGGCGCACCAATGGACCCTCTCACTGATTCTCTAGAGGAGCTCCCGAAATGAACGAGCTCTCTGACCAAACAGTGGAGTGGAAAAGTGGCAGCCATTAAAAACAACAAAAGGTGGATGAACTCCTCTCGAAATGAGAACTGACAAAATGTTGCCCAAGTCACCCGGATGGACAGTCATGAGTTTGCAAACGAAAAACTATGTGTTGTCAGTGTGATTACCACAATTATGTAAATTACCTTGGCGAAACCAAAAACATGAAAAAAGAGATTAATATCTGAGAATTATGTAAAAAACATACGGTGTGCTGTTTCAAAGAGTTTTTAGATTCTGGCCTTACAGACCAGACTGTCGCCCAAATTTTGGTTCCCACCAGGAGGGATTTAGTAGAGAGATCATACCAAATCGAAACACTATTTACCAAAGTCTGTTGCATCTGAATAATTTTGTAATGTAAATGTGCTCTAAATTTTTACATTTGTACTGGCAGAATCTAAGCTATATCTGTGAGGTTGAGTATACATTTTATCTTTGTCTCGCTTACTTTTTTCTTCATTGTTTGTATGTAAATACTTAAAAAAGGGAAAAAAGAAAAATGCTGTCTTCAAATTGAAATCACGCTGATTAAAAAAAAAATCTCTTTTTGGACATAAAAAAAATTTAACTGTTGCTGTTAAACAATTGCATAATAATGTTGTTTGCCTCCGACTTGTGTTTCATCTGCAAATATTTTCAGTCACGGTGTAACTTTGTACAACTTTTACAGGTATTTATTAATAAGTTAATGAGATGGATTCGAAGGATGGACTTAAGAAACTATGGACTGTCACATGATAACTATGACGATGATAATGATGATGAGGAGGGGTTTCGGTGTCTGTCAAGTCTACTGCAGCTTTGTTTCGAGCTACTGTGTCATTCTATTGCCAAAGCCTGATAGCCAAAGAACACACACAACTTCAGCTCAAGGACTGGGGGAAAATTTTACCTTTTTATTTATCTGTTCCCACGACTTTCTCTCCCCTTTTTCTAAAGTGTTTTATTCTGTGGGTCAAGTTGAACGAAACAACAAAAAAAGAGTCAAAACTGTCATGTCAAACAGCTCCAAAAAGTGTCTGCCGTGATGAAAATGTATTTTCTTTTTGAGCCGATTTGCTACTGCATGCTTCAAATCGCACCACATGATAAGATAGTGTATATGAATTTCACCAGGAAGGCCAAAATTAACATTAAAAATCGGAATTTTCATAATTATTTTACATGAAATGAGCCAAACGTGTGGTTGAAGCATTTTTTGTTGCCACTGACTAAACATCAGTGTGTTCTTTTGCAAAGATAAATTGCTCTTTTTCCACTGTATTTTGCATTCCTTTCAACTAAGTCAATGTCATGCTCATAAAATCAAAAAATACACCATCCTTTATCTTACACCTTTTAATTTAAGAGGTTAACTTGAAGAGTTCAATTTCAGTCCACTGATTTTTTGAGTAATTCACACTCCATTCCTGCGCGCTCTTACTTTGTCAGAAACGTCAATAATCCAGGGGGGGAAAAAGAAAAGAGAAAGAAAACCCTCTTAAACCGTCACTGCAAATATTTGGCTCCTGCAAAAACCCTCATATGAAAAAAAAAATAGGTGAATGCTGAGAATAAGTGTCACATGTCAGAGTGAGTGAACTTAATTTGAAGTGAGGTGAAATTTGATGCAATTTATTCAGAATCATGTGTCTGTCTACTCGATATATGTCCTTTCATGTCACATTGGTTATCTCAGTTTTTCACTCCTTTTTGTGAACTGCCAGGTTCTTCTGCGCTGCCTGGAAAACACACACCCACTGTAAATGGTAGAAAAACACTTGAAAAAGCTTTACATGTCTGTGTTTTTAAAGAAATCACTGAGGTTGTCTTGAAAAGGCAGAAAAGGCAATCGCAGACTGTGGAGAATTTCACTAAATTTTCATCTGCACATCCACAGCAGCTCCTGCTGTACTTCTTTTCACAGATATTTGTTTTGTTTTTCTTTTCGATGCATTCACACTTACAGATTTTGTGCATTTTTATTTTGCTTCTAGAAGAAGAAAAAAACACTTAACTTCAGGCAAACCTTTGGCCAAGAAATAAACCTCTGCACAGATGTTAGAAAGCAGCAGTGGATCCGTTGTGACGCTTAACAATAAAAGCTGTAACCAAAACAAAAAAAATAAAGGACACAGAAAGGAGTCATGCCTTTGCTCAACTTTTCAATGCTGGACCAAAGCTCTATAGTTATGCACATTGTACAGAGAAATAGATTCATGATGTTGACAATCTTTAAAATCTGAGAAGAAAAGGATTGAAGAGTAGAATTGTACATTAGTTCATCCAAGGTTTACCTCAGTACTGTTCTTGTGAGACTCATAAAAATGCCATACAAGCATCCGCAGGTCAGTAGAAAAGATGAAAAAGATGACAACTCTGCACTGTGTGTGTCCATGTTCACCTTCAATGGGAAGGAGACGCTTGTGGGTTTTCTTTTTATTACGTGACACATGATTGTTTTATTTTTGTGAAGTGGTCTCCTGAGCCACATGTGACTCATCTTTTATATTGTTGTAGTATTATTTCTTTTTTTTTGTGCCATACGTTCACCTCTCAGTTTCCACAGCTCTGTAGACCTACATAGAGGGAAAAGGAGATTACAGTAATGTTGCTCTTAGCTCAATTAGGATTATTTGTTTACCACCCTTAAATACGTTTGTGAAATTTTACTAACACAGACAAACTGGCTTGAAATTTTGTTCATAGTCAAAGAACTAGAAACCAAAGCTGAAGAGCCTGCAGAGGTTGATTTATTTTATTTTCGTTTTTATATATAGACTGAAAACTGTAATCTATAGAGCAATATCTGTTTGGTCAGTTAAGCAGCACTTTGTGTATTTCTAAAAAACAAAAATAAAAAAAAAAGCTTCAAGTCTGTCACATTGATTTGTACCATAATTAGTAATAAACAATTGTTTGACATGACTTTTGTGTTTGTGTGTTATGATAGAATCTGTCATTTAAGGCCAGAACATAGTAACGTGTGGGAACCTGTGATTGTTTTAGCTAATATAGTTATGCTTTTTCTATGAAACGACGTCCAAAATAGCCACTAGAAATATGATTGGCAGGAACTGACATTGCTAATGTGCTCAATTAATTCATAAAAATTTATTTTGCGCCACACTCTAACTTCTCTACATCACATTTTGACCAAGGTCGTTAGTAAGAGAAAACTCATCTGTTGAGATGATGATGCTGTTTGCACACAAAGCAGAGATGCTAACAGATCTCAGAACAGTGAAAGCAGCTAGTGGCAGCTTGCCAAGCAGCTAGTGGCAGCTTGGCTAGCATGCTGGTCTCTCATCAGTTTCCAATCAAATACAAGAGGTTTATCCACAATGCATATGTGCAAACAAGCCTCTCAGCTTGAATAGCTCAAGCCTTTTTTAACAGGACTCAGACACTAACATAAGATTTCTGTTGTTGGATGTCAAGCAGAGTCAATCCTGCTTCCAGAGACCACAGGCAACAGCAGCCACAAGGTGACAGGAAAAACACCCAATAAGCACTATAACAGAACAATGTTTGAGAACAAAGGAGAGAGAACATGTTCACAGTGGTAAAATTGTCTACTTTTAGATTTCACTAGGCAAGTGCCTTGCTTGCCTCAATGGAAATTGCACTGATGTTTTTAAAATGTGCCTTTCTGACTAGAGAAATGTTTTCAATTTCACAAAACAGCTATCCGACGCACAATTATGTGCAAACCCTGCCTGTAATAAATCTGTAGTAGGACAGGAGGCTGAGCATGAGCCTGAAAATTATGCTCAGTGGTTTTTTTTATGGGAATTTTCTTTTGTATACATACTGTAATTTCCTGTCACCACCTGTTTTGTTCTTGGTCTCCCCCTGTGCCATACTATTAAAAAACACCCTGGAAGTCCCCCTTATGGCAGATAAATTTTCTTATGATGTAGAAAAAAAACGTTCACCTAACTAGCTTAGTAATGCTGATTATGCCAGCTCTAAATATTGCTTTATATTTAAATTGGCTGGGGATTAAAATAGAAATAGGACAGCAATATTGAAGTTTAATGCATTATTTAGTTCAGTCTAGGCAAGTAAGTGTTTTATTACACATTAATACAAAACATACCACTTTCTTTAAAAGCACTTTAAAAACCAACAACGAGACTGTTCAAAGAGCTATGCAGTGAAACCAAACATTAAGGACAAACACAGGCCAAGATAAAAGATATGGGGCTGCAAAGAAGCTAAATAAAAGAGTACATAAAAACTGAATTAAATTCACAGTCAGCACTGGGTCAAAAGTCAGGAAGTAATTTATAACTTTATTTAATACACTATTATATCTACATGGCAGAAACTCAATTCATTTAGGCTTGTAAAAACGGTAAATAAGATCTGCTGAAGTTCACACTGTGTATCAGAAATGTTCAGGGGATGAAAGGTGATTTAAGCGAGTTGGTTGTTGGTGCTGGCCGTTCTGACTATTCCCACACAACCATCTCAGGGTTTAAAGAGGATGGTATAAGAGAAAATATCCAGTGAGCGTAGGTTCTCTGGACAAAAACGTTTCACTGACATCACAGGTCAATTTTAATTTCACAACCTTAAAACAGCTGCTAAATTATCTGCGGGGGGGCGGGGCTGGAGCCTATCATATCGCTACCATAGGGCGAGAGGCAGGGTACACCCTGAACAGGTCACCAGTCTGTTGCAGGGCTAACACAGAGAGGCAGACAACCATTTGCACTCACATTCACACCTACGGGCAATTTAGAATCACCAGCTAACCTAACCCCACTTACTGCATGTCTTTTGGACTGTACCAGGAGAAAACCCACGCAAACACATGCAAAGTCCACATAAAACAGCTCAGGCCTGATGGTGGAATTAAATTCAGGAGCTTCTTGCTGTAAGGCAACAGTATTAACCACCGTGGCACTGTGCTGCTCTGCTGCTAAATTAAAAATTCTAGCTAACCTCCAGCTAACGGCAACTAGCATAGGCGAGTAGCAGTTATAAGCCACATTAGCTTATGTCTCTAGTGCAATTTATGCAGTTTAGATTGATTTTGATAGATTGCCTATTTAGTTCCCTGTTGGTTAACCTGTTTGTTATTGTACATCTTTTAATTGAAATTAGGTCATTATGGAGGAAAAAATGTAACAAGCTAGCAGAGGGTAGTAACATCAGCAACCATTTTGGCTTTGTAGCTACAGTTTGCTCTATTTATACACAAAATATTTAAACGATACTAATCATTGACAGTAAATACTCTGAATAAATGTAATCAAGTTGAAACAAATTTTTTTGTTACACTATATTTTCTCCCAAATACCGTTGAGCTATTTTGTGTTTCAGGGCACAAGGTGCTGTCGAGTTCAAAGTTTTGAGCAACATACAAATATTTTTTTTAAAAACATCTCTGATTCTCCTTTCATCTTTTCAAAGTCGGAGTTATTGAGAGTGCCAAATAAAATCACTTGTCCTGACTCTCTCTCTTTGGGAGGTCATGGTCAAGTGCATCTTGAATCACCCCGAACAAACTTCCACATCAGAGGTGATGTAGAGTTATTTGACCCGTTTGACCTATTGTTAATGGAAGGGTGGGTGAATGCATGTAACTGGCCATTTAAAGTGTTTTGATGAGAGAAGACGCTGTAAAAAAAAAAAGAGGCGCGTATTTTAATACTTACCTCTTTATTTGCATTTGCTTGGGGTCACCAGAGAAGAATACGTGTCAGGTTTGCTTCTCATCAAAGCTTCATCGCCTCACCAAATAACAACAAGACAAGTGTAAAGAAGGAGAAATATATAAATAAACAGGGAGAAAGCCTTTTGAAACTAAACTCAAAAGTTTGATACAGCTTCCCTGTCCATGATGCCTTTGAAAAATGGGCAGGCTGCTGAAAAGAAAGTAGTAAATAAATAAATAATAATAATAAAAAGCACAGACAACATAAATTATTAACATTAGACTGAAAACTGATGTTCAAGATGCTTTTTCGTCTTCCTTTCAGCCCTCTCTCTCACTCCCTCTCCGCCCTTCATTTCAAAACGCTGGATGTATTTTTGAGTAGCGATGGCTGAGGTGTACGCAGCTCGAGCGAGTTATTTGATATTCTTTTGTTTTCCATCCGCGCCATTTTCATTGTCTTTGCCATTAACAATGTAATTGTGCAGATGCAGCTCCTGACCCATATCTGTTTTCTCGAGCTGTTTGTATTCTGCTGCTGATAAAAGTTTACTTTCCATCCTCTCTCTGCAGCAGTACCGCACGGCTTTTGATTGAAGTCTAACGGCTCAGTTAAAAGGAGCTCTCATCATATATTATGGAGTAAATGTCGAGCTTTTTATCAGTCATGAATCGGTCGTGAATAGGGTATGAATGTGTCACGCTGACAGGTTTTGTTCGTATTTGTGCGCAATTTTTAAGTTTTAACCACTTAAATCTTGTTGAATCAAGAACGCTGAATCCTATTGCTAAAGCCTGTCTGTTGTTGATGCTCTTCATCCTTTTTGTAAAGGGACTCAAACTATGTTGAGACATCACAAACATTTGAAAGCGTTTTTTTTTATTTATTAGCTGATCAAAGGAATGTATACAAAGGAATCTCCTCACACTCACAAAACTTTTCAAAAAATGATACGAATGCACTTAGAGCACCTTTATTAATGCTCTTTCAGTTTCAGCTTAGGATACTGTATGTCAGAATAAGACAAAACAGACGATAAAAAGAAAAAGAAAAGAGCAAAATCAAAGGTTAAAATGTACAAAGCTGATCATCTTCACAAGACAACCTCTTCTTCTACGCTTGCCAGCCAATTTTACCTGTTCAACTGCTCATTTATGTAAAAATTTAATCAGCCAGTCACATGGCATCAGTTAAATGCATTTAGGCATGTGGACATGATCAAGATGACTTGCTAAATTTCAAACTGAGCATCAGAAAGGGAAGGAAAGGTCATTTAAGTGCTTTTGAACGTGATGTGCTCCAGTGAAAAATATCCAGTGAGTTGCATCTCTCTGGATGAACATGCCTGTTGATGTCAGAGGAGAAGAGGTCAAACTGTTTCAAGCTGATAGGTTGGTAGGTCAAATTACCACTCTTTGTAACCAGAGTAACAAATAGCTATTTGAGTTTGTTACAAAAGTAACAAGTGGCATCTGGTGTGGTGTTCTGCAGCAGCAGCAGAACACCACACCAGATGACACTCCAGTTAACTAAGAACAGGAAACTGAGGTTACAATTCATTATGGGTCACCAAACTGGAGAGTAACACATTGGAAAATCTTTCCTGGCGTAATGAGTCTTGATTTCTGCTGTCATATTCAGATGGTAGGGAATTTAGTGTAAGCACGAAAGCATGGATGCATCCTGCTTTATATCATCGGTGTAGGGGATATTTTCTTGGCACATTTTGGGCCCCTTAGCACCAACTAAGCATTTTTAAAACTCTACGGCACATTGGATATGAAGCCAACCTATCTGCAGCAACTGTGTGATGCTCTAATGTCAATATGGACCAAAATCTCTGACAAATGTTGTCCAGCACCTTGTTGAATCTAAACAAGGTTTAGAAATTAAGACAGATCTAAAAAAAAAAAAAAAAAGTGCCTGACCAGGTACTAGAATGGTGAAAAATAAGGTAGGTTTGTTGCCCCTGGTAACTGAGTATGCAATAAAGCTGAAACAGTTAGTCAAAAAACTAATAAATAAGTTATTGTAAAATGATTTTTGTAGATTTTTAAAAAACAAAAACTCCCATAATCTAACCTTTTTTTCCAGCTTCCTTTCTAACTTTAGATTTTAGAAAAAGACCAAAGACCTAACTGATTACATGGATTAGTAATGTCTTCATTAAAAGTATATTAAAATAATACTTAAAAATTAAATTTGAACATGCTTACTTTAGTGTGGGTCAAGATTCTGACATCTTTTATATTTTAAACTTCCCAAACCTAACAAATATAATTCTGTACTGTATTTATGTTTTTCATCAACAAACACTTCTTTTTTTTTTTTTTTTTTTTTTTTTTTTTAAATGACATCAGAAACAGCAGTATGCGACATTACGTGATGGCAGAGCTTCAGTTCATCCTTTGTCATTTTTTTTTTTTTTTTTTTTTTTTAATAAATAGGACAGGGGGAATGAATGAGAGAGAGAGGGGGAGAGAAAGAAAGAAAACCCAAGGGGAGAAGAGACGGTGAGAAGGGGGGGGAAGAGAGACAAAAAAAAAAAAAAACTCCTGGGTCACCTGTATGGAGAAAAAACAAACAAACAAACAAACAAACAAACAAACAAACAGAGGAGACAGCAAACAACAAAGAGCAACATAATAATAGAGAAAACAAAGCACCATCACAATAAACTAGCTAGTCATAGATATCAGTATTTACTAAGTAATAAACGATATTGTGCAGCACGCAAGATAGACAGCGCACAGTGTGCTTTGAGGCAGCAGCCAAGAAAGCTTTAGTCCGCGTCTGTGAATACCCATGTGTGCATACCTGTGTGGATCAGCATGCTTGCATTCCAAAGGTTTCTCCATGTAATGATCTGCTAGGGAGTGTGGGGGGGCCACAGCCCCGTCCTCCAGGGTGTGAAGCGGGTATGGAGGAGATCAAAACTCCAGACATCCAGAGGCCCCCAGAACACAAGAGACCATGGAAGACCAACAGAGGGGCAGCCGCGCCACTGTTCCAGTAAGAGCTGAGGAGAGTCCCAGATGAGGGCTCACTCAGCAGCCGCGGAGCAGAAGCCAGGGGGGGTTGCAGTGACGCGCCCGTGAGCTCCGCCGGCCCCCAGCTGCGCCTGAGTGACCGAGCCCCAGGCCGAGAGGCCGGGGGCACCCCACCTCCAAAGGGGCCCGAGCGAGCCCCAGGCCCCAGGCCCCAACAAGCGGCCGCCAAGGAGTGAGCCGGTGTGTACCCGGACGCCCACCCCCAGACACAAAGAACCACCAACACACCGACACCTGAGGGAGTCCGCCACCGGCAGGGGAAGTGGTGGTGGGTGGAGATAGGCCTCCAAACCTTGGAGGGCCTGAGGTGTCCCCAGAGAGGTGGCGTCTGATACCCAACCTGACATATAGACACAGACATACAGGCACACACAGACACAAACATCCATTCCCACCCTCATGCTCTCATATGCACTCACTCCACACTCAACCAACGTGGAGACAGACATAAAGAGACGCTGTACACACAATCACACTCCCCAAGCGTACTCTACAAACCGGGTCTAGGTACCCTTGCCCCTGGAGGGGGGAATTGCACCCAGACCCAGGTGGTGTTACCCTTTTCCCTGCGGTGGGGAGAGGCAGACCACCCCGACTCCGCAGCAGCAGGGAGGCCCCACACCCCAGACCGCAGTCGGACGGCCAACTCCTCCTACTAGCCCCCCCGCTCCAGCAGGCCGCAGAGAATGGGGGTGGGAGAAGACTCCAAACCTCCCTCCACCCGCTCATTGTAGTGTTGATGCATATGTGTTCTAAGGTGCAATTAAAACCCAGGAGGGCATGGAGCTACCTGCCAAGGAGCAGCAGGTAAGCGCATGGTCCCTCCTGCTAGCCCTCAATGACTAAGTGTATTTAAAATTGAGAGGTGGGCAACGACGTCACCCCTGACGTCATCAACAAACACTTCTGAGCGTTTAGGATTTTATAGTAGATTGAGTTATAAGCGAACTCCTCTGAGTGTTGTTAAGGTTCAAAATATTGGGGATGGAGACAAGAGAAAAAACCACAATAACAACACTGGTCCGGCCGGGTTGAGTCAAACGATGATTTAATGATCACACACGTGGGAGATGGACACTGATGCAGACAGCCTCAAAATCTCAAAATGGTGGAGCATTGCTCAAACTTTTATAACCTCTGGTGCCTCCACCTTATCATAAAAAGCCTAAACATTCACATGCTCTCTCTCACACAGCGCCTAAGCTACGACCTTGGCTCCCTGTTTATCTGCTCCTGCTGAAATGGGGCAGAAAACTCCAGCACACTCTGTCCTCTTCTACTCAGACAAATTAGACAATAACCTTCTGCGAACAGTATTTCTTATAACTCAGCAATATAATGCATCATAAAACAATATCATTCATTCACAACAAGTCAGCAATTTAATGTAATGCAAATCAGTTTAACTAATGCAATAGTTATCAGCTTCTTCTAATTCAGGAGAATAATGCAAACTAAAACTACATAATAATTCACCATCTTTAATTAGGGGTATAACATGGCATAAAATAATATCATAATTTTACAGTGTCTAATGAAGGATATTACGCATAATAAGTGAAAATGCTTTTACAGTGTTTCACAAACTCTCTCTCACATGCCCAAATTCATAAGCCAAAAAAAGTTCACACTCTCCAATTTTTAGCATTTGTTAACAATAAAAAAATCAAATAAGTTGTGTTTTTTGGTGAAATATCATTTTGTTTTCTCTTCGTGTTTTACCCCCCCGGTCATCCACGCCCCACCAGTGGGGCCCCTGCACCCCACAGTTTGAGAACCACTGGCTTGGAGAAATACACAGTAAAACAAAAGGAAGACTCAACACGTATTTTGAAGAAAACTCTTGGAAAACCTACATTTGATTCTTTTCTTCTTTCTTTGCTAAGATCTAAGTGCAGAATACAGTAGTCAGAGGCCTTTGTGGTGTGTGATGTTTCTAGTAAAGACAGTCGCCCAGTAAAGACGAGTTTTGATCTCGGAATCTTTGTGAATGATTGTTTTTTATATATAAATATATATATATATTTATTTCTGAACCTGCAGAAGCTAGCAGGAGCAGCTGAGGTCTCCTTAAGAAGAATTTAAAGTAAAACTGTAAGTCCTGTTTTTGTATCTCAGTTTTTTGGGGAGTTTCTTTTTTTTGTCTTCTGAGCAGATTCAAAGTGAAGACTCTTGACTGTCTGACTGGTTGAAATAAAACATTCCTGTTCAACCTGCAGCCACCTGAAATTGTCCTGAATGGGGAGAGGGAGCAGAAATATAATGACACGTCGGCGCTCCAAATGGATTATGTTTCAATATCAGTCAGGACACAGAAACAGAAAGGTGGAGGGAGAGAGTGCATGTGTTGGATGCAGATGGTTTTAAATTGCTGCCTTTGTTTTCCATCAGGCATGATGCATTCACTTTCCTTATCTTTCAGACAATGCGTGGTGGGCTGATGTTCTGGGTAAATGAACTGTCTGTATATCCCTCACCCTCCGCTCCTCCGCCTTCTTGTTTTCACTTCCTCCTCGGGGTTGAGATGTTGGTACACTGACTGTGAAGCCCGAGCTGCTCAGGCGTCTCCCACTTTGCTACTCTGCACACCCAGATGCCTCTGGGGGTGCAATTACCAATCCTCACATGCAATCGAGGTTGGCCATGCATATGATCCCTTTTGCTTTCACTCTTGTTTCTGTTTTGGGTTTTTTTCCCCCTGCCCTTTTTTTCAGCATTATTAGCAATGACACAATGCAAGGTATTTGCAGGTAGAGGAGTTAATAGCCTGGTCTTTACAGAGACACCTGTCTGACTTCAGCAGCTGATTGCATCGGCCCATTTAACTTTCTAGCAGCCCGGGTTTTGAATGCATGTCTATAGGCTGTGATGTCTCTGTTTTAGAGCGGGAGCGTGTTTGCAAAGTACCACGAGCAAACCTGGGGAGAAGCTGCAGCTGCGCGCCTGCTCACTCTGCTTCCCACCTGCTTCACACAAACACGATCTATAAAGAAAATGGTCAATAACGCTTCAATGAATAGTTCACATCCAGCTCTTTAATACAAGCTTTTAGCCGTAAAAATACAAATACTGAATGCATCACTTTGAACAGAGTAAGCAGCCAGACACTTGGATATTTGGCAAAAATAAAATAAAATAAAACCTTTATGTGTAATATAGCTAAAGGCCCCATCACGAACTCGTTTTTGCTCCTGATTAAATACATAATGTTACTTTGACCTTGCGTTATATTTTATTATACCTTTACAAACATTTGTGAAAGAATAGGTTAGTGTAAAGAGCTCACAATTCAAGTGTGGAGCTGTAACAGGATGCTGCTCTTGGAACAAGTCAGTTTGTGAAATTTCTTCCCTTCAGCTGTAAGTGGTGTTATTGCAAAGTGGAAGTGTTTAGGAACCACAGCAAATGGACACGAAACTGCAGATCACATAAAGTTACACAGCGGGATATGAGAGTGCTGAGGTGCATAGTGCATAAGTTTTTGTGCATTAACATCAGCACAAAAACTGTGTGCAGCGAGCTTCATGGCGTGGTCAGGCAGCTCCTGTAGGTGTAACAAGTAGGTGATGCAGTACTTTTGAAAACAGAGTAATACATTTAACAGTGTGCAACAAAAAGAAAGTGGACTTACACCAATCAGGCATAAGATTATGAAGCGAGTAGGATATATTAGGGAGCAAGTGATCGATGAAAAGTGGTCCAAGAAGGAAAAGTGATTAACCAGAGACAAAGGTCATGGGCAGTCGAAGCTTAGTGGTGCAAGTGGTGAGCGAAGGATGGCCCGTCCGGTCCGATCCAACAAATTGTTCTGATAGAAACAATAGAAAGGTGTCAGAATAGACAGTGCATCAAAGTTTTTTGTGTATGAGGATGCACAGCTGGAGACCAGTCAGAGCGCCCATGCTGACCGCTGGGCAGCGCCAAAAATACCAACAATGGTCATGTGAGCATTAGAATTGGAACAGGGAGTAATCCGGTCGTTAAGTCTGACGTCACTAGCCATGTCTGGACCTAAACTCCGCTGCAGGTCCATATATCAAACGATCACTATGGCATTACTGAGAGTTGAAAAACTGTCTAAAGTCTTTCATCTTTAATAAAATGATCAGCGTTCTGCTCTACCAGGTGTAACAATTGAGTTTAACATCCAGGCATCCATGAAAACGGAATTTATGACATTTAACGGAGTTAGAAGTTAGCAGGAAGTTAGCTCGCTAGCTTCTATCTAAATACAATATAGCATGTCCTGACTGCGGGGTTTTGGAAACAAATTAAAACGTACAGCTCTGTTATCACTTCCAACATAAATGAAGACAGAAAACTAAACAGCAGTGACGTTTGTAGGGTTACTGAAGTTGGGCTAGCTGGTATATAATGATGTGCTATGTGACCGCTAGCGACACAGCTATGTTAGCATAATATAAACAAGCTAACTTTTTTTCCACTCCATAAGAGTTAACGTGAGTGTTCTCGGTGGTCAGGAACAAATGTAATCGCATGGCAGGATGCTGTAAAAGGACCAAACTTCAGCCAGGAGAACAACTGAGATAATCCATCCACAATACGAGGTTAGTCATTCATATACTGCTGCATGGGCTGGGCTGTAGTTACATCCTAAGGTTTTAAAAACTGAGCTTAAATAAATGATTAGCGGTAATAAAAGCCGAGGGAGGTCAACAGTGATCACTGACTGTTTTTGGAGCTTTTTGAGATTAAATAGAAGAAAATACATAACATTAAACATGTTAACAACACAAAAGCCATATTAAACGCAGACTACTTTAGGCCCGGAAGTAGGATTCGTCGTGTCATCCCTGAACAACCGGATGACACGGTTGTTCAGCAGGTCAGTGCTGTTCTGGCAGCAAAAGGGGCACCAACACAATACAATACACAACACAATATTTGGCAGGTGGTCAAAATGTTGTGCCTGATTGATTAAATCCTCCAAACTTCAAACAAATATATCCAATTTTCTTTGTTTGAAAAGTGAAGTTAATGTGCCAGCAGGGGACGACTTCTGTAGGTGCAAAAAGAAGTTTGATTGATGAGAAGACACACTCGGCTTATGACTTTAGTAAATACTAGTTTCACGTCTTTCAGAACATAACATGTTATCTATTTTTTTTTAAATATGGACCCCACCAGAGTCTAAAAAAACAATAAAAACAATAAAGTTGGCTATGCTTTAAGATGAGACTACAAAACAAAAGGTGAGTCTAAGGCTTCATGACATGACTTCACTAACTGGCGGATGATGTCACAGTGGCCATGTCCATCTCTCGTATACAGACTGTAGCTCATATGCTTTGCTTCAAAAAATTCACTCATAATTTTACAGTTTTAATGACACAGGTGATGTCTTTGAAAATGCTGTTACTCTGAATCCGGTGGCATTCATTTAGAAGTTGCTGGCATAAGTAGTAAGACCGATATTAAAGTGGACAAGTAACACTTTTTCTGAGCAGGTTTAATTGTGTAATAAGTCAAAATCAAATGAAATAAAACATTTTGTCACAAATTTAAATTGCTGTATCAGTATATCTCTTATCTCAATGGGTTAGGATTATTTATATATATACTGTATGTAAATAAAACACTTAAGAACTTTGCACCTTAATTATGTCTGTACAATCTCTTAGAGCAGAAGCCATAGCAACGCTGAGGAAACACTGGTGATTTGGATAACACGTATACCATATTTATGCATAAAGAGTTTGGGGACTCATCGTATCCATTTAGCACTAGGAAATGTGCTGCAAACTTGTGACCTAATCTCATGACCAAACAGAAACGCCGCTCCATATGTTGCTTGAAATGGACGACCATGAGCTACACGCGGCAGATTAAAAAGTGAAACAGTTTCCCTTCTGTCAGGTAGTTTATACGCAGCACGTGAAAAGGCCCTCTGGCAAAGTGCAACTCTTCTGCGCATGGGTCATCGCAGCTTTAAGAGCTAGAGGAAAATGACTGGCCCTGCCCTCCATCATCCTCTCATCCCACTGACCTCTACGTAGGGTATAGTATACTTACAGCACACACAGAGGGGGAGAGGGAGAGAAAAGAGAATGATTGCATATCTAAAGGCATCAAGAGAGCGGATATGGATGGGAGAGGAGTGTGACATGGTCGGACACGTCTTTGCTTTCTTATTAGTGAAGGCCTGCGCGGACACTTTGGGCCTTTTTTATGGGGCCATGATGAAACCCCTCTTCGTGCATCTGCAGAAAATGACCAGGGGAAATCACAGATGAGAATCACTCAAAGACAGGCAGATGTCAACAGGCCCATAATGATAGCTGATGGCCCCAGAACACTTTCCCTTCTTCCCCTCTCAGCCTCACCTGCCCAAGTTGCACTATCCTAGAAAACATAATTAGAGGTAAAACAGAGAGACGGAAGCTTTAGCTCTCTGTTTTCTGTAACCAGTGCTCTTTGTTTTATACATCAGGGAGTCCTTTTTTTTCTCCCCCATTCCCAATCTCTCTTTCACTTCGTGGAGAAAAGGAGGAGGAGGAGGAGGAGAGCTCCCTCTGTGAGACGCCAAGGTGCTCCCAGTCCATTGTGCTGCTGGCTGTCAGGTTAAATTAGGGAGTACAGGCTCTGTGAGTGTAAAAAAATCAATACTTGATGGAAGATTGCTCCCCGGAAAATCTGTTTTGATTCCAGGATTAATTCTTGACCAAAGGCTCCTGCAAAATGACATGCCATTAGCCTGAAAATGAACACATTCTGCAGTGGAAATTGGATGGAAATGTGTCAGGTGATTGCCCCGGCTGGTTGTTTTGACTCTTTGAGCGAGGGGGACTGAAGGTGTGGCTGCCGCGAATGAGGCCTCCGGGCCGACTCCATTTCCAGAACAGAGACAACTCCACCGTGGCCTCAGAGTATTCTCAAGGCCATTGTTGTCCACGGCTGCAAATGCACTCCACCAAGGTGAAATGCATTTACCCGCTGTCCACTCTCTCCTGTGTTTTCCATAAAGCGTGGCATGAAGAATGAGAAAATCTGAAAATAAAACAAGGGGCTTGTTTTATTTTTTCCCCATTTCTCCCACTCTCTCTTCTCAACAGTGGGAAAAAGGGAGGTGAGATGCATTATGGATGAGTGAATAATGTGTTTGTCATGACGGATGACATTTCTTTCTTTGAAAACTTAAACAGGAAGCTGTAAAGATGCACCAGACTGTGATTCAAGCAGCAGCGTCTGAGCAGTTTCTCGCACTGAAATTATGTTTTATTGTGAAATACACAAGATTCATTTATTTTGCATTTATATTGTTCCACATTTTGCTAATCAGCTGTTTTTTAAATGAAAAAAAAGAATAAGAGGTGGGCAGATCAATACAAATAATGATAGTATCGATACCAGTGCTGATATTGGTATTAGTTCGATACTAACATGATAAGATCGATACTTTGTTTCTATCCTTGAAGATCTTTTTTAATAAAAATAAACCTTAAACAGACACTATGAAAAATGTCTGAACCGTTTTGTGTTGAATGTCAGGTCTACTTTATTTATAGTATGTAGCACATTTACATTCACAGTTTTAAAAAGCATGGACGGCTGAAAGGTGTGTTTGTGTTAAATAATTATTGTGAAAATTTTAAATCACAGGGAATTAGTGGTCAATCAAATGTGTTCACAATTTGCAAATGAATGATGATTCATCTGATAAATCATAACACACTGCTCTCACCTACATAAGCTGGTTTCCTAAGTCAAAAGTGTCAATATTGGTACTGGTATTGGCAATAGTGCTCGGTATCAGATCGATACCAAAATTTGCAGTAATGCACAGCACTAATAAAAAGTCCTTTACAACATGTCCTAAAGAGCTACATGGAAAATTACATTATTGTTTATTTTTCCTTCTTTGTGTTGTTCTGGTTTTTATATGATCTTGCTATATGCCACATATAAGCATATGCCACACCCAAGCCATGTTTTGACTTATTATTTGATTTAATTGGGATGCTGTAAGAATTTTCGCTAATCACTGCCTCTCCAAATAATCCTCTCGACAGTGCATAATTACAAACACTAAAGAAACGCCCAAACCCATATTTTTAATCCTTCCATTTTATCTTAAAAACCTTGCAATCAAACGTGATGATGGTTTACATACTCAAGTATGTATAAGTATGTTGCAGTTATTAAGTAATAAAACAAAATAAGCAGTACTGACAGATGAAGCATCCTCTGTGTAATTATGATGATTTAAAAAAAACCACACAGATAAAATATAAAAAGAATTAGAAGACGAGAATAAAGCAAACAGACTGCAGGAAACCTTCTGAGCTGAACCACAGTGATGATGGTGATGATGATGGTGTTGATGTAGCGTGTGGACCACACTCAGTTTTAAAGTAGGTCTTCAGCGCCCTCTGCAGGCTCAAACTGTCAGTGCCTGCTGGGTAAAATAACTAGGTGGCAGTGCGCAGCCTAGGATGTCATTTTACACATCAATACCACCGAAGAAGAGTGTTCTTTAAAGGGAAATTCCTCCCTTAAAATAAGACCTTCCTGAATTGACTTTTGGTTCAGGTGTATGCATACAAACCATCACAGACAGGCTGTCAGTGAAGCAGAAGCTCAGAATGTTCCTTTGCACAAATTGTTTACTTCAAGTAAAGCAAAGATGTAACTATGCAGAGCGTGAATGTGAGATCAGAATAATTCATCTTATCTGTAATTTGGCTCGGGATAGACTGGTGACCTATCCAAGGTGTGGAAGCTGTACTTTTCCTTTCTTTGTTTTTTGTTTACATTTATTAATTATTAGTTTTCATTATCTTGGAATTTTGTGTGTTTTGTTGTTTTTGTTTTTTTAACTTTTAGTTCTTAATTTTAAGATCACGCCCAGTTTGATCAATATACTTTAACTTTTTACTTTATGTCACAATCACCTGTGTCACTTTCTGACATGACATTTTATTGCAAGATGGACAAATAAACTTTTTCCTATTAATACATATACAAAGACTTCTTTTTTTATTGTTTTCTTACAGGTTATTGTGGTGTTTTTTTTTTGTTTTTTTTTTTAATTTCCTCCCGCAGCTCCTGAATTTGGACACACATTGGCCCATGAACTAAAATTAGTTTGGCACTCCCAGAAGAGGCGGGCGGATTAATCCAGATATTGATAGCATTGATACCAACACTGGTATTGGTATTAGATTAGTGTGAAAGGATTGATATTTTGTTTCTATCCTGTAAGCTTACTATTTAGCTCATTGAATTATGTTAAATTATTTCTTTTGGAAAAATATACATATACCGCAAAGACAAACTATGAAAGTTGTCTGAACCTTTCTATGTTGATTTTCATGTGTATTTTGTTTATAGCCTATAGTAGATAATCTATACAAGCTGAACCAAGGTGCTTCAGGGATGGGTACATTTACATTCTAGGTCTCCAAATAACCCAGCTTCAAGATACACGAAAATCTGACAAGTGTGTTTTACTATGTTAAGTAAGTACTGTAGAAAGTAAAAATCACAATGATTTAGCAGTCATTAAAATGATGATGATTATCTCATCATAAATCATGACACACTGCTCTCCCATAAGCCGCTTTTATAGATTAAAAGTATCGGCATTGGTATCGGTAGCACTGCCGTTGACTAACGGCTTTTTGTACTCCAGGCCAGAGGGTGGCGCGCACGCACATACAGTTTTCCATCGAGGATAAAGCGCGCTTGCCGTAGAAGAAGAAGCAGGAGATAGCTTCCATGCTAGTGCGTTTAAAACGGTGTTTTTGCTTTTAAATCGTCATGTCCTGGGTTAAAGCTCTGCCTGTGAGCGGAGACGATGTCTTCGACGAGAGTGCGGACGAGCTTAGCTTACAGAGTAAGGAGTGGACCGCCAACATGAAAAAGCGACTGAGGGTAAAGTTAGCTCACATCAAAAACGGATCCTGAAATGTTAACTCACACCGGCTCTGCGTGCTAAACGTCCTGTGTGTTTGTTTTTGTGATGTTTGTTTCTGTCCTGTGTTTAACTCGCTCATGTTTTCTCTCAGGACGGGTATGTGGACGGAGTTGATACCGCTGAGGATGCCTCGCTTACGGTGGGATTCAGACAGGGCTTCAAGGAGGGAGCAGCTCAGACTGTGGCTGTGGGACGACTCAGAGGAATCGTCAGGTAAACCATCAATAACGTCATACATCTGCCCCGCACGTGACTTGTCACCCTTACAATAACATGATAACATCTAATAAGATGTCACATATTAAAGTGACATCATTTTAAAGGGGTTATACACATGTCTATTTAAAACTTCATGATATACATGGTTTGGGCTCCTTGATTGCACATGTATCTCATCCAGCCATTGTCTTCTTCTTATCCGAAGTTGAGTTGCAATGAGAGTAGGTAGGTAGGCTAAGCAGGGTATCCCAGAGCTCCTAGTCCCCAGCCACAATTCACAGATCCTCCTGGGGGAATCTAAGGCATTCCTAGGTCAGACAGATATGTAATCTGTCCAGCCCAATGTATTCTGGGTCTACCCTGGAGTCTGCAGACTTTAAATTTTTTATTTTTTTTTAATTTGTTGCCTTATTTTATAATTCGTGGAAACGAATTATACTTTGGTTAAAAGTTTGATTAACTGTATTGTCCCATACACAGTGGCTTGAAGTTGTGATCATATGTCACTGTCACACCACTTACTGGTGACCTCCTGAAGTCAAGTATCGGTATCAGTAGCTGTCCACACACAATTAAAAAGGATTTCTTTTTTTTCTTTTTTTTAATAATTGGGTGGTTTACACACCTGATCAAACGATAGAGACCATACCTCCAGGTTCTCTTCCACCATCTCCCTCCTCTCATTACAGAGACTCCTGCCTGACCTCATCTATCAGTCCATTCACCAGTATTGCACAAATAAACATTAAATTAAAATGACAAAAATTGGCAGAGACTGGCTTGACGATCTCACGAAAATATCAAAAGAACAGGGACTCAATTCATGAATTCTGTGGAGGGAATTTTCACCCTAAACTCACTGTTACATTCAAGAAAAAAAAAAGAGTTGAGGTGATTTGAGCTTTGTGGCATGGTGTGTTATCCTGCTGGGTAAACACAACAATTTAAATGTTGCTGGTATTAAGAGGCCCAAAGTGTGCCAAGAAACTGACCCACGCTGTTACACCAGCAGCAGCCTGAACACTTGATAAAAGGTGGGCTTGACTCAAATAGGATGTGTATAAAGTAGCCAATAAGGCACCAACAGGAATGGACTCTGCCTATAATCATGTAGTTTAGAGTCAGTCATTGTCCCTGTCAATAGAAACTGTCCAATGAGAAATTTTTACAAAGTGTTATTTATGTTTTTCCCCCTCAGTTTCTAAAAAATCACGAGATTGTAATAATTGCTCAATGAAGGATATATTAAGGATAAACAATCAAATATAACAGACAGCATCCACAGTGAAATCTCTGTAATTGAGAAGTCCTCGTTCATGCCACATGGAAATCCTCTCAGAGGTTTCAGCCTCATTCTTGCACAGAAACATCCCGAGTCTCTTTTGTACCAACTGTCATTGAAGTGTCCTTTGTGTGCCATTGAATGTGACTCTGTTGTTTCTTTGTGTCTCGCAGCGCTATATGGTGCTGGTGCCAGATCCAGCATCCGGAAAAGCCCGTCCCATCCTCTGTGACTGACCTTCTGCACAGGGTCACGCAGCATGAAGACAGAATAGCGAACGGTATCAAGAACGCTCTGGAGAATCCTCCGCCCAGTGTGAGCGACGTCTCCGAGAGCATGGAGGACCTGGAGGTGGAACGGGCAGACCGGGGCTGCTGCGAGCAGCACTGTGAAGAGTCGGACTGCTGTAGGAAGGGAGAGACAATGGACTCGGACTTTCCTCACAGGCCACAAAGGAACTGCTCGGGGTCCACTGAGGAGCTGCACCTCCTCCTGCAGTGCTGCGTTGACGTGGTGTCAGAACTGGGAATGCCACAGGAGCTCATCGGCCACATAGAGGAACTGAGGAAGCTGTAGTGACTGAAAGGGTTCGAGTGATGACTGAAACTGTGACGCTAAATAGGCTTGGTGTGAAGATCTTTCTCACAAAAAAACCATGAAGATGTATATAATGTTTTATATACTTATGGATTTTTGTATTTTAAAGTGTTTGGAAATAAACTGAAATTTCCTGCTGCATGTTTGGATCGTTGCCTCTAAAATGAGAATAGTCTATAGCAGTAGTCCCCAACCTTTTTTGCACCACGGACCGGTTTATGCCCGACAATATTTTCATGGACCGGCCTTTAAGGTGTTGCGGATAAATACAACAAAATAAAACTAGTACCGGTACCGAAAAAATGAAGATTTATTCATAACACACGTGAAAAGACCCAGGAAAACCGAGTTAACGATAAAAACGATGACAAAATAATGCTGAAAACCGATAAAAACCATGCATTTCACACCTGAGCCTTAACTCTCGTGGCCCGGTACCGGTCCGAGGCCCGGGGGTTGGGGACCGCTGGTCTATAGAACTCAGTTTTTAGGAAATAATTCAGTTAACTTTCAGTATCCTAAAATGTCTTAGCAAATGAAATGACAGCGATAGAGCCATCAGTATTGACTTCCATTTTTGTTGGAGGTCTACATATATATATATATATATGTATATGTGTGTGTGTGTGTATATATATATATATATATATGTGTGTGTGTGTCTGTATGTATGAGTTAAAAAAAAGGTTTTTGTCTTATAAAACGTTTTCAAACAATTAAAGACTGAAGTGAAATTTAAATCAATTAAAAACAAAAAGCCAAAAGGAAATAAACATAAAAACTAATAAGATATAAACCATAGCAACTCTGGTCCTGAGAGCTGTCGGCGATGCCTTTAATTGCATCTGCCTCTGTAGTTCGAAAGCATAACCTTATCAAATCGACTTTGATATGAAAAAATAAAAGCAGCACGTACTCCCATTTAAACACGATGAACGGTAAATGTTTGGCCTTTCTGCTTGAAAGACTTAAAACGTTAATTTTCTGTCAAACGTTTTGATGAGTGAAGACTAAAAAACCGATTTGCACAAGTGTTCCGAAATTTCTACTTTCACCTGAATGCATCAAAAAAGAACTCTCGGCGCACACGAGCATGACGTCATGCGCTCGGACCAAGCCGTGACCCGCTGCTCCTGCTAAGCTAAGGTGGTTCGTACCAACAGATGGTCCGCGTCAAACGCTCCGAAAACCCGCTTTCCTATGAAATGTGCCGCATTAAGCGATAACGGCGCAGTCGTAGGAAGAGCTACCCACCGCGGCAGCAGCGTTTTCAGTGAGCGCCAGTTACTCTCCGGGAACGCATGCTTGTATTTTAAGTTTACCGCAGCTAGCTGGCTAGCTCGTCAGCTCACCAAAAGTGAAACAGGAACGAGACTGAAAGCTCCAGGAGTTTGACTTCAGCACAGCCAAAACAAGGTGTGTTTTCACGACCTGACCTTGTCTTTTATTTGTACCAGCTAAGAAGTGTGCAGCCGTTATTATTAATGTTACTTTGCCGTGTTTGACAGGTGTAGCTGTGTTCATTTAATAAAGTCGTGTGGTTTAAAAAAAAAGAAGAAGAGGGAAATGCCCTCGCGACAGGAGTTTTTAGCCATACTGCCACTGCATTGTTTTACTGTGCTTCATCACAGGCTGCCAAAAGGTGTTTTTGTATGAGGATCACACGTTTCCATACTGTAATGTATTCAGTCTGTAGTCCGAATGATTTTCAGTCGGACTGAATTATATACTGAATGATATTCAATCTCTAGTGAGTATAGAGAATCCCACATCAATATGTGTGTTATTCTTTTATGTTATATGTTATTGATTAGCTTGAAGACATGCCATGACTGTGCACCCCAGCTGTGGACATTGGTCTTAGGGGCACACTGTTGGATCACATCACTTCTAAATGATAACAAACATCTATTTCTGCAAGAAAAGAAAGTGTTTACACATACTGGACAACACGGAGTTATGGTCAGAGGTTTGCATGCCCTCATCATGTGCATAAATGTCACGTTAAATCTGAGCTTTTAATGATTTCTTTTTCCAAGGTGGAATGATTGTGCAAAAAAAAAAAACAACAACCCAAGAATCGGGTGCTCAAAAGTATACATTCAGCCTCAAATATATGCATTGATATTTGGTAAACTGTCCCTTAACAAGTGGCACCTTAAGCAGATCTTTTTGGTGGCCACGAACAATCGTTTGACTTAATTCTGGCTTGATTTGTGAACTCTGCTCTTGCCAGAATTTGTAGAGTTCTTTTAAATTTGTTGGTTTCCTGGCATAGACCTGTTGTAGTCCACAAATAGGATGGAGATGAGGGATTTGGGAAGCCCGTTCAGGAAGTTTAATGTTAGCCTGCTTTTTCCTATCTAAATGTATGTTTGGGATCATTGTCCTGCTGGAGCATCCGACTTGTGTCCAAGTTTCAACCGTCTAGTTTTTGATCTGAGGTAGAGTTGAAGAATTTGGAGGTAGTCATCCTACTTCATAATTCCATTCAGTTTGTGCAATTTACCACTGACACGAAAACAGCCCAGAGCGTGATACTATCACTGCCATGCTTGACAGCTGGAAGCTTCGCTTTTACTCCTCCACACATACCTCTTGTCATTGTGGAGAAATACTCAATCCCTAGCTCGCCTGGCCATCAAACATGTATCCAGAAGGCTTTTGGCTTGTCTACGTGGCAGTTGCAAATTTCATTCAAGCTTGAAGGTGTCAATTTTGGAGCAGGAGCTTCTTTCTTGGACGGCAACATCTTAGTCCATGGCAATTTAAAACTCTTCACGGTGGAGAATGATGCTGGTATTTCAGCAATTTCCAGTTCATGACAGGCTTGAGCCTTCGTGGTTCCTGAACATCCAAATCAATTCCCCCTCATCCGAGGGAGTCTGTTTGGGTCGTCTTCCAGATCTTGGCAAAATGGTGACATATCTGAATAACTGGTACTTATGTACAACTGGTTGAAGTGATGATCTTGGAATCTGCGGTTGTTTAGAAATGGCTTCAAGAGACCTTCAGTTCCTTGGACTTTCCTGTTGTTCAGCGTATAGGTCAGCTCAATGAGTGCTGTCAAACAAATCCTCTTTATGATGACAAAGAGAAACTACTGATTGTAGTCAGTCATGATCATTAACCAGAAGTTAATGGGCTTTGGCCTTGCCAATTTAAAAGAAAAAAAGAAAGAAAATCCCAAATAAATTCAAACTTGTACATCTAATTCTTGTTTGTATTTTTTTAAGTCATAAAGATCATTAAAAGCCAAAAATCATCATGACATTTGTGCTCATGATGAATTTATTTTAACTTCTTTATGCGACGTAACAATATAGCTGCGATTGACCTAATAATATCTGTCAACAAATTCATCAGTCAGGGGATAATTCTGGGTATAATAATTTTTATCACAGTCTGGCTGGGTGCTGTCTTTTTTGCCTCATTGGGCAACATTTAAGGAGTCTTGAGCTTTTCCATATAGTTTATGCATGTAAACATGAATACTGTGGGTAATCATGTTTGGTTATATCTCAGGGTTTTTCCATGTTGGATGTGACCTTTCAGGTCCACCTACAGTAAATACAATAAGTCTTTGTTGCCTTATTCAACAGAAATCTGTGTGTTGTTGTGTTTCCTGGATGTTTGAAAAACAAAATATTTATCGTGTTTGAGAAAATGAATCCCCGTTGAACATAAAAGCTTTATCCTTCATAATGGACAAAATCTGCATGTACCAAAATATTGTATTTTATTAAATACAACACATTGTGTAATTACAGTAGCAGGAACTTGTTACATAACAAACTGTAACGTGTTAGATCACAGTCAGTGTGTTGATCACTCATTCTGTGCTTTTAGCTGTCAACACACTTTTTATAGGACATAAACATGGTTTCTCCCTTGCGTTAGCAGCAGCTTATCCCTCCGTCGTCATCATGGAGTCCTGAAATCTTCAGGCTTCGGCGACTCGCCAGGTCGCTTGTGGTTGCTTTGGACCAGAGGCCTCTTCAGCCTACAGCCTGTCCGACCTCCCAGGCTGAGGGAGCGAGCAGATGGGGAACTGGTGCTGTTGTCGCCATGAAAGTCCCTGCGGCAGTTTGGAGGAAAGAAGCGGTTTGCTGACCAGTGACTCGAAGGCCACCCAGTTCACAGGCTGTAAAGCTGTGGCTGGCAATTGCGGTCCTGAAGGAGATGATTGCATGAGGTGAGATGACTGGGAAAACACAGACAAGGAAACTCAAAGTGAGTGTGTGAAGGGTGCTGGGTGCTAATAAGACTTGGTGACCTAATCTGGTACAACAGACACACTTTCACAGGATTTCCCAGCAGTGTTTCGTTTCTCAGGTTCCTCCATAAGCAGCAGACCACAAACAATTTTAGAGCTGACTCAGAACACTTTCAGCTGAGACTTTTAAACGCTTGAAGAAAGCTTTGGAGTTTGCGGTAATATTGGATTTAAGCATCTAAAACACGCAGACAGTACCTGCATCTGTGGTCACAAAAGCAGCATTAAATGCTGGAAAATGGGTGAAAACAAAATGATGATTAGATTTTCCCCTGTGGGTTGTGTAGGATGCACCATGTGACCCAATGACAGCACAAAACAGAGTACTGAGATCAGAAACAGGGTGAGGGGGACTTCCAAAGGTCTTAAAGTGTTTGTGGAAGTCAAAACATTTGTCATTTCATGAACTAACTGGTAATCAAAGAGATAATGTTTTGAACAAAGGTTATCTGCTTCCTCTCCACCTACAGGGTTGAAGGAATCCTGAAACATTTCAACAGTGTCTTATCTTTGGTCACAAAACATTGTTTTTCTGGGCATGAAAAGGGTGTAGCCGAGGCTCTGTTGCATTGCTAATGAATACTGTGTTGTCACTTAGGGATGAGGAGCGGAAGATGAGTCCTGAGACCGGAGAGCAGGAGCCTAATAACACTCAGGAAAATGGACCCTTGAAGCAGGAAGTCATTCAAATAGAGATGCCTCCGCCCTGCAACATGTCTGAAGAAAACGCCACCGGAGTACAAGATACAGAGGAATCTCCTGCTCACAGTCGTCAACTTCCAATGCAGTGCGCTTTGGGGTCTGTCCAGGATGAGCACGCCAAGGCGGATTCTGAGGTTTTAAAAGCACCAGAGATAGAAGAAAACCCCCCCACGCAATACAAAATCCCAGATGGCACCTCTCTGACACCTGAGGTGGTCTGCTTTGAAAAAACTCCGCATACTGAGGCAAACACAACAGTAGAGCAAACTGCAGCGAGCACAACTCATCATGACAAAGAAGAAAAAGTGACTGTTGAAGCTGCAGCTAAACCATCAGGGGAGTTTTCTGAAAATCACCAAGTGTCATCAGTGTCAAACATGCTGTTGGCTGCAGCTGCCCCGGCAGCCCAGCTGTCGTCTGTGTCTGTGGGAAAGCAGGAACCTGAACCTGAGCCTCTGACATGGTGAGTTACATGAAATGAACCTGTAAGCTTAGAATTTAGCTTCCCTTTTATAATGATTTTAATATTTATTCTGAAGAGCTGGATAGAAAGTTCCAGTGCAGTTCAATGTCATATGTTGTCTGTATTTCTTTTAGAAGAAAATATGAACTTCTTAAAGCGCTTCTTTCTTTGTTGTGTGCTCGTTTTACCATGACATTTCCTGCATTAAAAATATAACGCCTTACTTAAAAGTACCACAATATCTTAGCACCTGTATAATGTCAAATACTGTAAGACTCCTTCTAACAGCTCCAGTGTCTAAAATTAAAATATTGTGACACAAATGCGACACGTTCTTCTACACGTGGTGGTTGTTTAATCAAGTTTCGGCAACACCAAACATTTATTTTGCTTTTAGTGGTTGGACACATTGATATGTGTATTGTATCACTTCCCTTTGCCATACAGGTGTTGATACATTGCTGCCAAATGTAGTTCGTTTTGCTAAAACAGGAAGCTGCTCTAAACGTCTGTCAACAACTTGACTTACCGGAGGATCTGCTTTATGACTCTGGGTTCAAGATGATATAGCTCTGCCAATGCTGTAAATTCCTCTCATACCAAGCAGATTAGTTTGTTTATTCTTTTTTAAATTTTTAGTTTGATATGAATTGTGATGTCAAGTGTCCAATTTTGTCCCACCTAGCAGTGGTGAAATCCCTGGATCGAGATTGGGATCAGTTCCAAAAGTTAATCGCTTCCAAGTTGGGGGGCAAAAAAACACCTCTGTTTATATTTTCTTTCAAATACGCCAAAGTCTTTTTGAGTAATCCTGCAACAGAAAGACAAACTGAACTGCTCCTTTGGAGGTAACGATTGAGGGTAAACTAAGTGACTGGTTTTTATATAGCCCTTTTCTACTTGAGCACTAAGAAAGCAGTTTATACAACATGTCTCATAACCCATTCATGCACATTCACACTCCAGAAGATGTATCAGGATCAACGTGTGGTTGAGTGTTTTGCCCAAGGATACTTTAGCATGCAGTCCACAAACCTCCCAATTAGTAGTACTGTACTACCACCTGAACACAGCCTCCAAGTGATTAGGAGTTGTAGTGAAGAAGAAGGCAGACAAAGTACAAAGCTCTTTACTTGAATTAACACACTGTTTAGAGTGAATATTATCATTATATATATTACAGTGAATAAACAGATGGTTACTCCTCTCAGCTCTGAAAAGCTGATGGGGTATTGAGATCACCCTGCCAGGCAGGCAGGTAGCTGTGAAGTGTGGACACGAAAGTTTATGAATGCAATAACTGGAGAACGAGGCAACATAGTATTTCAAAACTGATACCACAGATGCTACTTAAATCTCAGACGAGTGTGAATCCCGGACATCGGAGTCAGAGATCAACTTTTCAGATTTTTCAAATTTATACCATAGGTGCATTTACTAGGAGGCTGAGGGTAGCACAGACAACCGCTGGTATTTTTTTCTTCTGATGTATTGTTACACATATGTCTTGCAATATATAAAGTATTGTAGAATCACTGGGGATCAAAGTACTGTGATAGTATTGTGAGTTACTCTGTGACTCCCAATGCTGCTTGCTGCAGTCTTACTTTGGTGGTTTACTCAATTATAATAATCCAGATGAAACAGCTTGGCCTCCTTAAAAATGGTTTAAAGACAGAAGACTGTCTTATTGTTTCTAGAGGATTGTAACATTTTCTAATCACATCTGTGTCTGGTTTGGACAGCTGCTAAATTCTTTTCTTTCTTTTTTGTCGTTCAAGTTTTTATTTGTTTTATAACAACCAAAGGAATAACAAATCTTAAACGTAAAGCAGCCAAGTCGGCGCTTACCATACCATTCATGAATCTGATCGTCCCGGTGGTACAAGAGCAGTCCCAGGATTTCTTGAAGTTCTCTGTATTGTTATTTAGCTTGGCCAGCAGGTGTTCATATGACACTTTCTCCAGCATGAATTCCAACCAGTTTTTAATGTCCGGAGCAGAAGTTGTATTACATAATCTGTATAATCTGTGACCACTCCCAACTGTATCACTGTATTTTGGTGTTTTAATATTAGGTATTATTGTCCGATTCCCCCAATAGGCATAGTCTTGGTGACATGGGTATCACCATGCACATTCTTATGTGTTATAATTCTATTTTCCAAAATGGGGAAACGTATTTACAGTCCCAGATCGCATGTATAAAGGTTCCTGGTTCTGCTTGACATTTCCAACATAAATAATTGGTAAGTAGACCCGTTCTACAAAGGCTAGATGGAGTAAAAAAACTGTACTATCTAGAGCAGGGCGATATGGCCAAAAATATTTATCACGATATATATTTGAAAATTTGCAATAACGATATAACCGACGATATAATTGATGCGAGACAAAATACAACTCCACAACATTACTAGCGCAAAAAGACAACCTTCCATTTATTTTCACTTAAGAAGCTGGTTTTTATGTACATTAAAGCTTTATAAAAAATGTAACAGTGCAAATGCAAATTCCTTGCTGAAAGTTTAACCAAAAGGCATTTCCAGTAGAAATGGGCTGACATATCCTGAGCATAACCATGTATAATATCCACTGAAGTTAAAAAGAGGTGCTTTGCAACATTAAACTGCAGTGTGCAGTACGTATTTTTCGGACCATAAGGTGCACAGGATTATAAGGCACATTAAGCGAAACAAAGCAGTCAGATAAATCAAACTTTATTAAACTCATTCTTCTTGCTTCCTCCACTTCTGTACCATTGATTCATTAATGTTGAATTCTCTGGCAGCTGCTCTATTCCCATGTTGTTGCAGTATATTAATGACTAACCTCGTATTGTGGATGGATTATCTCAGTTGTTCTCCTGACTGAAGTTTGGTCCGTTTACAGCATCCTGCCATGCGATTGCATTTGTCTCTAACCATGAAGAACCTTCACGTTAACTTTTATAAGTGGAAAAGTGTTAGTGTTCGTCCTCCAGCTTCACTGTTTATGTTATGCTAACATAGCTGTGTCGCTAGCGATCACGTAGCACATCATTATATACCAGCTAGCCCAACTTCAGTAACCCTACAAACGTCACTGCTGTTTAGTTTCCTGTCTTCATTTATGTTGGAAGTGATAGCAGAGCTGTACGTTTGATTTTTTTCAGAAATCTCTCAGTCAGAACATGCTATATCATGCTTAGGTAACTAGCGAAACTAGCGAGCTAACTTCCGCTAGCTTCCTGCTAACTTCTAACTCCGTTAAATATAATAACTTTTGTTTTCATGGATGCCTGGAAGTTAAACTTTATAGTTACACCTGGTAAAGCAGCAATGCTGATCGTTTTATTAAAGATGAAAGAATTTAGACAGTTTTTAACTCTAAGTGATGCTGCAGTGTTGTTTGACCTGAAGCATACGGAGTTTAGGACCCAGATTACTCCCAGATTTAAGAGCATCTTAGTCCGACAAATACGACAATAACAACGGCCGCTTGCATGTTCTGCAAAAAATGTGCTTTGTTGTGTATCTGACGGACAAACACCAAACCAGTTCCACATCACGGAAGTTGCACCATTTTTACAAACCAATTCTGGTTCATCTGTTTCACTCAACAATCGGCCATGTGCGTATGAAAACAAAGGCACTGCGCATGCGCGTTTTACTCCCATTCTATCGCGATATTTCATTTTCCTATCGTTGCCTAACATTATACCGGTATTACTGTGAACGGTATAATATGGCCCAGCCCTAGTACTATCTTATAATGACTCTTTAATGTTTCCTATTATGTGACAGTATCTTTAACCATCCATCATCATTATTTGGACAGCCAAGGTCCCTCTGCCATCTGTTTGTATGCTATTAAATAATTTGTGAAATGCGGATACCTTGTGTTTGATACTGAGTAGATCCATACATTTTTGTATGTATGAAATTATCTTTAACAATGCAGAATCTAATCTATAAGTATTTCCAAAAGTTATCTTTTTGTTTTTTAACATTATATCTAAGCATGAAAACCCCAAAAAAACACCCCGCCTGTGTATATACATCACCTATATTGTGTGTCCCCTCCATAAGTCACTTTCCAGTATGCAATTTATTCCCAACACAGATAAAAAGGTTGAACCATAATGAGGAGTACAGCTGTTTAAAATGTGACATGGCATGCATCCCGTGTCTCTTTTCTTTCTTTGTTTGCTTCTTGTCCCAAGTTCACCATCCCTTTAAATCATTAACCTCCGTTTTTTCTTTTTAGATCTGTGGTTGCATTAGACCATCAAACTGTTGCAGAATCACTGATCAGGGCCGTTTTATGACCATGCTGTTAACGCTCTATAGGCCTTGACTTACTACTTTTGGTTTTTCAAGTATGACATGAGGTGATAAGGGCTTCTATGGATAGCTTTATTACTGAACATTATTACACATGTACGACTGTTGTGTAATCACTTGCTTTTACATTTGTGCAAGCAATAGTCTATTTATTTTTTTTACCTTTCTTATTGCTATCTGCTCAGTGCCGGGACAGATGATTCAAATAGCAGGGAGCCCAGTCTTGAAGACCCAAAAAGCCATGATGTCTCCCAGTTGTCTTCTGGATTGGAGCCCACGGAACTCGACCACAGCGGTGAGGGACAGGACTCTGCCAGCTCAGTGAAGGAGCCAGAAACCACAGCTCCAGCAGACGCCAGAGAGAGGCCAGTGGGTTCAGAGTTTGCAATAACAAAACAAACAAGGTATTTGTTTACGTGAACTCTGGACTTGTGGCGGCAGAGTGGCACTGTGGCCACTAGGGGGCGAACTCTTACCATTGCATCTTCTATGACAGTCAGCCCTCCTCATACCTGCAGTTTTCCTACAGCTAAATGTGTGCTTTACATTTCTAAATACAACTTAAGTTGCACATTTGCAAGTTTGAGTTTAAGACATGAATGGTAAACTTGGCTTTATACACAAAACATGCATTTTCTTTTCAGCTTGCCGTTAGATGAAGATAAAAGGTCAGATGCGGAGCATACACCTACAATGTCAGAGGAGGTCGTGTCTGTGGAGAAAACCAAGCAGGAACCAATGTTAGTGCAGGATAACGATGAAGATCTCCCCAAGGTCAAGCGGAACGATGAAGAGATAAAAGAGGAGAGGCCAACTGAGGCCGAGACTGAACCTGTGAAAGATGCTGAAAGCGAGGAGGTTACAGGAAAAAAGGAGCAGCTGGCAGAGAGCGCAACCAAGAATGTTATGGCTGACACCACAGAGAAGGAAGACAGGTCTGTAAAGATCCCCTCTGTTCACTTTATAGTCCTGAATTGAATCACAGCATCTGTTGAAAGAATAAAGGAGGTAAAACCACTTTTACCCAAGAAACAGATGGGATTATGAGACAAAAATGTAGCAAAATACACACAAATTATGTGTTTATTATTTATAGTCAAGTTTATGTTTATTTATTTTTTATTTTTTTGCAAATGTCACAGAAAAATGAAATCTGGACTTACACATTTGAAGTGTGAGTATTTTTAGTGAGATTAAGTTGTCCCTGTCCCAGTTGGCATTGACTTAAAATTGCTCGATATGGAGATCCAGGACCAGGCTTTGGATACACAAAAATAACTTGTTGTTTGATTAAAAATAAGTGTTTCTGTTTTATCATAGTGAAGAAGATTTGTACAGAGGCGAAGAGGAGCTGTCTGCGTCACAGCCCGAGCTGGAGACAAAACGTCAGTACATCCTCCGCTTCTATTGCATCAGTGATTTTCAACAAGTGCAGCTTTTGTCTGTCATTTGAAATCTGGACAATAGTCTTTTTGTTCTGCCCATCGTCTCACCTTTCTCTGCTATCCCTCGCTCAGTTTTAAAGGTGGAGGACAGATGCAGTTTGTCACCGGTGGTGAATATTCTGTTGTACAGTGAGAGGGAGTGGAAGGGAAATACTCTTAAAAGCGCTCTCATTAAAAAGGTTGGTGCCTGAAGTTTCTCAGAAGAATCATTTCAGGTTAAAGCCAGTTCTTATTTATTTATTTTTACATTAATGGCTAGGATGTTTCCTCTAATGTCCCCGTGTGTTGGTGCAGGGTTATAAGGAGATGTCCCAGAGCTTTGCCAGCGTACGAAGAGTCAGGGGGGACAACTACTGTGCCCTCAGAGCCACGCTGTTCCAAGTGTTGTCCCACAGCACCCAGTTGCCTGCGTGGCTGCAGAATGAGGACGTCATCATGGTAAATTTTCACTTCTGCATCTTATCGTTCAGAGCTCATGCTGAAACCAGCCCCAGCATTGCCAAGAGTTGAAACCACTGCTGTCAGCAATTGCTGTAAGAAATTGCAGCTTCCACATTTTGTCCACCCGCCATGCTCTGTGCAACTGTTCAGACCTGTTTGTGTGAGAGGCCGTTCTCCAAAGGCAACAAAGCAGAACTGACTTTACACTGGGCACAGCAGCAGTGGAAAAGAGGAACTAGAAAAGTACCATGTACCGTAAACCTCAGTCACACAGGCGCAGGTTGGCGACTCCATGACAACCATTGGTTGCTAAGGAAAAATTGCTATTCCCCAATAAAAACCAAATGACAATCTGAATTTCAGTCATTTAGCAGTTCCTGGAAGTCACAAGGATTTACCAGGGGATCCCATGTGACTGGGGTACTATGTTAGTGCTGATTACGGTGATTATTGGCTGCTTTGAGATTCAACATGTTGTGCGTTCAGAGATACACTTTCACATCTCATGCTTGTAACGAGTGGTTATTAAAGTTACTGTTCGAAGGAGTCTGGCCATTTTCCTCTGACATCAACAAAGCATTTTTCACCCAGCGATCAGTGTCTGTTAATCCAAGAGATGGTTCTGTGAGAAAATCCCAACAGATCATCAGTTTCTGAAATACTTACACCAGCCTGTGGGCGATCGTGGCTCAAGAGTTGGGAGTTCATCATCGCCAGTGTGTGAATGTGTGTGTGAATGGGTGGATGACTGGATGTGTAAAGTGCTTTGGGGTCCTTAGGGACTAGTAAAGCGCTATATAAATACAGGCCATTTACCATTTTACCAGAAACTATGCCACCTTCAAAGTTTGTTAAATCTTCCCCATTCTGATGCCTATTTTGGACTTCAGCAGGTCATCTTGATCATGTCTAAGTGCATTGAGTTGCTTTCATGTGATTGGCTGATGAGATATTTTTCTAAACAAGCAGCTGTACCTCATGAAATGGCAGGTAAGCGTATGTAGTTTGCCTGCCATGTCACTTACCTGCTAATTAGTGCTAAAGACTTGTAATAAACCGCACAATTTCACTCACAAAGAATAGCAACAGAGTTCTTAGTCATGGCATGGTATTTGCTAGATAAATATCTTAAGTCCTCCAGACTGTACCTCAAAGCAGCCAGTCCTAATAATACATAACTTTAACTGCTGATGAAGTTTAGATTAATTACTTATCAAATTTGCCCCTCATAAAAGTAAAGGGGAAATTGGCTATAGACCAAAACTAGGTTTCCTTATGCGCAATACTGAGATTGTGATTATGTAAAATGCAGCAGCAGAATGGGTTTTTGGGGTGTGACTACTCCTGCAAGCTTGACTGGCACACATATAGTTAAAGGTATGTTATTTAAAAGAAAAAAAGGATACTGTACTGTACTAGAACTGTGTGTAAATACACCTTCCAACAACTTGATGCGTTCTCATAAACATATAATTAATCAATAAAAAATACATAAAAGTGGGCATTTCCCGTATGACATTTTCCTTCTTACCCACGGTAAGGGCTAGAGACCGGCCACATAAGTATTGTGTCAAAAGCAGAGAAGTAGAGACGTCTCAGGCCTTAGTGTGCCCTGAAAGGACATTAATATTTGTTCCTGGATCTTCAGACTCAAGACATGAAGCATCATACCTGTTTTATTTTCAGAGAAGGGCCTTCTACAGATGGGGAAAACCTCCAAGGTGGCTCTGCATCCAGTGTTTTGTTGTTGTTTTTGCCTGTTTTTATTACAAAGGACTTTGTGGTTTTTGACCTGTGAAAGGTGCCGTATAAATAAAGTTTACTTACTTACTAGTAGAAACAGGCTGGCTGGCCGTGCCCGTTACCGGGTACAGTCTATGTAAATTTTTTTTTTTTAACCTGTCTTGCTAACTAAAACTTATTTGTCCTACAGCAGCCACCGTAGCTAGGAGTATGCACTGTAGTTATTCTGTGTGCCTTCTCTCTCCCCAAGCGGTCGCGGCAAATGGCCGCCCCACCCTGAGCCTGGTTCTGCCGGAGGTTTCTTCCTGTTAAAAGGGAGTTTTTCCTTCCCACTGTCGCCAAAGTGCTTGCTCATAGGGCGTTATATGATTGTTGGGTTTTTGTCTGTATGTATTATTGTAGGGTGCACCTTACAATATAAGAATAAGATTAATAAGAATAAGAATAACTTTATTTATCCCGAGGGAAATTCTTTTGTCATGTACATGCTCAAAGCAGCAGGAGAGACAGAGGAACAGATGAATAAGATATACAATATATACAATAAGAGCAGTAATATACAGTAATAATGCACCTTGAGGCCACTGTTGATGTAATTTGGTGCTATATAAATAAAATTGAATTAATTTGAATTGGGAGGAATAAGAAAACAAACCTCGGTTGACTGCAATCTGCAATATACCTAATCCAACAGTGAAAATTTTACACAGCGTAACTTTAAGAATGTATTATCTTAGTTAACAGTTTTCAATTTTCCTGCGACTTGTGTCCATTTTATAAACAAAAAATGTGTTTTATGCTGACAACATAGTCACTAACTCCTTGGTCTGAGAAGTCACGTTGCTAATATCGAATGGTTAATTATATACAGCTGTTGGTAGAAAAGAACCAAAAATTTACTGCAGAAGTGATCATTGCCCCGTCTTGTAAACACTGTTAATGTTACATAACGTAATTCTTTGTGTTTACAGCTGCCAAAACAACTGGAGGCTCAGGATGGGCTGATAAGTCAGTGGACATTTCCTGGAGAGTGCCTGCAGAGAGATGGGACAGGAGATGCCGTCCAGCAGCTTAAAGGCTACATGGAGCTTCTCCGTAACACGGTACTGGCTGCAGACCTTCACAGAAACTCTCACACAGCAAGAAAGTATTTCAAAAACACAACAAGCGTAAACCACAGCGCTATTTTTATGCCATTTGTGGACACTCGAGGGTATTGATATTCACCCATGAAGGGTTGGCTGATTGCTACCATATGTTAAAGGGAGGTAGTTTTCTAAAGGATGTGTGGCTTCTTTTTTCCTGTGTGTCATTAAAGCAGCCTGGTAATGCTCTGAGGGGATTTAGAGGAATAGCAGGAACTGAACTGATAAAAGCACTTTACCAGTCTGAGGCTTGGTGTTGAATTTATATTCAGTCGCTGCCTGGTAGGATGAGGAATTCTGGTGTTTACATACCTCTGTTGTGTTACGAGATGTAGCTGTGTATCTGACAGTATAATCTGTGGTCTGTCTCGTAGTCTGCGCAGTTTGTGTCATGTACATTTAAGTGTATAGGGGAAAGACACTCAATACAGCAGCTTTGCAATAGATAAAAATGGTGATATCTGATTCTGTAGTGTGTATCATCATAAAGGAAATAACCAACAAAAGATCCTTTTTGACCAGATCAGCCTGGGGACCAACGTCAAGAACAGATCAGTAACTACAAGCGTCATTTTCACACCTTTGAAAACTATAAAGTGGTGTATTTACAACAACAAAAAAAAATCTCCCCGCAACAACAACCTTGGGGTCGTAATTTGTTGCTGATGCTTCCATCCATACCAAAAATTATTGAAACCATCAGTGCTTCCATTAATCTCTATACCATAAGGTTTCAATTTAGCGCAAGAATCCATGTGCCAAATAGCATTTGGCCCTTTATTGCTTAATAATCTGTTGGATTGACCCGCTGCACCACATATCCCATTTGAATAGCTCAAAGGTGTCCAGCGTTATCCTTGACTCTGTCCATTGTGCTGTAGTTCTTTATGCACAAATGACATCACCTAGAGCTGGGCGATAGAACGATAACGATATGTATCGCGATATAACTTTTACTCGATAGAGAAATTAAGCTATCGCGATAGACCTCGCCGCTCTTGTCCTCAAAAAAAAAAAAAAAAAAAAGGTCAGCCAATCCAAATTAAGTAGCGCAGAGCCGAACCAATCACAGCCGCAGCGTCACGTCGCGTGACTTGTTACGTACAGCACAAGTGCCAAGCCACACGTGTGTTTGTTTGGGAAGCAGCCAGCGGGTAATGGAGCCAGCGCATAATGGAGGAAATGAGTGTGCCGACTAGAAAAATCAACCGAGCGTGACCGAAGAGAAAACAGATGATGGTTCCAATGCCGGAGAGATTGTCGAACGGAAGAGCCATAGAAGTTCCGTAGTGTGAAGGTATTTCGGCTATTTCAAGTCTGACAAAAAACAGAGTAGCGTGCACTGTAAATTGTGCCGAAAGCAAGTCTGGAAATACAATAAACTGGTGCATGCGTCACACTGTGCGCCACGTTATTGTTTCGGTGAAATGAATTTCTACAATACTGTTACTGTTAATTCTACTCTCTGCAGTGTTTAAATGCTTACATATACACACAGTTACTGTCCCTCCACACATGCGACTCTGTTCTGCTTCTATGCCCCAGCTTTGTTTACTTTTTCCCACCGAGGCTTCTAGACTTCTGATTGGCCAACATTTCTGCACGGTTAGGAATCTAGCGCCACCTGCTGCTTTGGCATGTTCATAGCAGCGTTTTCCTTCATTTCTGCCTTTATGTGTGGACGGGATTATTTTTTAAAACGAAACGGAAAATCTCAGTTTTCAAAAATACCCGTGTACGTGTGGACGTAGCCTCAGTCTCTGACTGGAAGCGCTAATTCGTCATTCGGCTTTTGTCAGACTAAAGTAACTGTTAAAACTGTTTGAAAAGCTAAGCTATACAACAAGGAGAGATTGAGAATTTCCTTTTAGTTCTCAGTTTATTTGATATTGACAAAAGTTAGTCAGTTTTGTCTGTTCTTCTGTAAAACAAACTAAGATTTATTTTTAGAATTAATATTTTGTTTCTAAGTGGAATTGACAATTTAGTCTGTTTCGTTTGTTCTATTTTGAAACTTAAACGCTTTAGCGGCTGCCTTTTGTGTAGTTTGCAATATTTGCCTTTATTTATCTGAAAAAGTCTCATGTTCCTTAAGTACATCTACCCTGTTGAACTTATTATGGGAAATAAATATTTAAATAAAAACAAGCTGCTGATTATTTCACATTTTACTTGTGAGCAACGGCACATTTAAATCTTACAAATATAGTTATTTGGCTTATATCGTGATAGATATCGTTATCGCCTGAAATGAAAAAAACATATCGTGATATGAAAAAATCTCATATCGCCCAGCTCTAACATCACCTCATCTAAATCGGTGTGTTGTCTTCTGGATAGACCCATTTCCTAACATCGTTTCTTCAAAGTCTGGATGCTTATGATAATGTGCTGATTCTGAGGTAAAATCATGAGTAGTTATTTGGTGCCACTATAAAAGTAAAATTTACTTGGGTCATCTAATGTTGGCAAAGCAAACCTGTTGTGCAAGGAGACGGGTTTGCTTGAACCCGCCTCTTTGCACAAAGAGACGGGCTGTATTTAAATACACCTGCCCTGTATTTTTTTTTTTCTACCTTCAGCGGCCCGTCGTAAACAAATGAATGTGTCATTATGCAAACAAATAAATGTTTTCAGCCAAGATATGTCAAGTGACCGAGTGCGTGCAACACAGTAGTCAATTTGCTCATTGACAAAGACTCATTCAGACTGATGGTGGCTACATGCTGGCAATCTGCCTGCATTTATGAATTAGAAAGCAGTTATTTGCAAACCTGCAAAAATCTCTCTGAGAGCGACTGCAGTCAGTCCAAGTCAGACTGTGACTGTTTGCACAAAGGTTGCATTCCCTTTAGGTGCAATCAGCTTGTGATCAAAGATGCTCGTGAGTGTGCAACACCCTCAAGCTCTGAGCAACCATTTAGTCACCACAAGTTGCAGTCAGCTACAGAATGTGAAAAAAATTCAATACACTCACCAATCAGAGGCAAGGAGGATGCTTTTTACCCATGTTACTGAGCTGTTGGCGTGCTCTGAATTAATATGTAGTATTTGAGTTTAACTTAATTAAACTTTAGCTATCCAGTGTTGGATTGCTTTTTGGTTGAGTTGAAGTTTGCTTAGCTAATGTTTTCTGCTCGAGATGAGTCCTCTTCTTCATTGTTTCCCCAGAGTTTTTTTATTATCATTATTTTTATTTTATTTTATTTTTTATAAAATATTGACATTGTGGTGCCAGTTTAGCTTAATGGATGTTTTTTTTGTCTCCCAGCACAGTGTCAAGAGCATGAAAGAGATTCTATGAGACAGACAGTTACTCTAGGAGAGGTGGACCGGGCTGTAGAAGGCCCTTAACCCATCAGCAGGATCTGTTTCTTCTTGTTTATGCAAGGACAAGTAGAATTAGCCTTGCCAGAGCAATGACCTCCAGCAGGCCACCCATGTGGGTTTCTGACCACGTGGCTGAAACAGACTTCATGAGGGCCCAACATCATCTAGTGGGCCCTGAGCTTACTGCCTAGCACCGTAAAGCACGATTGGTATTGGCCATAGAATACCAAAATTGGCACACTGGCCTGCTGTGCTTTTCACAGATGAGTGCTGGTTCACCCTGAGCACATGTGACAGACGTGAAAGAGTTTGGAGAATCCCAGGCATGCATGCAAACCCATGGGGGCCACACAAATTACTCAGTACCATTTTAAGCTACAGCAATGAAATTTTGGCAAAACCGACTAGCTTGACACATCATTTTTTCACTTCAGTTTTCGGGGACTCTTTGAACTTAGCGCTCTGTAGCTTGATACTTCTTATTTCTATCAAACAACATAGCATCCTTTTCTTCCTAACACATTACCCAGTCTGTACAAGTGTAGATTTTCCCCATGGACGTTTGATGTGTTTTCAAAGTATTCCTTTAACATTTTTGAGCAGTGCATTTTCATCTTACACACACTCTCTGATTGGCAGTTTTGAGGTTCAGCATCCTGACCAGCAGCACTTCGACTGACTGGAGGATCTAGTTACCCCCAACCTTCCAATTAGCAAACACATCCCTGTACCTCCTTAACCACAGCTGCCCCATCCCAACAACTAGGGATGGACCGATCCGATATTACGTATCGGTCCGATACTGACCTAAATTACTGGATTGGATATCGGAGAGAGATAAAAAATGTAATCAGATTCATTAAATATCTCAAAAGCACCTCACAAAACTTGCAACCAATGACTGTAGAAAAGGTCATTGCTTGCGACACGGCGTAACTCAGCTCATGACCCTAGCATGTTGGGGCAGTATGTGTCACGTGATAGAGCAGCTGTGGCGTGCGAGACCTCTCGGCAGTCGCTACCAAACCGGCATTTCATCTCCGAGAAAGTTAACCCAGAGAGAAGTAAAGCAAGTGTGTAAGTTCATCTTTGAATGTTTGTAAAGCATTTTAGCCTTCTCTCCCCCTCCCTCTCCTGTTGCTACTTCAATCATGAAACTGATCAATGATCAGCTGATCGGCTTTTCTGTTGCCACTCCTGTCTCTTGTTTGTTTTTGGCCCACTTCGCGCCAGAAAGAGGAAACCAGCAGCTAAAGAACAGCAGCACGTTTAAGCTTGATAAGCTGTTGTTAGAATTTATTTAATATTACTTTTTACACCAGGATCTTTTTCTATGCAGCTGACGGCTGGTAACTGTGCAGGGGCGGATCTAGCAAAGTTTAGCCAGGGGGGCCGATAGGGCATTAACAGGGAAAAGGGGGCACAAAGACATACTTTTCTTTCTTATTCTCATTTAAAATGTCTACCTTTAATTAAATAATTATCTGAATCTTACACCCAAAGTTTTAATCCGACGTAAAATGAATAGAAGTCCATTACTGTATATAGTAACTATTAAGTCTAATATATACCCTGGTAAGCTATACTACTTTTTCCTTTGGGAACCATCTGTGCGGTCTGCAATTCTGTTGAAGAAAGATGTTGAATCTATTTAATTATTGTAGAAAAATAATTTATTTCTGTGCATTTATTTATTTATTTTTACACGTGCATTAAATTAAAGTTGATTACATCGATTAAGCATCACGAGGTGGAGGGTGGTTCCCTATTTTTTTTGTTGGCAACCCTATTAGTTAGGTTGTTTAATATTTCTGCTAAGTACTCTTTAAAATACCAGAATAGGGAGGATGGTGTGGGTTTAACTTTATTAGCTCAGTGTTGCTGAACTATGAAATATTTTGGGTGCAGTGTATTTTTTGCATACAGGTTTATCAGAATAGCTTTAGTGGTTTTTTTTTTTGTTTGTTTGTTTTCTAAATGTATGAACCTATACAAAGTGCAGCAAGATATTAAAAAAACAGTTTTAGTGATTAAAAAAAATACACTATATCGGATTCATATCGGTATCGGCAGATATACAAATTTATGATATCTGTATCGGACATAAAAAAGTGGTATCGTGCCATCTCTACCAACAACCTGCCCTCATTATCTGAGCTTTAAGTTCCATAACCTGAAATTATGTCTGAAAAAAGCAGTAAATTCTCATGTATAGCCAGCTGTTTTAGACCTCTTCAGTGACTGATACACTTTGTTTGTCTCCAGTGGCAGGCAGCGGTGGACTGTGCCACCGACGCTGAGCGTCAGCAGCTCTGTGAGCGAGTGTTTCAGGGTGGAGAAGAGGAGCTCGGTCTGCTGGAGGCTCTCAAGCTGCTGATGCTGAGCAGAGCGGCAGAGCTGCACAGCTGCATGCAGGGCGGTGAAGACGTCCCTCTCTTCTGCTGGCTGCTGTTCGCGCGGGACTCCTCCGACTGTCCACGCTCTTTCCTCTCCAACCACCTCAGCCACGTGGGCCTGACCGCAGGTCTGGAGCAGGTGGGAAGCGTCTCTGTTGTTTTTGACAACTTTATGGTAAAAGGTTGCTGGGAATTTTCTTTCCCACTGAGTAAACATCTGTCGCACTCAGTAACAAAAACAACAATTCGGGCTGAACATCACGAGGTGGGTGTGTTAACATTTTTGTCATGTGAGAGCCGAATAGTAAAACATGCCGGCGCTTGCTCTGTTTTGTTTTCCGCTTGTTTTGAGTGATGCACCATTGACCCCGGGGGCGGAGGTAGTTCTCAACTGCTGAGCGTTTTAATTGTTATTTTCATTTTTTGAATAACAGATTTTACAAGCTCTGCTTCTAAAGAGAGACTCCACCCGTAAATGTTTTGTGCTGAAGCAGCTGATCAAACATGGAGCTGTTTGAGAAGTCTGCTGGAGTTCCTCTGTAACTGTGCAATTATCCCCTCCCCCCTCCCTTTGCGTTTTCTCTCTTGGGCAGGTGGAGATGTTCCTGCTGGGCTACGCCCTGCAGTGTACCATTCAAGTTTACAGACTGTACAAGGCAGACACAGAGGAGTTTGTCACCTACTACCCGGACGACCATAGGGACGACTGGGAATCTGTGTGCCTCGTCACAGAGGATGATCGCCACTACAATGTGCCCGTTGTAGAAGCTGCAGAAACACAAAAGGAGCTCCCCTCCAGCTGATTGCCACTGCAGAAAAACCTCCTGCCATACAAACACCCCTCAGGTTGATCAAGATTTATCAATTAAAGGTATAGTTTTGGGAAGTGTGCTTATTAATTGACAGCCAGCAGTAAGTTTGCTTAGTTTAGTACAAAGAATGGAAGTAAAGGGTACAAACATACAACCACCAGCACTTTTGATTGATTGTTTTTGTTTGTTTGCTTTTACTTTAATCCACACAGAAATCAATGACACATGATTTTCTTCTTCCCTGGACAGAGGTGCCTCGCTAACCTTTCTCTATTTCCTTTATTATCTATTAACCTGTGCCGAGCATGGGTCACATCTGTCTGGACTGTTAGATGAAAAAGGGATCACAGATCTGTTGCTTTAAATTATGAGCGATCTTTATCACTGTGCACACACTCCACCAGAAGTAGAGGTGAATGCACGTTAAGAGCCTGGTCTCAGTTTTAATCTCCATCATAAAAAAGCTGTTTAAATATCAGCAGGAAAGCGAAACAAGACAAACTCTTCTGTTGTGATCGCTAGTTGGCTTAAATTAAGATACTTCTGAAGGAAAGGTGCTGGTGGGAGGATGTTCTTACCTTTGGAATGAGTGGTAACCTGAAACCTGCAGACCTCCACAAGAGACTGATGATTTTTGTTTTGGGCCTTTTATTAGAGATGTTCCTGGCTAGTCATCATTTCTAAAAGGCAAAATAATAACTCAGAAAACCTTTAGAATTGAGCAGACCTTAAATCAGGGATGTCAAACTCATTTTAAGTGGGCCGGACAGATGAAAATCTCCTTTGTGTCAGCGTGAAGAAGTTTAACTACACATTTAATCTCAATATAAGAAGAAGTGCGATTTCAACACTACGTCTCAAAAGAAATGCTGCTGCAGCAGACAAAAGAATTCTGGGATTTCATTACAAGAAATAAATGTTACAAATTACAGAAAAGTTCTGGTAGCTCATTGCCCAGACTGTCCTGCAATTATGAAGCATACTTTTTTTTATTTTTAATTCATATAAAATGCTCTATGTTATTTATCAATTTTGCTGTGGACACACTGTAAAAAAGGAGAAACTTCTCTAGTAGATGGTGCAGCTTTTCTGTCATTTAATTGGTTATCCAGTACACAATTACTATGGTGCAGTATGTGTGGCTGTGGAGGCGATCTTAATTAGTAGGAAAAACAGTAAAACACACAGAAAACAGTCCAATATAAGTCCACGATTTCTTACATTGTCTAAAGATATCCAGTCGGCCAGATTGGAGTCTTTGCCAGGGCGATTCCAGCCCCCGGGACTTACGTTTTAAATTTGTCAAGTTAAAAATTTGACATTCTGCAAACACATTCCATGTTAATGAAAAGGTCCTTTTTTCATTCATGCAAGCACACCCCGGTGCAGAATGTGGTTAAACCTGGCTTTAGCTGCTTGTTTAACCAGCTATTTCAGCAGCTGACTAGCAGGGAGGCAACATTTAAATAACTAGTCAACTGGTACTATTTGACAAATATTATGGTCTGCTGTGTAGTAGGGCCCATTCTATAAGTTTTTGCTTCAGTTGTAGTGAGTTACTGCCTGAATGTTGCACTGATTACGGAGCGTATCCGTCTATGCACTGCACCCATACAGTCTGTATGTGGAGCTTTCTGGATAACCTTGCGAGCATTAGCTGACACGTTGACACATCTGGCCCCAAAAACCAAAGTGCTTAAGGCCATTAAGCAAACATAACGTCACAGTGACTGTGTCCATCTTCGGTATACAGTTTATGTTTTTGGCAGAGAACAGCTAGCTGTCTCCCCCTGCTTACAGTCCTTATGCTAAGCTAAGCTGACTGCCTCCTGCTTCACATGTCTAACTCAGCAAATAAGCACACGTCCCAAAAATCTTGACCTATTCCTTTAAAAAAAAACAACAACAAAAAAAACCAACACACAACAAAATGCTGATTCAAGACCACGTACAAGGTTTGGTTTACATGTTCTTGTACACACTGTACTGTATACACAGTTTTCTATTTGGATATGTGTACATATCGGATATCCTGTGATTTTCTCAGATAGACGCAGATTCCTTTGCAGGGTGTCATTTTGGAAGGAAAAAAAGCCCAAATTTTCTCAGAAGTCTTTTTTTTTTTTTTTAAATGTAAAATTTTGAGTGAAGCTGCCAACGGCGCCAAAAACTTTAGGTGATGGTATTTACACTGGATGTTGGGCACTTTGAGTGTTAATTTATTGTTTTGTTTTTTAAAACAAGTGTGACCGTCTAAATTCATTAAGTGAAGCAACTAAATTAGTCAATGAAGGGTTGGACGATTTATCAGGTTCAACACCAGATGACGATCAGAAGATTACTCGCATCCTCTGTGTCAGAGGTGTGATTTGTGGCAGTCTGTGTGTGCATGTGTGTTTGACTTTGTGTGTATGTGTGTGTTAAACTCAATGTGTAACATGCTGCCTTTTAACCAAGCTGTTCTGAAGGGAAGAAATGTGCCAATGTTGCTGCTAACACTGGCAACAGACCCAACCACCAGCCGCTGGACTCAGAAAAGGCTCGCTTGGTCCTCCGTGTTGCCTTAGAAATAATGCACAGTAAGAATGAATGTTGGATATTGGTGATAAGAGGCCATTTATGTCTTAATTCCAGAGCAGGTAAAGGTGATTAAAGAAAATGTTATGCCATTTGCAGGAATGTTCTTGCACTGTCAAAAGTTTTGGACAGCATTTAAATAAAATGATTTTTTTGGGGTGGTGGGGGTAAAGTTCTGGATTGAGGTCTGTAGACAAAATAAAACAGTGTAAAAACGTTCTTAAAGTGGATCTTTCCTCTTTGTCTTATGTATACTATTACAATAGTGGATGCTCATTTAAAATAGGGCCAGTGTGCTCGGCATATGCACAAGTAATCGTTTTCATCCCATTTAAGAGTTTTCTTTTTTCTAATCTTGGCTCTGCATGAGGTCAGTGAGGGAGAGGATCTCTCTAATATGGTCATCTCACAAGCTCCACCCACAAGTTTGCAAGGGGCAGCCAATTAGAATAAAGTTGTGTTAAACAGGATGAGGATGAGTTTAAAAGCATCTTAAACTGGGTCTTTATGCAGCTCATCCTCTGTGCGAAACAAGCCATCTCTTTAAGACTTGCATATTTTAATTCTTCACCCTCTGATACCTTCTTCTGGTCACCCTTGTTTCTCTTTCCCGAACTGGTGTCTGACCTGCTTCCAGAACAAAATGACTGGCTACGCATCAGGTCTAGGTATACCCTTGGAAAAACCTGGAAATTACTCCAGATAGATGTGTAGATAGCCACATCTATATACTGAATTGTCAACCCTGACGATCTAGGGTACTGGGGGAGGTTGTCAGATGTCTTTATGGCAGAAAAGAGTAAAAGCCCACTTTCTTCTGATTGGTTGCCCCTCGCCTGACATCTGAACCTGGTGCTTGTGAGCACCGCTTCCTTCGCTTGCCAGCGTTTTTATTTTGTTAATACCAAATTCAGATGTTGAAAAGAACAAAAACATTAGTTTGTAATCACAAAAGTTTTGCAAGATTCAAATTTGTCAACAGAGCCCCCCCAGATTTATGAAAACAGTGTTTGTATTTTAATAGATGTTTTAAACTTATTAAATCTCACCCCTGACACAAATGTCATATAATGAATAAAAAAAAAAAAACTAAGCTGAAAGAGTCCAAAATCCACTATAAATTCAGTTCCCTTTAGCTTTCAAAGCCAAAAATAAAACAATACAGGCCTAAAAAAATTCTGCCGTAACCAAACTTGTAACCAGTAAATTACATTATCTCAGATCCATTCATGCACGCTCTCTGACTGAGTATAATGCAGATTTAACAATGGTTACCTGCTTATTGGAGGGAACAGTAGGTTTAACTTTCACTCACTGGTTGTGTGAAACTGCTTTCATATTTCTGTTAGCAGGCATTCATGTGGGGGAAAAAGGCTGAAACGTCAGCTTAGTTTGAAAAATTTCGTTCTCTGAAAATACCGACGGCAATCTAGTGAAACTTTACTCTGTTTTCATTGACCAGAGTCCAGACGGTGACAGAGCTCTGAAGTTTTATTCTGCTACTGAATAAAAACATTTTCCATCGACAAGTTAAAATTTCAGGTCAATTATCTCAAAATATAGATATTTGAATCAAAATCTTTCCTGGGAATTATTGTTCAAATGTGTTTCTGTGGCAGAAATGAGCTTCCATACAAAAGTCTGTTTGGCTTTCCTGAAGGAATAAACACAAGATTAAGATTTATTTCACAACCAAAATGGCATTTTTAATTAAAACCCTCCAAACTTGCAGAGTAGTGGGAATATTTTACAAAACCAAATTTTCTGACCACATAACATGGACTTGTTTACACATTTAACAAGTGAAAGGCTGCTGGTTTGATTCCAGCTGAAGACAACCCCAAGGGGATTTGTATCAGGAGGGGCATCTGGTGCAAAACCGTCAATTTAAACTTGCGGAGCGACCCTGCTCCCGAGGAAGCAGCAAAAAGGTTGCTTTTATATGAAAACCCCCTTTATTAAACTTTAGCAACACACAAGAGAAGGAAAAAATAATTTTTGAAGTTATTAAACCTTCATTGATTACTTGTACATAGCCCAAGCTTCAAATAAGTACAGTGTATCGATACTGTGAGCACCCACCACTGTGTACATGACAGAAATGTATAACAGATCCACTTCAGGGGGAGAAAAATAAACATGATTTTGCAGTGGTATCTGTTAGACTCAAAGAAACAAGAAGGTAAAGCCAGTTCCAGGTAAGCATGAAGATTATTAATAAAGCAATTTATTTGCCAAATAAGAATGCCTTTACAGTATATACAGTACATATGACAGCCTGAATACCACCAGGAAAATGCTGGGCAAAACAAAAGTTGACTCCCAGACTGCATGGAAAGAGAACAATCATGACTATTTTTTTTGGCATTTTGGTTCGTTTTGAAACACGCAGTGATATATAACGAGGGATTCCTGACCCCCCTGGGCAATTAAATATACACTATGCATTACCTATATAAAACAACAATAATCTGTACACCGTTGTATGGAAAATACGATTGCACAACCCAACAAGTCCCACAGTATGTCTATATCTGAATCCAAGCAAGGCCTTGCTGCTTAATCGTCGATTAAAGAACATAAAGAACTCTTTTGGCAACTCCACCACCACTCGACAGACGCTTCCATTCTCGCCGCTGAGGAGGAAGAGCTCTCCCGTGTCGATTTCCCTTGTTTACCAACACATGAAAATGATTATTACGCCCCGCAGATTATGAGCACTGAAGATCGGAAGACGCTAACGGTATTTACATTGATGGATGAACACGTGGAGGTGCATGGCTTTCTTTACAGTGTGCGCATTAATGGTGAGGTGGTCGAGGTGAAGAAGAAGACCTCAGTTCTGTCGAGGGGACCTCTGAAACCAAAACCATACTCGGGAGGTCCCCTCTCTCCTCCAGCACCGTATGTCCCACATTGAGCTCGGCTTTACCTTCCTCCTCCACTCCCTCGGATCTCACTCCTGTTCCTCCTCGTCCTCCTCCTGGAGCTCCTCGATGGCATCCATCTGATTCCTGGAGCACACCTCGCTCATGGGGGCCGAGTTCTCGCCCTCCACCACCAGCTCGTTGGACATCTCGTTTTTCTGTGGACAAAGCAGACGGGGGAAATGGAAACAAAATCGTTGCTGTGCTGAATCAAATGAGTAAAAATGAAGCCACTGTGAGTCCAGAGGTTACAAAATCCATCCAGCAGCACCTCTAAAGTCACTAATTAACACCTTACATCTCTGTTTAATCTGGATAAAAACCGTGTAAAAAAGCAGTTTGCAGGTTTGTGCCTGATTATTTCTTGGCTGAGCACAATGATTTCACCATGAAGCTGCCTGGCTCAAACACCAGGAGGGCACAGCGTTTTAGCCAAGAAACACCACGGCCTTCTGGCTATGATCTCAGCCTGTTATGTTATCCAATTAGGTGTTTTTGTGCGGATTAATGAGCTGTAAGGTGTTAATCAGAGAGCTTTAGCCTTACTTGTAGGCAGATTTAGTTTCCTTTAAACAGGGAAAGACCAACTTTCCTTTATGTCTTCATGCAAAGCCAGGCTGACTACTGATTCATATTGAGTAGAAAAATACGATACACCATCCATGAAACGCAAAGATAAATATTCCTTTAAAATAAAAAGCAAAGCTGGAGATTGTTTATTTGCCTAAAATGGAAGAAACGCCATGTTTTCAGATACTTTTTTTTTTAATACAACATGAACACTGTGCAGCTTGCTGCTTCAACAGGATGCCGGGAGTAACAAGGTTGTTCATCTGAAACCGGCTGTCCTTACAAATTAACATTTTCCTAAAATAAACAAAGAGAATGTTATATTTCTGACAATCAGAGAGGTGTGGTCACAGAATAGCAAGTACAAGTTTATTAAAGCTGTACCGTTTTCAATTTTATTTTTTATTTTTTTTTAAAAACAAACAGAACATTAAAGGTGACACTTTATGATGATGTCAACTTGATATATATTTTTTTTAATTCTAGAATTCTGCTAGAGGAGCTTTGCATAACTTACAGCTCAAAATAATCCTTCATAATAATCATGCTGTTAGTTCGACTTGTCTGTCGTTTTAGCTCCTCCTCCTTTGTGCAAGCTTTCTACTGGTTGGCTGCTCCTTGTAAACAGAAACATTAAACAGTGGCCGGGAGTTCTGTACCTGAGGTGACTGTATTAGACTCGGTCACAAAGGCCTACAAACCGTGACCCTCGGTGACCTTCGTTGCTATGGAAAAAAAATTCCCTGACAGGTCACAAATCACAAAGAGTGCTTCTGCACTAAAAACCTCCTTGGACTGCTTTGGTAGTGAAACCATTCACCTTCAAATTAAAAGCTGAGCTTGACCTGCAACCAGTAAACTTTTATTTTGAAAGCAAACTTTGTTTCCAATTTGTATTGGACTTCACAGTTTCAATTTAATTTGTTGCTTTAAAGTAAAAAAAAAAAAATTTATATTTTGAGGAAATGCAATTTTCAAAATTAGAGATAAAATCCAAACAATCCGATGATCTCTTATGACCAATCACTCATCATCCTGTTAATACTCCGGTTTAACAGGAGGGCAGTGCGTTTGCAGACGTGTTGCTATCTTCCCAACAAACCACGGGCCACTCTGGTGTTTTAGTGACCAAAGCAATGACAAGGAGGATATATTTTTTTTTGTGTAGCGCCGTCTTTGCCAGAAGCCACTTGCCAACTGGTCTGGGAATTCAACCTGTGGTTGCTAACTAATCTCTAGGAGTGCAAGACTGAAGCCTGAGGGATGGCCACTGTCACTGACCTCACAGAGATCAGTCTGAAGCCTGAGCTTGTGGTTCACCAACATGTTATTTCAAACTTTGGCCAAGTTTCACGTGAGCATCCACCAGTAATCCAACAGTAATGAGAGAAAGCTAGGAGAAGCATAGCAGGTCCACTTTAAGCCCATGCACAGGGATAAATAAAAATGCCCAAGCCTTCTCCTCGCATGTGTGCTTTGATGGAAGGATAATGACTAAACAGGAAAATTATAATTAGTGAGGCACACGCCGCCGTCTGTTCACAGACCCATAAAGAGCGAAAAAAAAAAAAAAAAAAAAAGAAAACGCAAAAAGAGGTGTGTACTCATGTTTAGAATGACCTCAGTCCAGGTGTTCTCACCTGTTGTCGATAAACATAGCAGGCTGCTATAGCAACCATTGTGGACTCCCCTATGAAACCAGCGAGGAGGGATCCGACCCCGAGTGTGGCCCCGTGAACCCTGAAACACACACAAAAAAGGAGCAGATCAAGTTTTGAACACCGTGAACTAAACATGGACCGGTGCGGACGTGAATTTGCCCGTCAGGAGTAAAAAGTGAGAAACCGCAGCTACGTATTGCATAACTGTAATCCTGACTCACAGCGCTGACCTCTGTGAACCTCTCAGTGCTCTCTGAAGTGGCAGCTTACCCCATATAAGGCAGCACAACTAGACTGGTGATGAGGACAATGATGCGCAGAACCGAGCTGGGGGCCAGCACAAAGGTCTTTTTCAGGGTCATGAGCCATCCAGTCAAATGAGCCCGAACAGTCACTGCAAACACACAGAAAACAGAAACACTGCCTCACTTGTCCGAACGAAACACCAGTACAAACCACAGCTGGAAGCAAAAATGAAGCTGAAAGAGAAAAAAAAAGGTACGTCTTACCTGGCAGGGGGAAAAAGGAGAAAATCCTGAGTGGGACCACGCACAGCTTAGCGAAACTATCCTCCACTCCAATTACATCAACCAGGATCTTCTCTGACACATGAGGACTCCAAAACACCACAAAGCAAAGCTGTGCAGGAAACGAACAAAGACTAAATTAATTTATCCCCCGCTATGCCTCATTAGATTTCATTAGTTCATTATCTCGAAGGGCTTCGGACCGGACGCGGGCCCCTTTGAAGCTCCTACAAAACAAGCGAGCGAGCGAACGCATGATGGACGGCGTTATTGTTCCTAGAAGGCGTTTCCGAAGCACGTGCAACATTACTGTAGCCATCTCAAAGCAATTACCCTGCGAGCGGAGCATTAATAGTGTTAAACAGGACAGCAAACTGATCTGAACATGAATAATACATCGCTTTGTTTCGAATTGTAAAAACAGTTTCTCTGCACGCCGCACTTGGACTTAGATCAGAGGGGCTCTTCTATAAAGAGAGATTAATGAGTGAGGGAGGTATGTTGAGCCTAAAGCTAGAGTATTCAGTGTCACAACACAAGCGCTCTCTTTAATGTGGCAGGTCATCACAGCTAATGCTGAACACATACCGTGGTCTGGGAACAGGTCGTGTGCGTTCAGTGATTCTTTCAGCTTAAAGCATGCCTTAAAGGTCATGCAGATTGCAACGTGCAACCGGTTGAGCTGAATCCAAGTCACGCCAGAAGGATGCTGCACAGTGCAGAAAAATGCACTGCACAGTCAAATGAATTCACATGCAGAAAATAAAGATTTTTTATGCTCAGTTCCTCCCCTTTTATGTGAGCGTGCTCAGAGCCCGAAACAGGAAGACTGGGTTAACAGAGAAAGCTGATAACAGGTTATCACGCCCGTAGTTATCGCTGACTGGGTTTTTTAATGTTTTGTCTAAAAAGTCTGACCTTGTCAAATTTGCTTCATAGCTCATCCCTCTGGAGTTCCCGGAGATGCATTCATGTTTTGACTAACCAACAGCCACTCTCCATTTGTTACCAACTACAAGTACTTGCCGTCCTCCAGCTGTTTTTCAGGATTCCTGAAATGTCTCAACTTGGAACAAAACACTGATGATCTGATCATCTGACAACCAGCATGTAAATAAAATGCACTCGATCACCTGGTGTCATATTTAATCATCCTCACTTGCTGAGTCTACTCTCAGCCTTATGCAAAGCACCCAGACCTTCCAGGAGTCCTCGCTCACCTCTACTTGCTTTCCTGCTGCTTTGTGTAACTACTTCCTGTCACATGCTGTCACCCTAGCCCTCTCTGAAACCTGAATAAGTAGAGAACAGACTATTAATTCTGCTGGGCATTCCAGCTTCCTCGTACACAAATTTGGCCTTGCTGGGTGAGGCGGTGATCCACACTTTGAAACAGTTGACAAATGGAAAGCAGAATGATATAATCACACACAATAAATATCTCCAGTAGGGCTCAATCCCCACAGAGTTCACCAACAGGTGAAAACTGTAATCTAATTCAGGGTCATGAGAAGTCCTGATATGAGGTGCCCTCTGAACAGGCTGCCAGATTGTCACAGACCTAACACACCATCTTATCACTCTAAACTAGTCTCAACAGATAAATGTAAAATGCAACACCAGCTGAAAAACCCCCCCCACCTGTTACTGCTCTAGTTTTCATCGCACTGTAAACCTGCCTCTAGCTCAGCACCCATCGACCCAGATTCTCTCGTTCAGGTCTCTCTTATGCCATCTAATCTGAAAATGAATGATGACTAATCCCACCGTCACAGAGATGCAGCGAACTCTGGGTTTAAACTCCAGTCCTGTGTGGTGCACTCTGTGGTGGAACCAGAAGTTTACATATTACATTATTAATACTACATAGCCAGGATGTTAAACATGCAGTGCAGCGGATGGCTGTGAAAACTGAAGAAGGAGGGAGGATGACTCTTTTTTTCCCCCTTCTAACTTAGTGAATAAAAAAAGGTACTCATTGTTACTTCTTCTTACCAAAACTAGTGTTTACTCTTTTTAGGCACTGAAAATTACACCTCCAGATTCAGAAGAATTACACAGTAAATGTTGTGAAATTATACCCCAAGTTGCCGACTGGATTATAAAGTCCTAACTTTTTACACGCGAAAGGCGCTCAGTCTGGAGGCTTTTAAATTAAAGTTATAAGGCAACAATTTTATAATTTAGTTCGGTTCTGTGGTCGATGATAATTGCTCTCAATCGGCAGCATTTGACTCAGCTCATTTATGGCAAGGAACGAGTAAAAAGTCACTTTTCTGTTCACTGGCATGTTGAATGGAGCCTTTCAGAGTCAGTCATGATATTTGTCCCTACACACCTTCACAAAAATTAAAAACTGTCAAAAGTGCAAGATTGAATTGATTTTCTTGCCCAGTAAAAACACTTCAAATAGTAAAAAAACAACAACACCTGATGTTCCAGCAGTTGTGATCGCTCAAACCTGCCACTAGCTCAGCACCCACCTACCCAGATTCTCCCACTCAGGTCTTTCTCATGCAGGCTAATCTGAAAATGAATGACGACTAATCCCACCATCACTGCAACCAGACCACTTTATTTAAATCACTGTTTATCTATGCATCACTTTAAGCCTGTGGCTCACCATCATGGTGCTTTTCTTTGATTAATGGTCGTTTGGGTTGGAGACATAGTAAGACACAATGCTCTGCAGTAGGGCTGCCACGATTAGTCGACTAGTCACGATTATGTCGACTATTAAAATCGTCGACGACTAATTTAATAGTCGACGCATCGTTTGAAGCTTTGTAAGATCACAAAGGACGCAGGAATGAGTAGTAGGATTTAAGAGTGTAATAACGGACTGAAACAGAAGATGGCAGCACTGCATGTCCAAGGATGCCAGCTGCCGTTAAACCCCGAAGAAGAAGAAGCTGTGTCCCAGAATTCATAGCGCAGCCCAGCGCAGTTGTCAACAATGGCGGCAGCTAGTTAGTTTTAACTTTACTCTTATTATTCTTTCTGGGTCACAAAATAAATGTTTAACATATTTTCAGGCGAGAATGTAGCTGTGTAAACCTCAAATATCTGCTCAGTTTATCAAGACACCACATATTTTCAAAAGCGCTCCGACGTTTTCGGAGACGTCTGTTACCCACTAGCTCGTTAGCTAGGCGGGGGCAAGGCTAACTAGAGCCGTGAGAACACCGGACTCCCGGCAAATCGTTTTCAAACCCACCGCCGTCTTTCGCTACTCAGGTTAAATATATATGAGTCACTTAGATAACTTAAAAATGTTATTGTTTGGCTTTTTTCAGTATTTTATTTGTTCCTGAGTGAATCGGTTTGGCTGAGATTAAAGGTATAGTTTTTGCACAGCTAAAACTGTCAAGCAGACAGCTGATTATCAGAAGTGTGAGACGCTGGAGAATATACTCCGGTGTCCTGTTATATTTTAGAAAGCAAGGAGTTTATTAAACTTCACCGAAACAATCTGCAAATTTCATTAAAAATTAATAAACTACCATCTTGTCTTTATTTTTAGTTAGCACAAACACTTCAAGCTGTAAGCTAATGATAGTTATATAAGACCAGATGCTGCTGGTGCAATAAGCTGTACGTCCAATGGATGATGATCTGATTAGTCGACTAATCGCAAAAATAATCGGTGACTAGTCGACTATCAAAATAATCGTTTGTGGCAGCCCTACTCTGCAGTATTTTCAACATCGCAGGAAGTTTCAGATTTCTGATCCTCTGAACCAAAGTTTGGGTGAGGATTACTTCTTTTGATGATTTCACCTGGCGTCGCCTCACCAGTTATCATTACTTTAGCTAAAAAATTTTGAGGCGAGCAATTTATCTGGCCCGAGCGAAGCCGCCAATCTCCCCTGACTCAACCGTGGTTACTCTAAACAAGGTGAGACACCCCAGCAAGGTCTGTTTGCATAAGATTTAATTATCCGTTACGTAAGGTTAGTCACTCCCCTCCTCAGATACGCCTCGTCTACCTCCTCCAGTTGTTTTCACTCTGCTGCATTTCCTGCATGCGTAATTAATACAAGTCAGAGCATGAGGGCTTGTTTTCGACACAGCACCTATCTGCCTGTGGTGCTTTGCCGAACACACACCCTCACATAGAGGTTTACAGCTCTGGGATTCCACATCTGGTGTGCCATTCTTCTCCTCCTCTTTCTCCTCCTTAAAAAAGACCCAACCTTTGCCACAAACTTCCTGTTTTTCTTATTCAAGCTGTTAGGACAGCTAACTGAAGAAAAAGCTCATTCTCACTCGTCGCATTAATACCGAACAGAAGGCGAATATGATCAGGAAGAGCGTTTTTGCCGATTTAAAGGCATAACTGTCCAAACATTTAGCAGAGAAACAAAAACAGTGCGCAGCAGCGTGCATAATGACGCAGGAGCACTCATTATTTAGCAGAAAAGCATACCTGCAAGGGGCTTTTGAAATGTGTTAAATGACATGTTTTATGTGAATGCCCATTTTGTGATGCTCTTAAAACTTGGGTGGGACTGGGACAAAAAAATAAATAAATATAGGCCCTTAGCCTGCTCACAAATTCCACCCTAATGTGTCTCCCTGCAACCTGAAACCAAGACGGCACAGCGAAGGAAGAGTACATATGAGTCATTAAAAAGTCGATCACTTAGAACCTTAGTACAGAGCAAACAGGGTTAGAGACATGCAAAAGCCATGTTGAACATGTTTGTGCAGAACACTGAACCAGTTTTGTTGGTCATGTTGGTCTGACTGACAGCATCTTTAACCTGAGGCAAGATTAAAAGTAGGCAAACAAGGCAGGCGGCTGCCAAAAAAACAAAAACACAAAGGTTAGTGATGTTTGCACTCTCACATTCAAGATTAGTCTTTGAAAGACAAACATCAGGAAATGCTGCCAAACAGATTTGCATGTTTTCCATGTGTGAAACAGGAATACCTGGCTTGGGCTAGGAGCTTTTTTTGTCAGATGTCAGATCAGCAAACAGCACCTCACACACTAGAACTCAATACAAGCTATCAGTTAGAAATGTGAGGCAACACGTTTAAGTAATAGTGGGGCTAATTACAGCAACCTGACACAAAAGTTGTGTCAGGTCTTTACTAGACTTTTTTCCCCACATTAGACGACACTTCCTTTGTCCTTCATGTGTCCAATTTTCTCAAATTTTGGCACAACACACCAACACATGCAGAGCTTTCAGCTTATAGCTCTTTGTAAACCTTCCTGTTGGTGGAAAAAAAAAATTCTGTCTTACTGTGTCATCTTTGCCATTTTTCATATATTTAAGTTAAAGCACCGGAATAAATGATGTTTCGTGAAAAGCTGCTAGTAACAAAATCTAGCATTGGTTGTTTGCCAAGCGGTCTGTTATGTCTAGACACAACAAGTTTGTGGAGTTTGGTGCCTTTTCCTGCTTGACTGATTTATAGCTAAGTGTCAAGTGGCTTAACATTCCTGTGAAAATGGTCAGGTACAAGGACTGGACTGAAAATGATTTTTTTTAAAAAAATAAAAAAATTGCAGCCAATGTCCAAAAAAAACAAACAAAAAACCTTCTGGCAAAATTACAAGTCTGGCTCCTTGGAAGCAAATTACGATGAAGTGAGGGGTGGCTCAAGACTCTGCACTGTGCCCCCCGCATAAAAAAAAGAAAGAAAGATCTTACCGTGAGTGACAGCGCCAGACAGCAGAATGTAAACTTCTTAATATGCGACTTGGTGACAAGGCTGCCAGCGTTCAGCTTGTTGCTGGGATTATTCTACAAGTGAGAGAAGCTCATTAGTGTTCTAGACAAAAAGCAGACTTATTTCTACTGTAAACACTAGCAGGGACAGTCTGAGAATACCTTGTCAAAGGCTGGGTATACTGCTCTCAGTTCAGTCAGCCAACCGTAGGGCATGTGGCCTACCGGGTATGTGGCTGTGAGCACAGCAACGGCCTGGAATGACAAAGACACGACAGCTAGAAGTCATCAGCACATCGGCGCTAGTGCTGAAAATACCACCCGCGCCACACAAGCGGCTAAATTAATGATAGAGGCCTAACAATAGCCGACGCGAGAGGAGCACATGCGTCTCTCACTTTCCCAGCAGCGTTCGGGTTTTGAAAAAGTTTGCGACCGGCCTTGAGCTTGTTATTGTGTCCCGAACAACAATGGGCAGCGAACAGTACAGCCATGGAGGAATGTTTTCACTCAGTGTTATGAAGCCCTCAGTTTCACATGTACATGGTGAATCACCCAAACCACTGGCAGCCAGTGTTGTCAATGATTTCCAGTTCATTCTGGTAAACAGCTTTGTATTGTCTCTAGTAGTTGGGGATCTCTGTAAGCCAGAAAGCTCCAGAGGGAGTTTGTTAGCTTTACATCTGCAGTAACTTGAGGGGGGGGGGGATTAGACTGCGAAAGTCTCTCTTTACGATCCTGTGAAAGCATCGCAACAATTAGCATAGAATAGCATATGAAGCAGTTTGCAGCAAGTTCGTAATTAAAAGAAATACAATAAACACAAGTGATACGCTCACCTCTGTGGCATCACTGGTGCCCTTGAGGTCACGAGACACAAAGAGGTTGACGATGGGTCGACTGATGCGCTGAGTGGCCAGGATGAGGGCGAGAGGCCACCAGAAACTCAGCATCTTTTTGATGGTGGCGTCGCCCTGCAGGGACAGAGAGAGGAGACGTGCTTGAGACTAGTTTTATTATTACGAAACATGCAAAAAAAAAAAAAAAAAAAAGTCAGCACATACCCCCACGTCAAGCCCGCTGGAGTCCGGGATGTTGTCGTGGATGTTGCAGTAGTAACCCAGCCCGACGATGCTGAAACGAACCAAAGCACCCATATACAGCGAAAGTATCGGGATGAGTAAGGGCTCCACACATTCCAGGTTACTGTGCAGGAGAATGGCCACGAAGACGATCTGCGGGAGAGGAGAGCGATCACGTAACACGCTCACGGGTGAATTAAAGTTTGATTGAAAGCGAACGCGGGTGTGTCTCGTCACCTGAGCCACCACGTCAGAGATGGATGCAGAGCCGACGATAACGCTGTACTTGTGCTTCAGAAGGATCCCTGCATGAATCCATGCCTTCAAACAATAAAGAGAGGTCAGCTCGAGACGCAAAGCGGCATTTTGCCCATTTTTCTGATCGCAGCCTGATCGTATATTGGTGTGTTGTAGAAAACAAAACAGAGTTGATTAAAACCCGCCTGGTACGTTTAAACCAATGCTTACCATTGCATCCAACAAAGGGAACGCAGCCAGGTACAAGAAGGCCTTCCTTGTCTTGTGCCCCACAGATTCATCCACATGGTGGAGCTTATTAATAATGTAGTATCCTAAATCTGTGTATGCTGCAGGAGAAAAGGGGAAGGGGGCCACAGGTGGGTGAGAAGAGGTTAATGAGAAGATTTCTTCCCACGCTCGATTGTTTTGTGAAAGCTGCAGTAATGAACTCTTTAGGTCTGGCGCGTACAGACACACAAACACCAAAACGTTGCATTTTTAGGATGCGGTTTAAACACTGTCATCAGGCGTTCACAAACAACCCTTAAACACACCTATCAAGATATGCAGGATGAATGCGATGGCCCCGGCCGCCACCATGCAGAACACAGCCTTCCTCCGGTCCCGCTTGCTGTTGACAAACACCAAGCCCACATTCTTAAAGTCGCTCATTGGGCCGGTGAAGAACTTCATCAGGGAGTAGGCCAGACCGTAGCTGGCCAGCATTTCCACTGCATCCTCTTTGACTGTGGCTATGCCCCTGTTGAGGGCCTGGAAAAGATATGGCATGGAGGGAGGGAGGGGAGAGGAGAGGAAGAGGTGAGACAGCACGTGAGGCATGACCAGCCCGCATGAGCGTGACTTGGTCTAACTTTATCTCTAGCCAGACAGCACCACAGCCCTTAACAGTCCTTCAATAAAAAAAAAATTGTTTTAAAAAGTAAAACACACAGAGGAATATGTGCCTGTCCTTTACAAGCGATCACACACAGTCACCCTGAGAAAACACAACTACAGCTGCTTTCTCTTTTTGCAGGACTCTGTGCTATTTACAGAGCCATTACATAAGCTTAATCCTGACATCTCCAAGCCTCTATGTGCGTGTGTGTGTTTTTAATTCTCACACTATCTGCACAGGCTCTCTGGGGTAAAAAGCAGCCATGAGATCACTCATTTGGCTAAGAAAGGACAGGAAATGTCCAGACAGGAAATATGACAATTAAAGGAAAATGTTGGGTGCGTTTTAATCCGTTCTCTATCATCTGCAAGTGGATCAGATTGGTAAATGGTAAATGGCCTGTATTTATATAGCGCTTTACTAGTCCCTAAGGACCCCAAAGCGCTTTACATATCCAGTCATCCACCCAGTCACACACTGGTGATGGCAAGCTACATTGTAGCCACAGCCACCCTGGGGCGCACTGACAGAGGCGAGGCTGCCGGACACTGGCGCCACCAGGCCCTCGAACCGGCAACCTTCCGATTACAAGGCGAACTCCTAACTCTTGAGCCACGATCGCCCCGATTGACTGATAAATGACAGGAAAGAGGCGTGCTGTTAATAACACTGACAGCTCAGTGCGTTTCACGGCAGCAATGGCGACATTGTTTGTTTTTTTCCAGAATAAAAAAAGGAAGAAGAAAAAAAACATCAGGCCCTTCGTGTGGGTGAGAGATCCGCCTCTTTTGCTAAATAATGTACATAAACCTAATGGATGTCTCGACAGTCACATACACGACACCCCTCACGGCTAAGCTAGCCGCAGTTGAAGCCCCAAACCAGGGGGACTAAACGAGACTCGAAATGACTGGTGTCAGCTCGGGGAAGCGGTCGGTGTTTTCTGGGGCCATTTAAAAAAAACGCTAAATAAATAAAAGATGCTAGTTGACACACCGAAGCACTCTCCCCGTCACAGCGGCGGAGTAATAAAACGGCCGTTAGCCGCCGCTAGCGAAGCCAAAGCTGCGGTGCCGTGAGTCTTCCTACCCCCCTCCCCTCCCGTAACCTGAAAACAAGCCAGCCGGAGCCGTTACCTGTTCTCCGAGGTCGATGGCAACATTGGTGATAGCCAAAGGCACCAAAAAGCGGATGAGAGGCCAGTAAGGGCTGAGAGATGGAAACTCCACCATAGTACAAGCCGGGATGACAGAGCGAGGGGCATCTGCCTCGGTCGATGAGGAGGAAAAAGAAGAAGATTAGCGGCGAGGAGAGGCAGTCGGAGCACCTGTGTTTCTGCCGTCGGAGGGGGGGTTAAGTGGGGCAGCGGCGGCGGGAGGAGCCGGGGCGCTCCGGTAGCGGCTGCGCTTCACGAGGTTGTGGTGCTGCTAAGAGGATCCGAAGGTCAATGGAAATCTCACACCGGCGCATCTTCCTTGCAAATCGTCATCATCAAGGGGGTGGAGAGGAGAGGGGAGACGCGAGGTGACATCAAACAAAAAAAGGAGGGGACTGGGACGAACCGAGGTGGAGATTCGGATTTTTTATTTTATTTTTTTTAAAAAGAAGGACACGCGATAATCCGGAGCAGCTCGGCTGGATTATCAGTTTCCGACAGCGTCGTGTTTGATTTCACTGCGCCTGTGCTGGGGCAGTCCGGCTGCTTTTCGACCCTCCCAGAGGCTGGAACCCACTGCTGCCCGCACGTGGGCCTGGCATCCCGGCCGTGACGTCACCGCCAAGTATAAATCTGGCTTTTTATGACAGCGGAGCACGCGACACACAGGAGAGCTAGCAGCAGGGGGTGGTTCGGTAGAGATGAATAATCAGTTCACAACCGTAAAAGAAAGTAAATCTAACTGGACTCTGGAGGGCAATCACATAGTAAAGCAATCATATACACCTACGCATGTCAGGTGTATCTCCACGAGGAGAGTTTGGTCTCATAAATCCTTCTATGTTGCACATTAAACCTGCTTTGAAGACACTTAGGTTTACGCAGCATAAACGGGTAAACGTACAAAGACATACACTGCCACCTGCTGGACAAAGACATTTTAATGTGCAACTGGATGAACAGGGGTGTACCAACAGCATTCTCATGGGGTGCCACTGGCTCACTGTGTAATATATGGGATGATAATATTAATCGAATATGGTGTTTGCAAACGTAGTCAACATTTGATTCTATTTAATGCACTATCTAGTAGCTAATTAGCAATTTGTTAGTTGTATGATCTGTTGTAGTGTCTAAATATGATTCAAAACAAATAATCACATATAAATTCAATATAATACACTCACTTTCAGAGTGGACCCTTTAGTTACCAAACGTGAGTCCAAGCTTGATCATGTTCAGCAGAATTTTACAGACAAGTTAATGAGCAATTTGTGACAAAACTGATAAGAGGGGAAACATTCCTCTAAACCAGGGGTGTGAAACTTAAGGCTCAGGGACCAGAATAGACTCAGCTAATGGTCCAATCCAGCCCACTGGATCGCTCTGGAAAATGTGAAGAAGAACCCGTCTCGAATGCCAGTCGTACTATACCAAAGTCATTAACTGATTATTTCTTTATAACAACAAAAACTATATATATTCTCTGCTCAGTCTGAACAATGAACTTTCATGAATTTTATCTGTAGTTTTAAATAAAAAATAATCTCTCACTGCAGGATTAAAGCAATAAAAATATGAATGAATCAATATTTGTTATCCAGTAAAATACTGCATATGGTTCTGTGTAAGGAATACCTTTACACACTCTCTCTCTCTCTCTCTCTCTCTCTCTCTCTCTCTCTCTCTCAGATAAAACTGAGGTTATTGTATTCGGCCCTGAAAATCTTAGAAATATGGTATCTAACCAGATTCTTACTCTGGATGGCATTACCTTGGCCTCCAGTAACACTGTGAGGAACCTTGGAGTCATTTTTGACCAGCATATGTCCTTCAATGCAGCTATTAAAGAAATGTGTAGGACTGCTTTCTTCCATTTGCGCAACATCTCTAAAATTAGAAAAATCCTGTCTCAGAGTGATGCTGAAAAACTAGTTCATGCATTTATTACTTCAAGGCTGGATTATTGCAATTCATTATTATCAGGATGTCCTAAAAACTCCCTGAAAAGTCTTCAGTTAATCCAAAATGCTGCAGCAAGAGTGCTGACAGGGACTAGAAAGAGAGAGCAGATTTCTCCTGTTTTGGCTTCCCTTCATTGGCTTCCTGTTAAATCCAGAATTGAATTCAAAATCCTGCTCCTCACATACAAGGTCTTAAATAATCAGGCCCCATCTTATCATAATGACCTTGTAGTACCATATCACCCTATTAGAGCACCTTGCTCTCACACTGCAAGCCTACTTGTTGTTCCTAGAGTATTTAAAAGTAGAATGGGAGGGAGAGCCTTCAGTTTTCAGTGGAACCATCTTCCAGTTTGGATTTAGGAGACAGACACTATCTGTACTTTTAAGATTAGGCTTAAAAAATTCCTTTTTGCTAAAGCATATAGTTAGGGCTGGACCAGGTGACCCTGAATCCTCCCTTTGTTATGCTGCAATAGATGTAGGCTGCCGGGGGATTCCCATGATGCATTGAGTTTTTCCTTTCCAGTCACCTTTCTCACTCACTATGTGTTAATAGACCTCTCTGCATTGAATCATATCTGTTATTAACCTCTGTCTCTCTTCCACAGCATGTCTTTATCCTGTCTTCCTTCTGTCGCCCCAACCGGTCGCAGCAGATGGCCCCGCCCCTCCCTGAGCCTGGTTCTGCCGGAGGTTTCTTCCTGTTAAAAGGGAGTTTTTCCTTCCCACTGTCGCCAAAGTACTTGCTCATGGGGTGTCACATGATTGTTGGGTTTTTCTCTGTGTGTATTATTGTAGGGTGCACCTTACAATATAAAGCGCCTTGAGGCGACTGTTGTTGTGATTTGGCGCCATATAAATAAAATTGAATTGAATTGTGTGATAGGCCTCAGCCTCTATTGATCTTGTGCTCGGGGCATGTTCCTGTGCTGCCATGATTAGTACCTCTGAGCTGTCTTTTTTCAGTCCAGCTTTGTCCAGCCACTGGTTGGATTTCTGGATGCCAGCCACTTACTCTATCTACCAGTGGTACATACCGTGCAGGGGCCTGTCCTTCCATCATGGTTCTTCTCATTGTTCCTCTTCTTTCTCAGGTTTCTGCTCCCTGAAGTATTCTCTAAGCAGGCGGTCTGTTGTGGCCATCTTCGTGATGTACTCAAGTATGTTCGGGTGTTCGTCTCATCCTGGACGGTCGTTTTGACACTGACTAATCCTTGGCCACCTTACTTCCGCTAAGTTTACAGTCTCAGGGAGGTGGACTTGGGCTGAAACCCTCCATGCATGGTCAGGAGCTTCCTTGTCTTGATGTCAGCGGCTTCTATCTCCTCGTTTGGTCAGGTTATTATCCCAGCAGGGCATCTAATCACCGACAGGGCTTGGTCTTCCCATTCAGCTGACTCTTCAGGAGGCTTTGGTGGTTCACACACATGTGATCTTTCTTTTTAAACCTAATCCAATAGTGAGAGGTGCTATGATGTACGGATTGATGACAGTGACAAAAACACAGGGCAGACAGTCTCTGCAATCCCTTTAAAACTAAAGGCTCCTGATAAGGGGGAAACATTTCATTTTATCATATTAATATATTACTCCATATTAAGCTGTCAAATTTGGTTACTTTTTATTTAAACACAGTGTCTTAGTATTTATATTAACAGACTCAGCTTCACTATAATCAGTCCTTTAATTAACTGTGAAAACCTGTAACACAAAGAAAAAAAAAATCTATTTTTGCCACTTTAGTCCAGGACATATGCAGTTAAAAGGAACAGGGCTGTGCGATGTGATGCTTTTTTTTCCGCATGGAAACAGAACCAAACCTTGAGGTCACTTTACTGGCTTTGGTTTAAGGTTTTCAATCATAGTTAATTAGACTTGCTCTCATTGTCTTTTTAAATTCCTCAGTTTTCTTGCTTACTTTGTTTAACCTGTAATGTCAAGACTCGTGACTGCAGCCCTGCCTGAGTAATCCTCAGTCAAAGAACACAAAAGTTGTTTGTGCCTTTGATTGGTGCCTGAGGGAGGCTCTGCGGTGGTTCTAAGAGTTGACACAGCCATTTACAAGCAGACATGCCATTCCCATGCAGCTGTAACTAGAGTCAGATGTTTGCTCATATCTGCAAGTGCACTTTGTATTTGGATTGTCATTACGTCCAGTTGTGTCCACGTGATTCTTCATGATGATAAAACAACTCTGTGGGTTTTTATTTGATAAAACAGTAAAGAAATGTATTCCCAACTTTGTACTCTGACTCATTAAGTGGGTGGGGTAACAAAGGACAGAGTGGTCACCAGGTAAGTCTGAGAATGTGTTTGAGTGTTACTTTGTGAATGCTGCAACCAGGCCTGTTTGCCAGATGGTTTTGCATGGTGGCTCAAAATCTGATGGTACTTTCTTGCTTTCATAATTCTTGGTGTTGGATCAGATCTCCAAACCATGACAGAGCCTCCACTGTGTTTTACAGATGGCCGTAGACACTCACCATTTGACCTCTTTTACTTTATCTGAGTCATTGCTCTTCCATTGAGATCATTTGTGATGAGGCTTTGTTGAACAGTAGAATAATCAAATAAAGGGCCAGATAACAATTTCTAAAAGACATACCTTTCATATACTGACTTTCATTAGGCCTGCCACCTTTTCACTTGTCCTCCATTTGTTTAGTTTCCTCAAACCTTTTAAGGACTTACTGCACTACATGCTGATATATGCTAAGTTTTTACTTATACTGTATCTTTTTGGGAATCACCATGTTGGTGCAGAACATGTCAAACTGTGTTTTCTTTTCTTTTTTCCATATATTCAACTAAAGAAAATGGAAGAAACTGTGTGTTTCGTGACAGGCTGTTAGTAACAAAGTGCCTAAAGAGACAATGCATACATACACAATAAATAGGTTCTTTCCTAAGTTGCCTGTTATGTGTTGACACAATACTGGTTCATCTCTTGAGTTAGGTGGTTCTTTTTATGCTTGAATGATTCAGAGGTCTGTGTGCAGTGGTTTTACAAACAAGAAAAACACTCCTGTGAAACTGGCCGAGTACAAGGGCTGAAAATGAGTGAAAAAGCAACCATTGTCCAAAGAAAACCTTTGAAGGATCTTCAGAAAGCTGGAGAACTAAAAGTCTGGCTCACTGAAAAATGAACTATAAATAAATAATGGGTGACTCGAGACTTTTGCACATTACTGTGTATGAAAATACTGGACCTGGTTTCATTTAGTTCAGGCTGTGGTTTGTTGCTGAACAATTTGGTGACTTTTGATGTGATCTCTGATATAGACATGAAGACAGTCCTTTGACATTTATGTACCTCCTGCGACATTAATTCTGTTACTTGGTAGCTCCTGGGTACATATAAGGGTGATAAAATGTATTTATATAGCACTTTTCAAAACAAACATTATAAAAAAGCTTTACACCCACACACAGTGCAACAAAGTACATAGTCATGTTTAAAAAAGGCAGGCATGGGAAGTGCAAAGGAAAATAAATAAATGTAAAATTATGGGTGCACTGTAAACATAATAGAACTATGCAAGAATTAAAAGAAATGCATTTTCCATACTTAACACTCATTGGTTTTTGAGATTTTGTGCAGTACGATGCTGCAGTTTAGAGACGCTCAAAGCACAAGTGACTAATACACTTTTATGGGCTCTTTTCACACATAAACCTTATATTTCTTTGCTATCAAACCAAATCAAAGTCACCTAAGATGAATTTTAATGTATATTTACAGGAACGAATTTAGTTGTGGTGCATTGAATCGATGTGTCTGGGTTTTAACCTCCCAATGAGCTTAGATCAGTTAGGAAGAGGAGTAAATGAATGGACGGATGGATGGTAAAGTTAAAGTTCGCCCTCTAGTGGCCACATTTGGAGCAGACGAACAGTTCTGAACACTGACCTGACTGAAATAGTTTAAGTCTTGGTCCCAAACTCAACTTATTTTATTGTTTTGCATATATTAGTTTAATAACTTTTATTATTTATTATTATTATCTTTTATTTTAGTCTTTATAACTTATTTTGAATTCGCTAAACTCTCTGTAATTGGGTTTAAACTACCTTACTGTACCTTGGTATTTGCTAGGAAAATATGAAATGGGTGCAGCAATTCGCTATGGCCACCTATATTATTCAACACAGCTTGAACTCGCTTAGATAAGCTTTCTTGTCTTGATTATACTTTTCTGCTTTCATATTTCCATCAATTTTGACAAATTTTTCATGTAAAATTGTCCCTTTGTCTGTGTTAATGCTGACCTGGCTGAATGGAAAGATCCATAGTATCGTATTTTGTCTCCATATAATCTTTTAATACAAGATATCCTTAACTACATGAGCTATCTTGTGCATGTGATGTTCTGATTGTGATTCTGTAACTGTGGCAGGTCTCTGTAAATGACTCTGTGCTTGTTACTCTTTATTAAAAGTTACACAGACTGGTGTTGCTCTCTTTTGTTAAAACTTAAAGACACATGAGCACAAGCTGTTGTTGTTGTTTTTTTAAAATAGTTTTTCAGCTAATAGCTTTTTGGGAACCACCTTGCTGGTGAGGAAATTCTTTTAGTGCCTAAAGATTCAGTTTGAAACTTTGAAACAAGAAAAACATTCCTCAGAAAATGTCCGGTACAAGGACTGGACTGAAAATGAGTGAAAAAGAAGCCAATGTCCAAAGAAAAAGAAGGCCCAGAGAACTATTTCTCACAACAACCTTTAAAAAACAAACAAGAAAGTCCAGCTTCACAGCAGCAAAATATAAATGAGGTTTAGAGGGGTGGCTCAAGACTTTTACACAGTACTGTATACAGCATGAAAAATGTAGCTTCAAATCTACGATAAAGTCTAAGCAAGGCAATGGAAACCTGAGCTTCATCCAACTTCACCAAAATATCTAAATTTAGTATGGAAAAAAATCAGCTGCTGTTGAATGTACAGCGGTCATTAACGTCACTGCATGTTAGTCATGTATTGAAATACACAGAGGGGAACTACATGTTTGACAAAGATAACTGAGAAATGGCTAAACAGTGTCAAATAAAGGTTCATCACTCACCTCTCTCTTCCTCCTCCCCTGTGTTTACATGCCTTTAATCTTTCTTGCAATTCATCACATTCTGACTTTTGTGTGTGTGTGAAAACTAAACCGAACAAGCAAAATGTGATAGCTGGGATCTTTATCACACCTTTATTCACCAGCCACATGAACAACAACTTCACCTCCTTCCAGAGAAGAATTTAAAGCTCCATATGAGGAATTTTGTCAAGCTAGCAGACCCAGTTGTCACTAAAGGTTGCGCACTCACTGAAATGGAGAAATGACCCATTGTCATGTATGCTGCATCCACCTTGCCTAGAGGTAAAAAAAAAAAAAAGCCATAAAGTGCAAAGAGCAGGGAAGCTTGCATTATTCAGACCTTTATAGCTGTAGAAAATGTCATGCTTTTATAAAACCTATCACACAAGAAAGCTAAAGCTGCTGCAATGATTTGCAAGAATGTTACTGAGGTGCAACTTGCACAATCCGGTTTCGGGCGCCATCTGATTGCGCCAGTCTTGTTCGTCAGACAAGAGAGTGAGCGGTCATGAATGCTCACTAGTGTTTCACTCACTATAATTAAAGAACGCTGGCATCAGTTTTGATTTTAGATCATTTAGCAGGAGTCTAAGGTGCTTGGAAAGAAAGCAACTGGACTTCTTTAAGTTTCGTGAAGTTGCCTCACCCCAAGAGGCTTCCTCAGTTCTAAAACCAAAAGGTTGAGAGTCGCAGATATTTAAACTCTGGTGGGAGCCAATAAGTTTCTAGTGAAACCACTGCGATGCCTCCATTAGCATCAACGCTAATGGAGATTTGCCGCGTTAATGCGGTTATGGCGTTAACGTCATTTTAATCGAGATTAATGCTGACAGCACTATTTTAATTAGATAACACCAAATCCCAACAACAGTCACCTCAAGGTGCTTTATTGTAAGGTAAAGGCTGTACAATAACACAGAGAAAACCCCAGCATTCACATGTCCCCCTACGAACAAGCACTTTGGCGACAGTGGGAAGGAAAAACTCCCTTTTAACAGGAAGAAACCTTCAGCAGAACCAGGATGTATAAAAATCCCTCAGATAAACACACTGCCATCCTACATGGTGGTATGATTTATCTATTATTTATTTGCTTCTCGATTACTTTGTATTCATCTGTTGTCTGGGTTTGTTTGAAAATGTCCATGTGAGGAAGGATGGCTCACCTACCTGCACAGCAAATCCACCTTCAGGTTACAAATAAAGTAACCTGAACCTGCACAGGAGTTTGGGTCGTCATTTTTTCCAGTGCAAAAGAAAGAAACAACGACTAAGCCACAAAAACACTGTGGTTTAGCTCTCGCAAGCTACGTCAATAACCATCCGCTGTCACTGTTAATAATTGATGACACAATTAGCTCTCTAGCTGTCTGACACATCTGCTGTCAACTCATTGTTGACTGCTTGGCTGGCAACCTGCTCTCGCCAGCTAAGCTGAACGGATATCGATTTCCCGCCTCGTTCCGAATCATCCTGCTGAATGGCATCCCGGCTGCACGAGAAGAGAAACACATGCTGGATTTATCAGCGCGTCTGCTGTTGGGTTTCTCCAGTTATTTGTGTCAGCCCGTCTCTTTTTAAATCTCTTAGTGCAGTTTTATGCGTCGCGCCGATCAGACTCCATCGGTGTTTCACATCTGTGGATTTTCCTTAGTGTAGAATACAGGATTTTTGGTTTCCTGCAAAGTGACGATGACTTTTCTGTATTATACTACGTCACACAACCCCAAGATCCGATATAAAAGAGAGAACAGAACTGCTGTTAGATCCACATTGTGGACATTTTAGACTATGTCTTCACAGCCAATGTTAAACACACCAAGTGACCTTAAATTGTACGATGGTGTGAGTAGCTTTCTGTGTTAGCTCTGCAGTAGACTGATGACCTGCCCGGAATAGGCTCCGGTCTGTGTGATCCCAAACTGGATAAATGGAAGAAGATGGATGGATGGATAATGAACAAATTGCATTCATTAACTTTACGACCATTTACTGTGCCAGCGTTTTGAACTGAGCTAGCTGTATTAAATTTTTTTATTGATTTTCAGCATGAATCATGTAACCAAAACTGTAAAATGTAGGCAAGTGAAGTGAAGTCCAGGTAAAGGTTTATACTAAAGGAAATGCTCCAAGTTTCCATCAAAGCTTAAACTCCACACAGATGTCAACATCCCCGCCTCTGCTGAACGCGCTGCACGTGAGAGTGAGCAGATCAGAAATGAGGTAAGCCCAGAAGAGCAGGATGTGGGTCACAAGAAGGAGACCAGTTCTCACGATTAATTCAACAGTTAGAGTAAATGAGGCGTCTGTGGCTAGCACCTGAGCCGCAGACACCTCCACTTATACTAGACTGTATATCTAATAGACCCAGGGCTCCCCAGCTTTAAAAACAGACTGAAATATTTGCTCAAAGACTCACAGACTCGTAAACATCGATGGCTGTTTTTTGTTGTTCGAGGCTTATGGCCGTGCGGTTGTTCTATCATTGACTTTCCGTGCGTTATTTTTGTGATCTTTTGCATGTAACCTCCCAAGGGACTGTAGGTGCAAATTAGCTTTATGCTAACTCTGATACAATAGATCAAATATAACCAGATAGATGAATAAATAAATAACCTGGCCACTGGAAGAATTGAAGAAGCATATTTTTTTTCACTCTGAGTACATAAAAGAGAAATCATATGAAAATATGAGAAATTTCTGGGAGGGCAGCATTGGACTGAATAAATTCATCAGGGAGGCTGGCTCTGTGACTGGCTGCACAACGGGCACTTTTGGAGATGAGGTTACTGAACAAACTGTCATCCATCATGGATAATCCTGACCACCCACTGTCCCACTTACTGGACAGGTCACCAGAAAGCACCTTGGCTAACAGATACGAGGACAGATAGAGGAAAGCTTTCATACCTCATGCAGTAACTCTATAATGCGACACAGAGTCATCTTGTATGTCAGCCCTGCACTCTCACAACATGTGAACACACATTATGATTCCTTACTGTACTGTCCACTACGCGTCACACTGTTTTATAGAGAGCCACTTAATGCCATCTAATGTTTGCTATTCTATTTTTTGGGTTTTTGGTTTTTGTTGCTATATTTATTAAGCTATTAAGATTTTTAAGATCAGGTAACACCGTCTAAGGTCGTACCTTTAAAACGCGTGGGGATTGGGCTTGTGGACATCTCTTCCACGGTCTCCACACTGTAAAGACACCAGTGACTCTTGTAAAAAGCAGCTGAAGACATTTTTTATAGACAAGCGTTTAATTAAATTGTTGTTTAAGTAGCATTTTGCTTTACACTGTTGTGATATCTTTTATTTGTTGTTTTATTGGGGAGAACTTTGTGATTTTTTTCTAAAGGAGTACAACTTCTGTGCTGTTGCAGTGTATTTCCTGGCTTAAGGTGACCTCTATAAATTCTGCTTGATGTTTGCTCACAGATAATAGATACTAGTAAACACAATTCAGGATCTAAAGGCAGATATTAGCCATTATATTGCAGAGATGATACCCCAAGAAACCAACATTTATACAAAGACAGATGCACAAAAGAACCCATATTTATACCACATCTAAAGTGCTTACCTGAGAATTTAGGTTTGGATTTATGTAATATCTGTGAAGTGAGGTGACAAACTATTACAGCATAAATCATGCAAGCATTCAGGCCCACATCCACACCTATGGCCAGTCACCATAATGTGCATGTGTTTGGTCTGTGTGAGCAAGCTGGAGACAAACGGTGCAGGCACAGGGATGATGATGAGCTGTTAGCACTTCATCTGCAGTGTTATGGCTCCATTTCCTTAAGTTTAGTTTCTTTGTAACGTAGAAAAACTGAGATGCATTATTGTCCTTAAGCCACTTAAGGTTATAGTCACCAGTTTGACCAGGTTAGTCCACTTAAGCTCAAAATGGGCTGATGTTGTTTACATTACATCTATTTTGTTTTATGGTGACATTACAATAACTTATTAGTTTTTTATACTAAAAATAGGCAGATTTCTTAGTATTAAAGTAATAGTATGAGATGTTAAGGCTAAAAAATACTCCAGATTCAGATTAACATAACCACCTCACTTTCAGAAAACTAGGCCTGGACCTGGCAGACCTGCCATCCTCAAATTCAGACTCTTTTTGGGGAAAAGCGATTTTTTTATATCAACCTTTTGCAGCTGGAGATGATGAAGAAGTAGTTTATTAGTTTTTATGTGTTTCTTTGTATACTTTGATTGAGTTTAAAAATGAGTTACTGCTAGCTTAATTCACATGGTGTCAATAAAAGCCCCTGGTCATGTTACTGTTGGTAGGATTTTGATGCGATATCAATGAGAAAGCATTAAGCAGCATTGCTGTAAGCGTAGTATTTATTGGTATAATAAACAAGAACCGTCAGGCATTGTTTTTGTATTTAAGGTAGCAGAATGGTAGTACGACCGTAAATGACTTGAAGTGTTGGAGTAAGCTATAGCTAAGAGCCTCACTGTAATTTCCCCTAGGCAGACAACCTTTTCGGTTATTTGAAACACGTAACGCTTGTGTTGCAGGTTCTTGCCAGTTGTGCTAGTTTGAAGGGATTCAGGTGTAGCTCAGAAGGTAGAGCAGGTCATCTACTAATGGGAAGGATAGTGGTTGGTGGTTTTGTGTGAATGTTAGAGATGCAGTAGTTAGGCATAGAAAAAAGTTGCATAGATGGAATTAAGGTAGAGCAGAAAAACGCTATTTAAGAATCGGTCTATTTACCATTTTAGTTATGTGTCTGATTTAAGCGTTTAATATTTAAACCTGATATTCAGGTTTAGAAAAGGATATTTAAAAAAGAATGACATAAGGTGAATTTAAACATTTTCAATTGAACATGACCTTCTGCATAATCTTCGTTTGTGTTTAAGCTGAACTTAATCATGTCCTCTTAAAGCAATGGGACTACCTGCGTTGGCTTTTTTTTTTTAAACATATAATTATAATTAATTGTATTTTACTTTTAAGATTTAAACAGCTGAGTTTGTGAGTTGCCATTTCATTTTTTAGAGTAGACAATGAAAAACTGTGCATATCTCTAAAAACTCATGTCAGATGTTTGAGTCTGTTTATCAGTTTACCAAAGCCAAACTAGATTGGATTCTCTGCCCTCGATCCTCTGCAGGTTATTCCATGTCAGTCAGAGTCCATGGAGGAAGTTTAACCAGAAAGAAAACACACACACGCACACACACACAATCAAAACCTCTCCTGAGCTTTCACTTATCACAGGAAACCATTCCAGCCGCTCTCAAAGCTTCCCTCTGTGTCTCCATGCAGGCGCTCTCAAACACGGTAACACAAGAAACATCCGGAGCCGATAAACGCCACGACCATAACGCCTGAACCTGGTGGTTATGATCGCTATCCTCCACAAGCATCCCACAGCGGGGAAAGGAGAGGCGTGAGAGAACGGATGAAGGAATGAGTATGAAGGGAAGGACGGAGGGTGTAGTTTCAACTTGGGGATTTTCTTTGCTTTCCCCCTCCTCTTGTCTCCTTTGTCTTTGCTTATGTGGTTTCTTATACATTATTTAATGAAAAAGGAAAAAGTATACTCGTGTAAGTGATGCTGCGGGGTTATCTATTCATTTAAATGTAAGGCCTCACAGTGACACAGCGTCCATGGCGAAGTGTTTAATTAGTTAAGTGTAACTTAGATCAAAACGAAACGCTCAGAATTCAGTCCAGACGTTTCAGCTCCACGGCCCCGACTGATTTCAAACAAACTGAAAATAATTTGTTATGAAGGGGAAAAAGCTGCAGTGATGATGTCACTAAACACATAATCACAGATCGTTTTCATTAAAGAGGTCTTTTATGTTATAACCAACAGGACTCTGTTATATAAGAAGTGTTTAAAAAAGAGTAAAAGGGCCGTTTGCAGCAGTAACACACTCAGAGCTGCTGTCCTGGATTGATAAAAGTGTGTTTTTAAAAAGTGCAAATTGCACCATGTAATTCAATTTAAATGATTGTATTTTCAAGCACAAAACTCCTTCACCGTTTATGCTTTTGTCGTTTCCTATAATTGCTGCTTGTGTCCACAGCCTCGTGTTTTAAAATGCTTCTTAATGTCTGTCATGCGTAATGAAATACACACTCTGCTTGAGTCCAACTCATTGCTTTAGCAATTTGTTTAGCAGGATGTCTGACAACAGTAAGAGAGAAAGAGGGTGGAAAAGCCTACTGAGCATTTTTAACCAATTAACTTTGTCAGAATGGCAGGAGCTGGTTAAATTAAATATCAAATTGCAACCGACTTCGTCAAACACAGTGCATTGCTAATTAAATGTGCCATTTACTGCTTCTCCACGACTCTATTTTTTAATGAAGTGACCCACTAACCCCAATAAAGATCTGCACCAACCCACTGAATTGGGCTATTTTGTCCCTGACCCTTTTATAGTTTAACTCACTCGACCCTGTTTTTTTCCCTTTCAATTCATAAAAAAAATAATCTTTGTTCACGCATGATTGCAGGATTTGTGAGGTTTGTGGTCACCTGTCTCAATCTGTAACCTTCCACCCACCTAGCTGCTGTCTGCTCCTGCAACGCTTCAAACAGCAGAGGGCGCTCTAAGCCCGTTAATCTCCATCGACAGCTCCTGTTACAACGGGATAGATCCATCCATCTGATTCCTTTAATTGCTTCCTTCCTGTTGTTAATTGGTGCCAATCTGTCCAAACTCAGCGCTGCATTACGCAGTCTGCAGGATTTGTATTGGACATTTTCTCTGTGAGTCTGTGTGTATTAACTCGAACTCCAAGATTTTAATTCTTCACCGAGTCCATGTTGTAATCAGCTGTTTGAACCGGTTCAGAGCTGTCAGTGTCTGCGGCTCCTGCTGCACCTGTGAGCTTTTATTGCGAAATCAAAAGGCACAAACTGCGCAAAAGTACGCGGCACTTGCCTCATTTTTACACATTATTGCACATTTACAGTTTAAAAAAGGATTCCTGCTGTTATGTATTGTTTTGTTTTTTAAACAATATAATATAGTGTAAGGCCGTAATCCGGATCTGTGGAGTGATTATTTAGGGATTGCCGTGTGTGCGCTATGACGCTCAGTGTTTGCGTATATTTCTGGCGCAGTAGTAGTAAAATAACTCAGCCCAATTATCTGCCACTACTACATGCATTAGTATTTTCTCTATGCAGTCAATGAAAGCACTACTCTACTCCACTCTGACCCCTCCCACTTGCAAAAAAAAAAAATAGACCCATCTCAGAGAAAGAGGGCAGAAAATATGCAAAGATGCATCCACGGCGTACTTTGGACGCACGCGATTTTTACTTGACGCAAACGGCTGAATAATTGCGCTGATGGGCAGAGGCTGATATCGGGGGTGCTGTGTGTTGTGTTGTAGTAGGAACGCTCTCGCGGATGGATACAGACAGAGAGAGTGCGAGATGCGGTTTACTTTATCGCGCGGTGCTCAACTCTCAGCTGCGATTCTGACTGTGCTGATGACAGAGTGCGCGTCGCTCTTGCCGGCTCGCCTCTGCAGCCTTTTAACTTCACATGCATGCTTCACCCGCAGGCTGACAGACAGCCGCCGTACCGCCTCTGTGGAAGGATTTACTGTCACTGCCGCACTGGAATAACTTTGCTGCTCCCTCGTTTTTTTACATTTTCCTCCTCTTTTTGCGCCACTCGGCTCGCTTTTTTTTGCTCCCGTCTTTCGCCTACAGTTGAAAATCTGAAAGGTAAGGGTGGGGAGTGGGTTTGTGGAGCTTCGGTATGAGTATGATGACTGGAACAGTTCAGTGAAAGTGTGATTTATTAATTTTTTTCCTCACTCCGTCTCTTGCATTATTTAAATTACAATCCCGGTTAAGCACCTGCAGCAGTGGTGCATGCATGCATGCAAGGCGTGCACAGAGAGAGAGAGGGGGGGGGGGGGGGGAGGTGTCGATGTTGTCTTTTTTTTTTTTTTTTTTTTTGGAGGGAGTTGACCATGAAGCGGTTGCTTACACTCGGTGTTGCGGGCAGGGTCACGCTGTCTGCTCTCTGCTGTGAATCGACTAATCGCTCCGTTCTGTTTTCGCCAGCCTCGCCGTGAGGAGAGACGAAACCAAACGCACCATGCCGCGGAATCCAAGTTTGGCGAGTAAGAACTACGACTACGACTACCTGCAGCCCTATTTCTACTACGACGACGAGGAGGAGGATTTCTACCCTCAGCAGTTTCAGCCTCCGGCACCCAGCGAAGACATCTGGAAGAAATTTGAACTGCTGCCGACCCCTCCCCTCTCCCCGAGCCGCCGGCCGTCCCTGTCCAGCCTCGACCTTTCCATCGCGGATCAGCTGGAGATGGTGACAGAGTTCCTCGGGGATGACGTGGTCAACCAGAGCATCATCTGCGACTCCGACTACTCCCAGACCTTCCTCAAGTCCATCATCATCCAGGACTGCATGTGGAGCGGCTTTTCCGCCGCCGCCAAGCTGAAGAAGGTGGTGTCCGAGCGGCTCGCCTCCCTGCACGCCGCCCGGAAGGAGTCTGCGGCCGGTGACGGCGCAGAGCTCGCCGGCCCCGCGGCTGCTGCCGCCGCGGCTGCCGCCGCCGCTACTGCGGCTCTTCCTGCGTGGAAGCTGAACAGCAGCTACCTGCAAGACCTGAACACGTCTGCGTCGGAGTGCATCGACCCCTCGGTGGTTTTCCCGTATCCCGTAGCCGAGACGCCCAAGCAGAGCGCAGGGACCCCGCCTAGCAAGGATTTGGGACTGGACACGCCGCCTAACAGCAGCGGGAGCAGCAGCAGTTGTAGCGATTCAGGTGAGCTCTTATATATATATATATGCCTGGGGAGGCACACCCCTCAGTGCAATTAGGGATTTTCTTTCTGTTGGCGGGGACATGCATGACATGACTGAAATGAGGCACATTCTTGCTTTTCATTCACACGAATTGCAGGCAGGAAGGTGGATCCTGCTGCCACTTCCACCCCATGTCATGCAGTAGACTGCTGTGAGATTAGCTGGAGGGAATGGCTGCATGTTAAGCAATCAACTGATGTGGCAGAGAGGGAAAGCCTGAACGGACTGCAGAGATGTTTTTAGAGGAGGATGTGGCAGCAGAGTGTGTGACTATGTTGTTTTTGCTCTTTTGCAGAGGAAGAGGATGAAGGTGATGATGATGAGGAGGAGGAGGAAGAAGAAGAAGAGGACGAACAGGAGGAAGAGGAGGAAATCGACGTGGTCACTGTGGAAAAGAGGCAGGTGGTGAAACGGTGCGACTCCAGCCCGCTGGAGACCAGGCATCCCAGCCCACTCGTGCTGAAGAGGTGCCACGTCTCCACCCACCAGCATAATTACGCCGCCCATCCATCCATGAGGCACGAGCAGCCGGCTGTCAAGAGGCTGAAGCTGGAGAGCAGCGGTGGAGGTGCCAGCAGCCACAGCAGGGTCCTCAAACAGATCAGCAGCAACCGCAAGTGTTCCAGCCCGCGAACGTCGGACACGGAGGACTACGACAAGAGAAGGACTCATAACGTGCTGGAGCGCCAAAGGAGGAACGAGCTGAAGCTGAGCTTCTTCGCTCTGCGGGACGAGATCCCCGAGGTGGCCAACAACGAGAAGGCGGCCAAGGTGGTCATCCTGAAGAAGGCCACGGAGTGCATCTACAGCATGCAGTCGGACGAACAGAGACTCCTCTCTCTGAAAGAGCAGCTGAGGAGGAGAAGCGAACAGTTAAAGCAGAGACTCGCACACCTGCAGGGTTGCCGTGCTTAAACTTTGAATCATAAACTTTTTTTTTATTTTTTTCTCAAAATAAAAGTTCATTACTTGGGGGTTGGGGGGGGTTGGGTGTGTACAGTTGTTGCTGCATGCAGATGCAAAACGGATTAAGTTGTTTTGGAATCTGGTTTGATTACAATGTAAGAAGAAAAAAACTGCCTCATCTGATGAAGATATTTAAAAGTTTTATTTTATTAATAAAATGTTTAAAAATGTGGCTCACACTGTTGAAAGCCTGAACTTAAAATATGGATTTTTATGTTGTTGTTTTTTCTTGTTTTTTTTTTTTTTTTTTTTTGTACATAATTAATATTTCCTAAGAAAATGTATTTTTGGATTGCAATTGTCTGGATGTTCAGACCCACTGTTTTTGTTTTTTTTCATTATGTTCATAGATTCTTTTTCAAATATAAAACAAAAACCTGTTTCTTGAGCTTGTCTCTCATTCTTCACCACCATGACTAGCCACTCGGTCACACCTGAGTAGGGGGCGTCCACATGAATACATTAGAAAGTGAGTGGTTGGGTAGAAAACTTATCTGAGCGTTATAAAACTTTGAGTCACTCCTCTTCCTCTGACTGATGGAAGGTAAGGGTCAAAACCTAAATAAGAGTACACGCTGTGTAAAAGTCCTGCTGCAGTGAATTTTAAGTGAAATCTGCATAAATGGTTTTTTAAAAAAAAAAACGTTGATCACGTGTTTTGTGCAGAAAAGAGGGAATTCCTCTTCATACTTAGAAGAAGCCACCTCAGCTCCTTAATACGAGTCCCGGATGCTTGTGGAAGTGCACAGAAAGGTGGGAAGCTGCATGTCATGTTTAAACGCAGGTATAGTGAAGCTGTCTTTTAGATGAGGGCTGGTGCATTAAACAGCGCATCTGCGATCACATTTCTTAAAGTAGCACACTAATAAAAGTGTAGCACGGGAACTCGAAAGCTCGTTTATAATCTAAAACCACAGATAATTAATATATAGATATAAATATACGTTATATCTTTATATTTAAATGTAATATGAACTGTCTACGTTGGAATAAATGAATAACGAGGTGAAATTTATCTAGTTAGACCGTGGTAAAACCCCACCTGTTCCACTGTTGTCTCGAGCGGCTTTCCAGACTCGACGTGACGTCACACACGCCGTATCCCGAGCGCTCCCCCGCCCCCCCCACCTCTGAGCGCGTGGTCCTGGTCGCGAGCACATGGAAGTGAGGTTTGAGATTTGTGTCTGAGAGACGCGCGAGCGACTGTCGGGAAAACGGAATATAAAGTGAATTAAAGAAGCAGCCCGAGCAGCCCGGTAAGAGCTCCCCGCGCCCTGCGTCCATCTCTGCTTTTATATATTAAATGCTTATTGTTATTTTTTGAATTTAGGTGTGATAATAGAAGAAAGTAAATGTCATTCATGGTTCAGCCTGTCTTGTGAAAACTTAATTTAAAGGCGAACGGGATTTCTGGAGGTTTTAATTTGCTATTAATGGGACAAAAACAAAAACTATTGTTCTCTGCACAAGTGTTATTTTCGTCTGGTTTTTCTATTATCTGTCCAACTCCTGCAGTTTTGGGGCTGTGGGATGTTTGAAGCACGTGTTCTGTGAGTCTATTGTTGTTTCAGGTGACCACACTGATCACATGCTTTGTTTACCTTGTTTGCTTCAGCTCAGGTTTTGTACTTGTGAGCCTTTATTCTCCATGGAGTGCTTGCTTCCTGCGTGGCTTTATGTTTGCTGTCAGTTTGATGGTACAGTTGTTATGAAGGACAACAAAAGGCGTCTGTGATTGCTTCATGTATATAGGCGTGGGGGGTCCTGGATTTAGGGGCTGTTTTGTGCATCAAGTGGAGAAGTTTCTGAGCCGTATTGTTTATGTTCCTGTTTGTGACTGCACATAAAGGCAGTTTTAGGCTGTGATGGTGGAGCAGCATGTCTGAGGCATGAGGTGCAGCCACGCTGAGACATAGGGAGGACCACAAAAGATGGGATTAGTGTGGATTCATTGTGTGGGCTTTCCTGAGTGGGCAGGGCTGTGTGTTGGGGTGTTGAAGATCTCATGCACTCACCCTGCTGCTGTCCAGAAAAACACCACATCCCTGTTAGAATAAAGGTCCTCGTATAATTTCTGTGTGTTATGCTTTGGGAATCGGCGCCCATGGCGTGGTTTTGGTGTGAAACGGGGTAAAAGTAGGCTAGATTTCATGAGTATTTGTCCTGCCTTGGTTAAAAATAACGGCCATTTTAAGCCACGTTCCTGTGGCTGTATTTCAGCGTGCAGTTCGAATCTGCCACACGCACAGACGTTGAGGTTTAGCCCAGTTTTATTAAAACCCTGATGCCTTTTCACCTGCGTATCACAAAAATGATGCCTAGTGGGTGTGTGAGGATTCAAATGGTTCACAGTGTTTAAACTGGATCACACAGATGTGGTGTTTCAGAAATTTCACAACACTGCTGGCTTAACTCTGCAACAGTCTATCCTTGAGTTAAAGAATATGACTCTTAAACGTTTGTAATAAGGCTACACTTGTCTTAAAGGACACCTGTTGCACTCATTTTCATTCTTTGGAGTCACAAAGAGTCACTTTTTATTTTCAGTTCAGAAAAACCCTTGTCTATCTCCTATTAGCCCTTTACAAGCTCATCACTGAACGCTCCATCTGAAACAAACTCCTTAAAATCCAACAGTTTTCTGATTGGCCAACTTAGGGGCTGCCTACCGAGGGGCTGCTGCCTGAACTTTCTGACTGTCCTCTATCTGTAGAAATCCATTATTTAAAGCACTACTGAGATTTTATTTTCCTTTAAAATACAACACAGTAGGTTTAACAGGAAAAAAAGGCCTTCCTTAACTCAGTTTCATCACAAAGTCTTGTATTCTCTAACCTGCCTAATAATGATAAAGATTGTGAAGTTATAGTGTAATAAAGCTCAGAGAGTACTAATGTTTAAGAATAGATAGTAATAAAGTAGTGGGAGTAAAAAAAACCCAAACATTAGCATTTATGTTTCGAATAGTCAACCAATCATTCATACCTGGGTGGGAGTGGGCTGTATATAATAAGCCACACCGGTTCAGCTGCTTGTGTCTGTCTGGGTTCTCAGCCATCCAAGTCATGGTAATCCAAGCAACATGGAAAGAAAAGTGGTGGGACTTGTTTAAAGCCCCTTTTCTATTAGAACCTACTCAGATTGACTTGCTACAGTGTCAATGGAAAATTGTACTTAGTAGTCAGTATAATCTTTTAATGATATAAGTTTGCATATGGTAGAATACTGCATCTAATCACTTGTGTTTAGAAGTATATAGTTGGTGGCATATTGAAAGAATGTCTCATCCTAGGAGGTCTGTAACATTCCAGGGTGTTCTGGCGTTCACCCCCACATCCTAGGAGCATGGAAAAGGTCGTACCTTGTCTTATTGTTTTACGGTAGGATTAACGTAGCTATGTCAGTTTTAGTCTAAGTGCTTTTTTACATATAGATGAACTGTTGGATTTTCCAGACCAGCAGGTTAAGGGAAGTCGTTTATGGGGTCACACTCTGACACACTCTGACACACACACACACACACATTCCAATGTAAGGAACAAGCACCCACTGAGGTAGAGCTGGGCGATATATCGAGTTTTTAAAACATATCGATATATTTTTATACGAGATATAAGATGTGACAATATCCTTTATATCGATATAGTCTATGTTACGTTATAATTATAGTTGTGGAGCCGCAAGTTTGCCTCTCTTTCGTCCACTTTTGTCTCTACGCAACGTTACTCCGCCTCGCCTTCACTGAAGACAACTCCCCCTCCTACCCCATCGCTTCACGTGCAGGCAGCGACAAGACGGACACGGCAAATCTCCGTTAACGAGTTACTGCGCATCGCCCCATGCGTGGGGCTGGACGGCGTCAACGTGCTAACGAGCTAAACATGCTAACGAGCTAACCGCGCTAACGAGCTAACAGCGCTAACCCTAAAATCCTTTCATTCTCTCAAAAGTTGATAGCGCGCCTTATGTATGAATTCTGGTTGTGCTTGGTGGCCACGAACCGATTTTATGTGGTACACGGCGCTCAGCAATCTGTCAAAAATGTTTGAGTACGACTTTGGTAAGCTACGGAGCTGCACCGCTTGATAGATTGTCGGCGCATTACGGCTACCGAGGAGCTTCGCGGAGTGATACGTACTGTGCATCAACGTAATATTACCGTATTGTGTGTGTATAAGGACCATAAATGGCACCTGTAAGAGACGTGGTTATGAAGCGGATTTCAAACTCCAGGCTGTCAGTCACGCAGTACAAGTTGGGAACAGAGCAGCTGTGAAATCTGTCTGTCTTTGTTATTACGCTCAGCGTCTTTTAGTTTACATTTTGACTGCACAATTGTGAGCTCTTTGTTTAGCACAAAAACAACCTTGTTTTCTTTTATTTATGGAGCATTATTATTTAATGAATGCTCATAATTTAATTTTGAGTAATTTTTCATGTACATCTGTGCTGTATGTTAATAAAAGTGCCTGTGTGACATCTGGGACACAGCTTTGACTAAGAACTCTCTTTTTGTTCTTACTTTATGGCTTAAAAAATATCGAGATATATATCTTATATCGCCATCCAGCTAAAAAATATCGAGATATGAATTTTGGGTCATATCGCCCAGCCCTACACTGAGGTATAAATAAAGACCGGGGCAGTCTCTCATTTGGTTAGTCTCTGAACCTCACTTTTGGTGTGTGAGTCCTGGTGACTGCCCTTGCTAGCAAGAAAATCTGTGTGTTTCTCCTCTCTGATTCTCTGCTGAAGAAGTGTTTTAGAATATATCTCTTAACACACAGTTTTTAGGGTTTTTCCATTAGGTCATATTACTGGGTACCAGGTACTAAATTAATACCTGCACAGCCGGGTTCCAAAGCGTTGTGAGCAGGTACTAAAATATGACGTCATCAGACTACCACCAATGCCAATTGCAAGCCACAGATTGGCTGGTCAGTAGCAGCCCTCAATGAGTTCACAAAAATAAAAACTGCCATTTTTTAAACCGGGCAGCGAGGAAATGTCTACAAAAAACAGCAGCGAGGTTTGACGAAATGCCGCAGACTGAACAGCAGGTATATCGTCCCCTCGATGTCCACCTTTGTTCTAGCATTCATGTTGCATACTAATTAAGTCACGGGACGCTCGGCCGCGTTGCCGACCACGCACATTAGGTGGTACTAGATTGTAATGGAAAACGAGTCGATCTGAGTAGGTACTAATGGAAAAGGGGCTTAAGTTTCCTGAAGAAGTTTGACCTCTCATCTGAGAAACCTCTTTAGTTATAAGACCAAGAGAAGTAAGATGGCCTAAAAGAAGGTTGAAAGAAGTCATCTATGTCCACTGTGAACAATCAGCCTTGAACAGGTTGCTTATGACACCAGCTGTCTGCCATCTACAGCCCAGTTTTTAGATCCACTCACATCTTGCATCAGCATGATCAGTCATATGATGGGGTGAGGCAAGGTCTCACACTGGTTTCACCCAAAACTCATGCGATGAGGCACATGATTAATAATGAGCCAAAGACCCTCTTAAGGGGCAACTCCCACTATTGCTCAAATATCTGGAACTCTCCACCATTTGATCTTAGAACTGAAGAAGCTTCTCAGATGAGCGGTGAAACATCTTCAGGAAACTTAAAAAAGTCCAGCCGCTTTTCTTTCCAAGCTCCTTGTTAAGACAAACATCTAAAGAGACAATCTCCATGAGGAGAATGGGCAGACTGATTGGAGCTGCAGAAGAGCATCTCTGAATGCAGAAAATGTCGATCATTGAAGCAGATGGGCTACAGCAGCAGAAGACCACAATAGATGCCACTGTCAGCTAAGAGTTTAGATTTAACAAGGGCTCAAAATGGGACAATAAAAGACTGGAAAAATGATGCTGCAGTGTTAGGATGGGAGGGTCAGAACTTACTTAATGTAAATCACATAAAATCATGGATCTACCCTGACTTGTATCAACAGTTCACGTTGCTGCTGCTGGTGTAATGGTGTGGGAGATATTTTCTTGACACACTGAGTAAAGTTGCTTTCTTGAACATTACAGTGAGTTCACTGTCCTCAAATAACCTCCATAGTCACCAGATCTCAATCCATTACACCACCTTTGGTATGTGGTGCAGCAGGAGATTTGCATCATGAATGTGCAGCCGACAAATCTGTTGCAACTTTGTGATGCCATCATGTCAACATGGACCAGAATCTGACGAAGCTTTTTGGATGAAGAAGGCAGTTCTGACAGCAAAAGTGGGTCCAACCTGCTACTAGCAAGTCGTACCTAATGAACTGTCTAGGAAATGTATCTGCTGTAATATATATATATAAAGATCCAGCCTCAGAAACATGAAACGTAGCTGCTGACATTTGTTTTAAAAGATGTGATTTCTGTCGAATATGAGTATCACCCTGAGGAAGTCAGATTCAAAAATATTTCCTATTCCTCGAGTAAGGAATGGAATTTCATTTGCATTGCTATAATTACATCAGCTCTTGGCTTGTCTGACACACTGAGACCTTGTACCTCTCACTGGAGCTGTTTTGCAGTAAACGGTGTGTGTGTTGGACTGTAACTTGGAGACCTGTGTGATTTCCAGCCAAATTCAAAGTGAGCCAAACTCCACTGCAGCAACTGCACACATACTTAGAGGCCCAGGGATGCACAGAGGTCTGCTGTTATGTAATCTGTGTTTTTCAGTCTTGGAAACTGGAACAGATTAAAGTAAAGCAGCTGATTCTCCTGAAAACTTTACTTTGCTGCCAGATTCGGCTTTTCTCTCACTTAACGGCATGGTTATTATCAGATGACATCACCTTCCTCTTTGGGAGTGTGCAGCCCTGTTTGCATTTTCTCTTTCTGTGTTGTCAGTGTGTTTTGATAGGCACCGAGACTGTTTAGAAATATGTTGATGAGAAATATGAGTCAGGCACTAGATGCAGCATCCATCTAACTGTAAAATAGTAAGCAATTTAGCCATCTTACTGACGTTATCAGTGGTGCCAAGAACAGTGTTTTCAGACCACATTTTTTCAGTAATGTGGAGCCATTACTCATCCAAATGTAATGAGATAGCATGAGTTTCCTTCCATTAGTTGTTAGTTATTGCTTGGTGATATTAATTGTGTGTTCACATGGACTTCTCAATGAACAATGATGCCTCATTGGTATTTGTTGCACCTATTTTTAATATTTGTCAGCATAGTTGAGGTGGCTAAGCTATCATTATAATATCATTTCATTTCTGTGTTTTTTACTGCGTTGCAGCTTATCCTTAAATGGCAAATGGCCTGCATTTGTATAGCGCTTTTCTAGTCCATAGGACCCCAAAGCGCTTTACACTACATTCAGTCATTCACCCATTCACACACTGGCAATAGCAAGCTACATTGTAGCCACAGCTGCCCTGGGGCGCACTGACACATTGACACACTATCCTTCTCTGTATATAAAAGATGGAAGTGGCATCCGGGGAAAATGAAGCCTACATAGAAGTTCTTTAAACCGAGTTATTTTAATGTCAAACAGAAGGGCCACTCCTCAGATTGCAAGAAGGAGAGTTGCTCTTGTATAGACGTTTATGGGAAATGGCCATTGTGGCTCCCTTTCTCTGTGACCTCAGTGAATACTTTCATGATTACTTTATGGATTCAGTTACTAGTTTTAGGTCTTTCTAAATAAACATAAAGTCCATTTTGTAAATTATCAAATTAAAGGCAGCTGGATTCTTCAGAGTATGGTCATTAGCTCACTGAATTAAAAGTACAGTGTTGCAGTGGTAAATGGAGTCTTCTTCACACACTAAGGTTAATTATGGAGTTCCACAGGGTTCCATGCTAGGACCTTTTCTGTTTATATTATAGATGTTTCCCTTAGGCAGTAATCATTCGAAGTTATAGCATACATTTTCATTACTATGCAGATTATACCCAGTTATCTGTCCATGAAGTCAGATAACACACACCAATTAGTTAAGCTGCAGAAATGTCTTAAAGATATAAAGGTTCATGGGAAGTCCCTCAGGAGCCTAAATCTATTGCAGCATAACTCCGGAAGGATTGAGGGTCACCTGATCCAGCCCTAACTATAAGCCTTCTCAAAAAGGAAAGTTTTAAGCCTAATTTTAAAAGCAGAGAGTGTCTGTGTCTGAAATCCAAACCGGGAGCTGGTTTCAACAATTACACCGTTAATTCTTGCAAATGACAAGGACACAGCTTTCCTGTCTTTACGCTGACACATACTCTGTGACTGAGACGTTATAGTAAAAAGGAGGTCCGGTTTTAGTCATGCTGAACTGACCAGACTGAAAACTTATAGCAAACATACAGAAAACGTACTCTTACGTCCGTGCTCTGCACATTCTTCTGTGATTTGAGCCATGACACAACATAATATATACAAAACATAGATCCACCAGGGTCACTACAGTTTTATCCAGATAAGTACAAAGTTTTACCACATCGATAGTAGTTTATTGGTCATCTTCTTAATAATTTTACTGTTGCTGGCAGATTTGAGGTCAGTGTCCTTAGAAAGGAGTGTTGTGGGGTGCTTTCTGCTGTGTCTGGCTGTTATGTAACAGTATTGGTCACTCTAGGAAGTGATGTCATCGACTATGCTTGTAAAATATACATTTCTAAAATGAAAAGTTTTAGAACGCAACATGATCCAAGTCAAACAGATTCCAGCCTCCTCTCAGTTCACCAAAAGTGTCTTCCTTTGTCACAGTGTAGCTTTTCGAGCTGCTCTTCAACCCACATTCAGATGGAAAACAAGCTGCTGAATACCGTAGCCGGTCAGCCTTTGTATTTCTACACGCAGAGGACATGAATGCATGCTGTAGCAGAGTGCGGCGAGTATTGTCATGCGCTGCTTTGTTTACAGCAGTCCTCATCAAAGCAGGACGGACCGGCTGGATTAGAGCTCGTTCTCCCACAAGAGTTCGATGTTCCACACAGGGGGCCAAGAAGAGGGCAGGATTTAAAGTTAAGTCTACTGGCTTTATAGACACAGAACATACAACTATATATTTTACTTGCTGATCTTATTATCTCTGGTTGTTAGCTGT